>NW_026988475.1:1200000-1681635 GCF_030222135.1 Aotus nancymaae | reverse complement strand
CAAATTGGGGTAAGATAAATTGCTCATAAAACCTGCAAATTGCGCTCTCATAATATATTGTGATGTCATAATGCGGATATATTATGACATCATAATACATTGTGACATCATAGTGCATACTAATTATGATGTCATCATACAGTGTGACGTCATAATACATGCTCAAGATGCTCCAGTTGATGTGACACATAACGGGGTAAGAGAAATTGCTCATAATACCTGCAAATTGCGCTCTCATAATATATTGTGATGTCATAATGCGGATACATTATGACATCATCATACATTGTGACGTCATACTGTATACTAATTATGATGTCATCATATACTGTGACGTCATAATACATGCTCATGATGCTCCAGTAGATGTGACTCAAATTGGGGTAAGAGAAATTGCTCATAATACCTGCATGTTGTGCTCTCATAATATATTGTGATGTCATAATGCGCATACATTATGACGTCACAGGGCATACTAATTATGATGTCATCATATACTGTGACGTCATAATACATGCTCATGGTGCTCCAGTACATCTGACACAATCTGGGGTAAGAGAAATTGCTCATAATACCTGCATGTTGCGCTCTCATAACATATTGTGATGTCATAATGCGGATATATTATGACGTCATAATGCATTGTGACGTCATACTGCACACTAATTATGATATCATCATATACTGTGACGTCATAATACATGCTCATGATGCTCCAGTAGATGTGACACAAAATGGGGTAAGAGAAATTGGTCATAAAACCTGCAAATTGCGCTCTCATAATATATTGTGATGTCGTAATGCGGATACATTATGACGTCATAATACATTGTGACGTCATAGTGCATACTAATTATGATGTCATCATATACTGTGACGTCATAATACATGCTCATGATGCTCCAGTAGATGTGACACAAATTGGGGTAAGAGAAATTGCTCATAATACCTGCAAATTGCTCTCTCATAATATATTGTGATGTCATAATGCGGATACATTATGATGTCATAATACATTGTGACGTCATAGTGCATACTAATTATGATGTCATGATATACTGTGACGTCATAATACATGCTCATGATGCTCCAGTAGATCTGACACAAATTGGGGTAAGTGAAATTGCTCATAATAGCTGCATGTTCCGCTCTCATAATATATTGTGATGTCATAATGCGGATACATTATGACGTCATAGTACATTGTGACGTCATAGGGCATACTAATTATGATGTCATCATATACTGTGACGTCATAATACATGCTCATGATGCTCCAGTAGTTGTGACACAAATTGGGATAATAGAAATTGCTCATAATACCTGCATGTTGCGCTCTCATAATATATTGTGATGTCATAATGCGGATACATTATGACGTCATAATACATTGTGACGTCATACTGCATACTAATTATGATGTCATCATATACTGTGACGTCATAATACATGCTCATGATGCTCCAGTAGATGTGACACATATTGGGGTAAGCGAAATTGGTCATAAAAGCTGCAAATTGCGCTCTCATAATATAATGTGATGACATAATGCGGATACATTATGACATCATAATACATTGTGACGTCATAGTGCATACTAGTTATGATGTCATCATATAATGTGATGTCATAATACATGCTCATGATTCTCCAGGAGATGTGACACAAATTCGGGTAAGAGAAATTGCTCATAATACCTGCATGTTGCGCTCTCATAATATATTGTGATGTCATAATGCGGATACATTATGACGTCATAATACATTGTGACGTCATAGTGCATACTAATTATGATGTCATCATATACTGTGACGTCATAATACATGCTCATGATGCTCCAGTAGATGGGACACAAATTGGGGTAAGAGAAATTGCTCATAATACCTGCAAATTGCGCTCTTATAATATATTGTGATGTCATAATGTGGATATATTATGACGTCATAATATATTGTGACATCATACTGCATACTAAATATGATGTCATCATATACTGTGACGTCATAATACATGCTCATGATGCTCCAGTAGATGTGACACAAATTGGGGTAAGAGAAATTGCTCATAATACCTGCATGTCGCGCTCTCAAAATATATTGTGATGTCATAATGCGGATATATTATGACGCCATAATACATTGTGACGTCATAGTGCATACTAATTATGATGTCATCATATACTGTGACATCATAATACATGCTCATGATGTTCCAGTAGATGTGAAAGCAATTGGGGTTAGAGAAATTGCTCATAATACCTGCATGTTGCGCTCTCATAATATATTGTGATGTCATAATGCCGATACATTATGACGTCATAATATATTGTGACGTCATACTGCATACTAATTATGATGTCATCATATACTGGGACGTCATAATACATGCTCATGATGCTCCAGTAGATGTGACACAAATTGGGGTAAGCGAAATTGGTCATAAAACCTGCAAATTGCACTCTCATAATATATTGTGATGTCATAATGCGGATATATTATGACGTCATAATACATTGTGACGTCATAATGCATACTAATTATGATGTCATCATATACTCTGACGTCATAATACATGCTCATGATGCTCCAGTAGATGTGACACAAATTGGGGTAAGAGAAATTGCTCATAATACCTGCATGTTGCGCTCTCATAATATACTGTGATGTCATAATGCGGATACATTATGACGTCATAATACATTGTGACGTCATACTGCATACTAATTATGATGTCATCATATACTGCGACGTCATAATACATGCTCATGATGCTCCAGTAGATGTGACACAAATTGGGGTAAGAGAAATTGCTCATAATACCTGCAAATTGCGCTCTCATAATATATTGTGATGTCATAATGCGGATACATTATGACATCATAATACATTGTGACGTCATACTGTATACTAATTATGCTGTCATAATATACTGTGACGTCATAATACATGGTCATGATGCTCCAGTAGATGTGACACAAATTGGGGTAAGCGAAATTAGTCATAAAACCTGCAAATTGCGCTCTCATAATATATTGTGATGTCATAATGCGGATACATTATGACGTCATAATACATTGTGACGTCATAGTGCATATAATTATGATGTCATCATATACTGTGACGTCATAATACATGCTCATGATGCTCCAGTAGATGTGACACAAATTGGGGTAACAGAAATTGCTCATAATAATAGGATGTTTCGCTCTCATAATATATTGTGATGTCATAATGCGGATACATTATGACGTCATAGTACATTGTGACGTCATAGTGCATACTAATTATGATGTCATTATGTACTGCGACGTCATAGTATATGCTCATGATGCTCCAGTAGATGTGACACAAATTGGGGTAAGAGAAATTGCTCATAATACCTGCAAATTGCGCTCTCATAATATATTGTGATGTCATAATGCGGATACATTATGACGTCATAATACATTGTGACGTCATACTGCATACTCATTATGATGTCATCATACACTGTGACGTCATAATACATGCTCATGATGCTCCAGTAGATGTGACACAAATTGGGGTAAGCGAAAATGGTCATAAAACCTGCAAATTGAGCTCTCATAATATATTGTGATTTCATAATGCGGATACATTATGACGTCATAGTACATTGTGACGTCATAGTGCATACTAATTATGATGTCATCATATACTGTGACGTCATAATACATGCTCATGATGCTCCAGTAGATGTGACACAAATTGGGGTAAGAGAAATTGCTCATAATACCTGCATGTTGCGCTCTCATAATATATTGTGATGTCATTATGCGGATACATTATGACGTCATAATACATTGTGACGTCATACTGCATACTAATTATGATGTCATCATATACTGCGACGTCATAATACATGCTCATGATGCTCCAGTAGATGTGACACAAATTGGGGTAAGAGAAATTGTTCATAAAACCTGCAAATTGCGCTCTCATAATATATTGTGATGTCATAATGCGGATATGTTATGACATCATAATACATTGTGACGTCATACTGTATACTAATTATGCTGTCATAATATACTGTGACATCATAATACATGGTCATGATGCTCCAGTAGATGTGACACAAATTGGGGTAAGCGAAATTGGTCATAAAACCTGCAAATTGCGCTCTCCTAATATATTGTGATGTCATAATGCAGATATATTATGACATCATAATGCATTTTGACGTCATAGTGCATACTAGTTATGATGTCATCATATACTGTGACGTCATAATTCATGCTCATGATGCTCCAGGAGATGTGACACAAATTGGGATAAGAGAAATTACTCATAATACCTGCATGTTGCGCTCTCATAATATATTGTGAGGTCATAATGCGGATACATTATGATGTCATAATACATTGTGACATCATACTGCACACTAATTATGATGTCATCATATACTGTGACGTCATAATACATGCTCATGATGCTCCAGTAGATGTGACACAAATTGGGGTAAGATAAATTGCTCATAAAACCTGCAAATTGCGCTCTCATAATATATTGTGATGTCATAATGCGGATATATTATGACATCATAATACATTGTGACATCATAGTGCATACTAATTATGATGTCATCATACAGTGTGACGTCATAATACATGCTCAAGATGCTCCAGTTGATGTGACACATAACGGGGTAAGAGAAATTGCTCATAATACCTGCAAATTGCGCTCTCATAATATATTGTGATGTCATAATGCGGATACATTATGACATCATCATACATTGTGACGTCATACTGTATACTAATTATGATGTCATCATATACTGTGACGTCATAATACATGCTCATGATGCTCCAGTAGATGTGACTCAAATTGGGGTAAGAGAAATTGCTCATAATACCTGCATGTTGTGCTCTCATAATATATTGTGATGTCATAATGCGCATACATTATGACGTCACAGGGCATACTAATTATGATGTCATCATATACTGTGACGTCATAATACATGCTCATGGTGCTCCAGTACATCTGACACAATCTGGGGTAAGAGAAATTGCTCATAATACCTGCATGTTGCGCTCTCATAACATATTGTGATGTCATAATGCGGATATATTATGACGTCATAATGCATTGTGACGTCATACTGCACACTAATTATGATATCATCATATACTGTGACGTCATAATACATGCTCATGATGCTCCAGTAGATGTGACACAAAATGGGGTAAGAGAAATTGGTCATAAAACCTGCAAATTGCGCTCTCATAATATATTGTGATGTCGTAATGCGGATACATTATGACGTCATAATACATTGTGACGTCATAGTGCATACTAATTATGATGTCATCATATACTGTGACGTCATAATACATGCTCATGATGCTCCAGTAGATGTGACACAAATTGGGGTAAGAGAAATTGCTCATAATACCTGCAAATTGCTCTCTCATAATATATTGTGATGTCATAATGCGGATACATTATGATGTCATAATACATTGTGACGTCATAGTGCATACTAATTATGATGTCATGATATACTGTGACGTCATAATACATGCTCATGATGCTCCAGTAGATCTGACACAAATTGGGGTAAGTGAAATTGCTCATAATAGCTGCATGTTCCGCTCTCATAATATATTGTGATGTCATAATGCGGATACATTATGACGTCATAGTACATTGTGACGTCATAGGGCATACTAATTATGATGTCATCATATACTGTGACGTCATAATACATGCTCATGATGCTCCAGTAGTTGTGACACAAATTGGGATAATAGAAATTGCTCATAATACCTGCATGTTGCGCTCTCATAATATATTGTGATGTCATAATGCGGATACATTATGACGTCATAATACATTGTGACGTCATACTGCATACTAATTATGATGTCATCATATACTGTGACGTCATAATACATGCTCATGATGCTCCAGTAGATGTGACACATATTGGGGTAAGCGAAATTGGTCATAAAAGCTGCAAATTGCGCTCTCATAATATAATGTGATGACATAATGCGGATACATTATGACATCATAATACATTGTGACGTCATAGTGCATACTAGTTATGATGTCATCATATAATGTGATGTCATAATACATGCTCATGATTCTCCAGGAGATGTGACACAAATTGGGGTAAGAGAAATTGCTCATAATACCTGCATGTTGCGCTCTCATAATATATTGTGATGTCATAATGCGGATACATTATGATGTCATAATACATTGTGACGTCATAGTGCATACTAATTATGATGTCATCATATACTGTGACGTCATAATACATGCTCATGATGCTCCAGTAGATGGGACACAAATTGGGGTAAGAGAAATTGCTCATAATACCTGCAAATTGCGCTCTTATAATATATTGTGATGTCATAATATGGATATATTATGACGTCATAATATATTGTGACATCATACTGCATACTAAATATGATGTCATCATATACTGTGACGTCATAATACATGCTCATGATGCTCCAGTAGATCTGACACAAATTGGGGTAAGTGAAATTGCTCATAATAGCTGCATGTTCCGCTCTCATAATATATTGTGATGTCATAATGCGGATACATTATGACGTCATAGTACATTGTGACGTCATAGGGCATACTAATTATGATGTCATCATATACTGTGACGTCATAATACATGCTCATGATGCTCCAGTAGTTGTGACACAAATTGGGATAATAGAAATTGCTCATAATACCTGCATGTTGCGCTCTCATAATATATTGTGATGTCATAATGCGGATACATTATGACGTCATAATACATTGTGACGTCATACTGCATACTAATTATGATGTCATCATATACTGTGACGTCATAATACATGCTCATGATGCTCCAGTAGATGTGACACATATTGGGGTAAGCGAAATTGGTCATAAAAGCTGCAAATTGCGCTCTCATAATATAATGTGATGACATAATGCGGATACATTATGACATCATAATACATTGTGACGTCATAGTGCATACTAGTTATGATGTCATCATATAATGTGATGTCATAATACATGCTCATGATTCTCCAGGAGATGTGACACAAATTGGGGTAAGAGAAATTGCTCATAATACCTGCATGTTGCGCTCTCATAATATATTGTGATGTCATAATGCGGATACATTATGACGTCATAATACATTGTGACGTCATAGTGCATACTAATTATGATGTCATCATATACTGTGACGTCATAATACATGCTCATGATGCTCCAGTAGATGGGACACAAATTGGGGTAAGAGAAATTGCTCATAATACCTGCATGTTGCGCTCACATAATATATTGTGATGTCATAATGCGGATACATTATGACGTCATAGTACATTGTGACGTCATAGTGCATACTAATTATGTTGTCATCATATACTGTGACGTCATAATACATGGTCATGATGCTCCAGTAGATGTGACACAAATTGGGGTAAGAGAAATTGCTCATAAAACCTGCAAATTGCGCTCTCATAATATATTGTGATGTCATAATGCGGATACATTATGACGTCATAATACATTGTGACGTCATAGTGCATACTAATTATGATGTCATCATATACTGTGACGTCATAATACATGCCCTTGATGCTCCAGTAGATGTGACACAATTTGGGGTAAGAGAAATTGCTCATAATACCTGCATGTTGCGCTCTCACAATATATTGTGATGTCATAATGCGGATACATTATGACGTCATAATACATTGTGACGTCATACTGCACACTAATTATGATGTCATCATATACTGTGACGTCATAATACATGCTCATGATGCTCCAGTAGATGTGACACATATTGGGGTAAGCGAAATTGGTCATAAAACCTGCAAATTGCGCTCTCCTAATATATTGTGATGTCATAATGCAGATATATTATGACATCATAATACATTTTGACGTCATAGTGCATACTAGCTATGATGTCATCATATACTGTGACGTCATAATTCATGCTCATGATGCTCCAGGAGATGTGACACAAATTGGGATAAGAGAAATTACTCATAATACCTGCATGTTGCGCTCTCATAATATATTGTGATGTCATAATGCGGATACATTATGACGTCATAATACATTGTGACGTCATAGTGCATAATAATCATGATGTCTTCAAATACTGTGACGTCATAATACATGCTCATGATGCTCCAGTAGATGTGACACAAAATGGGGTAAGAGAAATTGCTCATAAAACCTGCAATTTGCGCTCTCATAATATATTGTGATGCCATAAAGCGGATACATTATGACGTCATAATACATTGTGACGTCATAGTGCATAGTAATTATGATGTCATCATATACTCTGACGTCATAATACATGCTCTTGATGCTCCAGTAGATGTGACACAAATTGGGGTAAGAGAAATTGCTCATAATACCTGCATGTTGCGCTCTCACAATATATTGTGATGTCATAATGCGGATACATTATGACGTCATAATACATTGTGACGTCATACTGCATGCTAATTATGTTGTCATCATATACTGTGACGTCATAATACATGCTCATGATTCTCCAGTAGATGTGACACAAATTGGGGTAAGCGAAATTGGTCATAAAGCCTGCAAATTGCGCTCTCTTAATATATTGTGATGTCATAATGCGGATACATTATGACATCATAATGCATTGTGACGTCATAGTGCATACTAATTATGTTTTCATCATATACTGTGACGTCATAATACATGCTCATGATGCTCCAGTAGATGTGACACAAATTGGGGAAAGAGAAATTGCTCATAATACCTGCAAATTGCGCTCTCATAATATATTGTGATGTCATAATGCGGATACATTATGACATCATAATACATTGTGACGTCATACTGCATACTAATTATGATGTCATAATATACTGTGACGTCATAATACATGCTCATGATGCTCCAGTAGATGTGACACAAATTGGGGTAAGCGAAATTGGTCATAAAACCTGCAAATTGCGCTCTCATAATATATTGTGATGTCATAATGCGGATACATTATGACGTCATAATACATTGTGACGTCATAGTGCATGCTAATTATGATGTCATCATATACTGTGACATCATAATACATGCTCATGATGCTCCAGTAGATGTGACACAAATTGGGGTAAGAGAAATTGCTCAAAAAACCTGTAAATTGCGCTCTCATAATATATTGTGATGCCATAATACGGATACATTATGACGTCATAATACATTGTGACGTCATAATGCATAGTAATTATGATGTCATCATATACTGTGACGTCAAAATACATGCTCATGATGCTCCAGTAGATGTGACACAAATTGGGGTAAGAGAAATTCCTCATAATACCTGCAAATTGCGCTCTCATAATATATTGTGATGTCATAATGCGGATACATTATGACGTCATAATATATTGTGACGTCATACTACATACTAATTATGTTGTCATCATATACTGTGACGTCATAATACATGCTCATGATGCTCCAGTAGATGTGACACAAATTGGGGTAAGAGAAATTGCTCATAATACCTGCAAATTGCGCTCGCATAATATATTGTGATATCATAATGCGGATACATTATGACGTCATAATACATTGTGACGTCATACTGCATACTAATTATGATGTCATCATATACTATGACGTCATAATACATGCTCATGATGCTCCAGTAGATGTGACACAAATTGGGGAAAGCGAAATTGGTCATAAAATATGCAAATTGCGCTCTCATAATATATTGTGATGTCATAATGCAGATACATTATGACGTCATAATACATTGTTACGTCATAGTGCATACTAATTATGATGTCATCATACACTGTGACGTCATAATACATGCTCATGATGCTCCAGTAGATGTGACACAAATTGGGGGAAGAGAAATTGGTCATAATACCTGCATGTTGCGCTCGCATAATATATTGAGATACCATAATGCGGAAACATTAGGACGTCATAATATATTGTGACATCATAGTGCATAACAGTTATGATGTCATCATATGCTGTGACATCATAATACATGCTCATGATGCTCCAGTAGATGTGACACAAATTGGGGTAAGAGAAATTCCTCATAATACCTGCAAATTGCGCTCTCATAATATATTGTGATGTCACAATGCGGATACATTATGACGTCATAGTACATTGTGACGTCATAGTGCATACTAATTATGTTGTCATTATGTACTGCGACGTCATAGTACATGCTCATGATGCTCCAGTAGATGTGACACACACTGGGGTAAGAGAAATTGCTCATAATACCTGCAAATTGCGCTCCCATAATATATTGTGATGTCATAATGCGGATACATTATGACGTCATAATACATTGTGACGTCATACTGCATAGTAATTATGATGTCATCATATACTGTGACGTCATAATACATGCTCATGATGCTCCAGTAGATGTGACACAAATTGGGGGAAGCGAAATTGGTCATAAAACCTGCAAATTGCGGTCTCATAATATATTGTGAAGTCATAATGCGGATACATTATGACGTCATAATACATTGTGACGTCATAGTGCATACTAATTGTGATATCATCATATACTGTGAGGTCATAATACATGCTCATGATGCTCCAGTAGATGTGACACAAATTGGGGTAAGAGAAATTCCTCATAATACCTGCAAATTGCGCTCTCATAATATATTGTGATGTCATAATGCGGATACATTATGACGTCATAATACATTGTGACGTCATACTGCATAGTAATTATGATGTCATCATATATTATGACGTCATAATACATGCTCATGATGCTCCAGTAGATGTGACACAAATTGGGGGAAGCGAAATTGGTCATAAAATATGCAAATTGCGCTCTCATAATATATTGTGATGTCATAATGCGGATACATTATGACGTCATAATACATTGTTACGTCATAGTGCATACTAATTATGATGTCATCATACACTGTGACGTCATAATTCATGCTCATGATGCTCCAGGAGATGTGACACAAATTGGGGGAAGAGAAATTGGTCATAATACCTGCATGTTGCGCTCGCATAATATATTGAGATACCATAATGCGGAAACATTAGGACGTCATAATATATTGTGACATCATAGTGCATAACAGTTATGATGTCATCATATGCTGTGACATCATAATACATGCTCATGATGCTCCAGTAGATGTGACACAAATTGGGGTAAGAGAAATTCCTCATAATACCTGCAAATTGCGCTCTCATAATATATTGTGATGTCACAATGCGGATACATTATGACGTCATAGTACATTGTGACGTCATAGTGCATACTAATTATGTTGTCATTATGTACTGCGACGTCATAGTACATGCTCATGATGCTCCAGTAGATGTCACACACACTGGGGTAAGAGAAATTGCTCATAATACCTGCAAATTGCGCTCCCATAATATATTGTGATGTCATAATGCGGATACATTATGACGTCATAATACATTGTGACGTCATACTGCATAGTAATTATGATGTCATCATATACTGTGACGTCATAATACATGCTCATGATGCTCCAGTAGATGTGACACAAATTGGGGGAAGCGAAATTGGTCATAAAACCTGCAAATTGCGGTCTCATAATATATTGTGAAGTCATAATGCGGATACATTATGACGTCATAATACATTGTGACGTCATAGTGCATACTAATTGTGATATCATCATATACTGTGAGGTCATAATACATGCTCATGATGCTCCAGTAGATGTGACACAAATTGGGGTAAGAGAAATTCCTCATAATACCTGCAAATTGCGCTCTCATAATATATTGTGATGTCATAATGCGGATACATTATGACGTCATAATACATTGTGACGTCATACTGCATAGTAATTATGATGTCATCATATATTATGACGTCATAATACATGCTCATGATGCTCCAGTAGATGTGACACAAATTGGGGGAAGCGAAATTGGTCATAAAATATGCAAATTGCGCTCTCATAATATATTGTGATGTCATAATGCGGATACATTATGACGTCATAATACATTGTTACGTCATAGTGCATACTAATTATGATGTCATCATATACTGTGACGTCATAATACATGCACTTGATGCTCCAGTAGATGTGACACAAATTGGGGGAAGAGAAATTGGTCATAATACCTGCATGTTGCGCTCGCATAATATATTGAGATACCATAATGCGGAAACATTAGGACGTCATAATACATTGTGACGTCATTGTGCATACCAGTTATGATGTCATCATATGCTGTGACATCATAATACATGCTCATGATGCTCCAGTAGATGTGACACAAATTGGGGTAAGAGAAATTGCTCATAATACCTGCAAATTGCGCTCTCATAATATATTCTGATGTCATAATGCGGATACATTATGACGTCATAATACAATGTGACGTCATAGTGCATACTAATTATGATGTCTTCATATACTGTGACGTCATAATGCATGCTCATGATGCTCCAGTAGATGTGACACAAATTGGGGTAAGAGAAATTGCTCATAATACCTGCATGTTGCGCTCTATTAATATATTGTGATGTCATAATGCGGATACATTATGACGTCATAGTACATTGTGACGTCATAGGGCATAATAATTATCATGTCATCATATACTGTGATGTCATAATAAATGCTTATGATGCCCCAGTAGATGTGACACAAACTGGGGTAAGAGAAATTGCTCATAATACCTGCATGTTGCGCTCTCATAATATATTGTGATGTCATAATGCGGATACATTATGACATCATAATACATTGTGACGTCATACTGCATACTAATTATGATGTGATCATATACTGTGACGTCATAATGCATGCTCATGATGCTCCAGTAGATGTGACACAAATTGGGGTAAGAGAAATTGCTCATAATACCTGCATGTTGCGCTCTATTAATATATTGTGATGTCATAATGCGGATACATTATGACGTCATAATACAATGTGACGTCATAGTGCATACTAATTATGATGTCATCATATACTGTGACGTCATAATACATTCTCATGATGCTCCAGTAGATGTGACACAAATTGGGGTAAGAGAAATTGCTCATAATACCTGCAAGTTGCGCTCTCATAATATATTGTGATGTCATAATGCGGATACATTATGACGTCAGAATGCATTGTGACATCATACTGCATACTAATTATGATGTCATCATATACTGTGACATCATAATATATGCTCATGATGCTCCAGTAGATGTGACACAAATTGGGGTAAGGGAAATTGGTCATAAAACCTGCAAATTGCGCTCTCATAATATATTGTGATGTCATAATGCGGATACATTATGACGTCATACTACATTGTGACGTCATAGTGCATACTAATTATGATGTCATCATATACTGTGACGTCATAATACATGCTCATGATGCCCCACTAGATGTGACACAAATTGGGGTAAGTGAAATTGCTCATAATAGCTGCATGTTCCGCTCTCATAATATATTGTGATGTCATAATGCGGATACATTATGACGTCATAGTACATTGTGACGTCATAGGGCATACTAATTATGATGTCATCATATACTGTGACGTCATAATACATGCTCATGATGCTCCAGTAGTTGTGACACAAATTGGGATAATAGAAATTGCTCATAATACCTGCATGTTGCGCTCTCATAATATATTGTGATGTCATAATGCGGATATATTATGACGTCATAATACATTGTGATGTCATAGTGCATACTAATTATGATGTCATCATATACTGTGACGTCATAATACATGCTCATGATTCTCCAGTAGATGTGACACATATTGGGGTAAGCGAAATTGGTTATAAAACCTGCAAATTGCGCTCTCATAATACATTGTGATGACATAATGCGGATACATTATGACATCATAATACATTGTGACGTCATACTGCATACTAGTTATGATGTCATCATATAATGTGACGTCATAATACATGCTCATGATGCTCCAGGAGATGTGACACAAATTGCGGTAAGAGAAATTGCTCATAATATCTGCATGTTGCGCACTTATAATATATTGTGATGTCATAATGCGGATACATTATGACGTCATAATACATTGTGACTTCATAGTGCAGACTAATTATGATGTCATCATATACTGTGACGTCATAATACATGCTCATGATGCTCCAGTAGATGGGACACAAATTGGGGTAAGAGAAATTGCTCATAATACCTGCAAATTGCGCTCCCATAATATATTGTGATGTCATAATGCGGATATATTATGACGTCATAATACATTGTGACGTCATAGTGCATACTAATTATGATGTCATCATATACTCTGACGTCATAATACATGCTCATGATGCTCCAGTAGATGTGACACGAATTGGGGTAAGAGAAATTGCTCATAATACCTGCATGTTGCGCTCTCATAATATATTGTGATGTCATAATGCGGATACATTATGACGTCATAGTACATTGTGACGTCATAGTGCATACTAATTATGATGTCATCATATACTGTGACGTCATAATACATGCTCATGATGCTCCAGTAGATGTGACAGAAATTGGGGTACGAGAAATTGCACATAATACCTGCAAGTTGCGCTCTCATAATATATTGTGAAGTCATAATGCGGATACATTATGACGTCATAATATATTGTGACGTCATACTGCATACTAATGATGATGTCATCATATACTGTGACCTCATAATACATGCTCATGATGCTCCAGTAGATGTGACACAAATTGGGGTAAGCGAAATTGGTCATAAAACCTGCAAATTGCGATCTCATAATATATTGTGATGTCATTATGCGGATACATTATGACGTCATACTACATTGTGACGTCATAGTGCATACTAATTATGATGTCATCATATACTGTGACGTCATAATACTTGCTCATGATGCTCCAGTTGATGTGACACAAATTGGGGTAAGAGAAATTGCTCATAATACCTGCATGTTGCGCTCTCATAATATATTGTGATGTCATTAAGCGGATACATTATGACGTCATAGTATATTGTGACGTCATAGGGCATACTAACTATGATGTCATCAT
Source organism: Aotus nancymaae (assembly GCF_030222135.1). Classification (NCBI taxonomy): domain Eukaryota; kingdom Metazoa; phylum Chordata; class Mammalia; order Primates; family Aotidae; genus Aotus; species Aotus nancymaae. The sequence continues at coordinate 1,666,574 of NW_026988475.1, read as the reverse complement.
ATACTGTGATGTCATAATACATGCTCATGATGCTCCAGTAGATGTGACACAAATTGGGGTAAGAGAAATTGCTCATAAAACCTGCAAATTGCGCTCTCATAATATATTGTGATGTCAAAATGCGGATACATTATGACGTCATAATACATTGTGATGTCATAGTGCATACTAATTTTGATGTCATCATTTACTGTGACGTCATAATACAAGCTCTTGATGCTCCACTAGATGTGACACAAATTGGGGTAAGAGAAATTGCTCATAATACCTGCATGTTGCGCTCTCATAATATATTGTGATGTCATAATGCGGATACATTATAACGTCATAGTACATTGTGACATCATAGGGCATACTAATTATGATGTCATCATATACTGTGACGTCATAATACATGCTCATGATGCTCCAGTAGACGTGACACAACCTAGGGTAAGAGAAATGGCTCATAATACCTGCATGTTGCGCTCTCATAATATATTGTGATGTCATAATGCGGATACATTATGACGTCATAATACATTGTGACGTAATACTGCATAATAATTATGATGACATCATATACTGTGACGTCATAATACATTCTCATAATGCTCCAGTAGATGTGACACAAAATGGGGCAAGAGAAATTGCTCATAAAACCTGCAAATTGCGCTCTCATAATATATTGTGATGTCATAATGCGGATACATTATGACGTCATAATACATTGTGACGTCATAGTGTATACTAATTATGATGTCATCATATACTGTGACATCATAATACATTCTCATGATGCTCCAGTAGATGTGACACAAATTGGGGTAAGAGAAATTTCTCATAATACCTACATGTTGCGCTCTCATAATATATTGTGATGTCATAATGCGGACACATTATGACGTCATAATACATTGTGACGTCATAGTGCATACTAATTATGATGTCATCATATACTGTGACATAATAATACATGCTCACGATGCTCCAGTAGATGTGACACAAATTGGGGTAATCGAAATTGCTCATAATTCCTGCATGTTGCGCTCTGATAATATGTTGTGATGTCATAATGCAGATACATTATGACGTCATAATACATTGTGACGTCATAGTGCATACTAATTATGATGTCATCATATACTGTGACGTCATAATACATGTTCATGATGCTCCAGTAGATGTGACACAAATTGGTGTAAGAGAAATTGGTCATAAAACCTGTAAATTGCGCTCTCATAATATATTGTGATGTCACAATGCAGATACATTATGACGCCATACTACATTGTGACGTCATAGTGCATACTAATTATGATGTCATCATATACTGTGACATCATAATATATGCTCATGATGCTCCAGTAGATGTGACTCAAATTGTGGTAAGAGAAATTGCTCATAATACCTGCATGTTGCGCTCTCATAATATATTGTGATGTCATAATGCGGATACATTATGACGTCATAGTACATTGTGACGTCACAGGGCATAATAATTATGATGTCATCATATACTGTGACGTCATAATACATGCTCATGATGCTCCAGTACATCTGACACAATCTGGGGTAAGAGAAATTGCTCATAATACCTGCATGTTGCGCTCTCATAACATATTGTGATGTCATAATGTGGATACATTATGACGTCATAATGCATTGTGACGTCATACTGCATACTAATTATGATATGATCATATACTGTGACGTCATAATACATACTCATGATGCTCCAGTAGATGTGAAGCAAATTGGGGTAAGCGAAATTGGTCATAAAACCTGCAAATTGCGCTCTCATAATATATTGTGATGTCATAATGCGAATACGTTATGACGTAATACTACATTGTGTCGTCATAGTGCATACTAATTATGATGTCATAATATACTGTGACGTCATAATACATGCTCATGATGCTCCAGTAGATGTGACACAAATTGGGGTAAGAGAAATTGCTCATAATACCGACATGTTGCGCTCTCATAATATATTGTGATGTCATAATTCGGATACATTATGACGTCATAATACATTGTGATGTCATAGTGCATAATAACTATGATGTCATCATATACTGTGACGTCATAATACATGCTCATGATGCTCCAGTAGATGTGACACAAAATGGGGTAAGAGAAATTGCTCATAAAACCTGCAAATTGCGCTCTCATAATATATTGTGATGTCGTAATGCGGATACATTATGACGTCATAGTACATTGTGACGTCATAGTGCATACTAATTATGATGTCATCATATACTGTGACATCATAATACATGCTCATGATGCTCCAGTAGATGTGACACAAATTGGGGTAAGAGAAATTGCTCATAATACCAGCAAATTGCGCTCTCATAATATATTGTGATGTCATAATGCGGAATCATTATGATGTCATAATACATTGTGACGTCATACTGCATAGTAATTATGATGTCATCATATACTGTGACGTCATAATACATGCTCATGATGCTTCAGTAGATTTGACACAAATTGGGGTAAGCTAAATTGGTCATAAAACCTGCAAATTGCGCTCTCATAATATATTGTGATGTCATAATGCGGATACATTATGACGTCATAGTACATTGTGACGTCATAGGGCATACTAATTATGATGTCATCATATACTGTGACGTCATAATACATGCTCATGATGCTCCAGTAGTTGTGACACAAATTGGGATAATAGAAATTGCTCATAATACCTGCATGTTGCGCTCTCATAATATATTGTGATGTCATAATGCGGATACATTATGACGTCATAATACATTGTGACGTCATAGTGCATACTAATTATGATGTCATCATATACTGTGACGTCATAATACATGCTCATGATGCTCCAGTAGATGTGACACATAGTGGGGTAAGCGAAATTGGTCATAAAATCTGCAAATTGCGCTCTCATAATATATTGTGATGACATAATGCGGATACATTATGACATCATAATACATTGTGACGTCATAGTGCATACTAGTTATGATGTCTTCATATAATGTGACGTCATAATTCATGCTCATGATGCTCCAGGAGATGAGACACAAATTGGGGTAAGAGAAATTGCTCATAATACCTGCATGTTGCGCTCTCATAATATATTGTGATGTCATAATGCGGACACATTATGACGTCATAATACATTGTGACGTCATAGTGCATACTAATTATGATGTCATCATATACTGTGACATCATAATACATGCTCATGATGCTCCAGTAGATGTGACACAAATTGGGGTAATCGAAATTGCTCATAATTCCTGCATGTTGCGGTCTGATAATATATTGTGATGTCAAAATGCGGATACATTATGACGTCATAATACATTGTGACGTCATAGTGCATACTAATTATGATGTCATCATATACTGTGACGTCATAATACATGCTCATGATGCTCCAGTAGATGTGACACAAATTGGGGTAAGAGAAATAGGTCATAAAACCTGTAAATTGCGCTCTCATAATATATTGTGATGTCATAATGCGGATACATTATGACGCCATACTACATTGTGACATCATAGTGCATACTAATTATGATGTCATCATATACTGTGACGTCATAATACATGCTCATGATGCTCCAGTAGATGCGACTCAAATTGGGGTAAGAGAAAATGCTCATAATACCTGCATGTTGCGCTCTCATAATAAATAGTGATGTCAGAATGCGGATACATTATGACGTCATAGTACATTGTGACGTCACAGGGCATACTAATTATGATGTCATCATATACTGTGACGTCATAATACATGCTCATGATGCTCCAGTACATCTGACACAATCTGGGGTAAGAGAAATTGTTCATAATACCTGCATGTTGCGCTCTCATAATATATTGTGATGTCATAATGCGGATACATTATGATGTCATAATATATTGTGACGTCATACTGCATAGTAATTATGATGTCATCATATACTGTGACGTCATAATACATGCTCATGATGCTCCAGTAGATGTGACACAAATTGGGGTAAGCGAAATTGGTCATAAAACCTGCAAATTGCGCTCTCATAATATATTGTGATGTCATAATGCGGATACATTATGAAGCCATACTACATTGTGACGTCATAGTGCATACTAATTATGATGTCATCATATACTGTGACGTCATAATACATGCTTATGATGCTGCAGTAGATGTGACACAAATAGGGGTAAGTGAAATTGCTCATAATAGCTGCATGTTCCGCTCTCATAATATACTGTGATGTCATAATGCGAATCCATTATGACGTCATAGTACATTGTGACGTCATAGGGCATACTAATTATGATGTCATCATATACTGTGACGTCATAATACATGCTCATGATGCTCCAGTAGTTGTGACACAAATTGGGATAATAGAAATTGCTCATAATACCTGCATGTTGCGCTCTCATAATATATTGTGATGTCATAATGCGGATACATTATGACGTCATAATACATTGTGATGTCATAGTGCATACTAATTATGATGTCATCATATCCTGTGACGTCATAATACATGCTCATGATGATCCAGTAGATGTGACACATATTGGGGGAAGCGAAATTGGTCATAAAAGGTGCAAATTGCGCTCTCATAATATATTGTGATGACATAATGCGGATACATTATGACATCATAATATTTTGTGACGTCATAGTGCATACTAGTTATGATGTCATCATATAATGTGACGTCATAGTAAATGCTCATGATGCTACAGGAGATGTGACACAAATTGGGGTAAGAGAAATTGCTCATAATACCTGCATGTTGCGCTCTCATAATATATTGTGATGTCATAATGCGGATACATTTTGACGTCATAATATATTGTGACGTCATACTGCATACTAATTATGATGTCATCATATACTGTGACATCATAATACATGCTCATGATGCTCCAGTAGATGTGACACATATTGGGGTAAGCGAAATTGGTCATAAAACCTGCAAATTGCGCTCTCGCAATATATTGTGATGTCATAATGCGGATATATTATGACATCTTAATACATTTTGACGTCATAGTGCATACTAGTTATGATGTCATCATATACTGTGACGTCATAATACATGCTCATGATGCTCCATGAGATGTGACACAAATTGGGGTAAGAGAAATTTCTCATAATACCTGCATGTTGCGCTCTCATAATATATTGTGATGTCATAATGCAGACATATTATGACGTCATAATACATTGTGACGTCATAGCGCATACTAATTATGATGTCATCATAAACTGTGACATCATAATACATGCTCATGATGCTCCAGTAGATGTGACACAAATTGGGGTAAGAGAAATTGCAAATAATACCTGCATGTTGCGCTCTCATAATATATTGTGATGTCATAATGCGGATACATTATGACGTCATAATACATTGTGACGTCATACTGCATACTAATTATGATGTCATCATATACTGTGACGTCATAATACATGCTCATGATGCTCCAGTAGATGTGACACAAATTGGGGTAAGAGAAATTGGTCATGAAACCTGTAACTTGCGCTCTCATAATATATTGTGATGTCATAATGCGGATACATTATGACGCCATACTACATTGTGACGTCATAGTGCATACTAATTATGATGTCATCATATACTGTGACGTCATAATACATGCTCATGATGCTCCAGTAGATGTGACTCAAATTGGGGTAAGAGAAATTGCTCATAATACCTGCAAGATGCGCTCTCATAATATATTGTGATGTCATAATGCGGATACATTATGACGACATAGTACACTGTGACGTCACAGGGCATACTAATTATGATGTCATCATATACTGTGACGTCATAATACATGCTCATGATGCTCCAGTACATCTGACACAATCTGGGGTAAGAGAAATTGCTCATAATACCTGCATGTTGCGCTCTCATACCATATTGTGATGTCATAATGCGGATACTTTATGACGTCATAATGCATTGTGACGTCATACTGCATACTAATTATGATATCATCATATACTGTGACGTCATAATACATACTCATGATGCTCCAGTAGATGTGAAACAAATTGGCCTAAGCGAAATTGGTCATAAAACCTGCAAATTGCGCTCTCATAATATATTGTGATGTCATAATGCGAATACATTATGACGTAATACTACATTGTGACGTCATAGTGCATACTAATTATGATGTCATAGTATAGTGTGACGTCATAATACATGCTCATGATGCTCAAGTAGATGTGACACAAATTGGGGTAAGTGAAATTGCTCATAATACCTGCATGTTGCGCTCTCATAATATATTGTGATGTCATAATGTGGATACATTATGACGTCATAGTACATTGTGACGTCATAGTGCATACTAATTATGATGTCATCATATAGTGTGACGTCATAATACATGCTCATGATGCTCCAGTAGATGTGACACAAATTGGGGTAAGAGAAATTGCTCATAATACCTGCATGTTGCGCTCTCATAATATATTGTGATGTCATAATGCGGATACATTGTGACGTCATAATACATTGTGACGTCATACTGCATACTAATTATGATGTTATCATATACTGTGACATAATAATACATGCTCATGATGCTCCAGTAGATGTGACACATATTGGGGTAAGCGAAATTGGTCATAAAACCTGCAAATTGCGCTCTCATAATATATTGTGATGTCATAATGCGGATATATTATGACATCATAATACATTTTGACGTCATAGTGCATACTAGTTATGATGTCATCATATACTGTGACGTCATAATACATGCTCATGATCCTCCAGGAGATGTGACACAAATTGGGATAAGAGAAATTACTCATAATACCTGCATGTTGCGCTCTCATAATATATTGTGATGTCATAATGCGGATACATTATGACGTCATAATACATTGTGATGTCATAGTGCATAATAATTATGATGTCATCATATACTGTGACGTCATAATACATGCTCATGATGCTCCAGTAGATGTGACACAAAATGGGGTAAGAGAAATTGGTCATAAAACCTGCAAATTGCGCTCTCATAATATATTGTGATGTCGTAATGCGGATACATTATGACGTCATACTACACTGTGACGTAATAGTGCATACTATTTATGATGTCATCATATACTGTGACATCATAATACATGCTCATGATGCTCCAGTAGATGTGACACAAATTGGGGTACGAGAAATTGCTCATAATACCTGCAAATTGTGCTCTCATAATATATTGTGATGTCATAATGCGGATACATTATGATGTCATAATACATTGTTACATCATACTGCATATTAATTATGATGTCATCATATACTGTGACGTCATAATACATGTTCATGATGCTCCAGTAGATGTGACACAAATTGGGGTAAGCGAAATTGGTCATAAAACCTGCAAATTGTGCTCTCATAATATATTGTGATGTCATAATGCGGATATATTATGAAGTCATACTACATTGTGACGTCATAGTGCATACTAATTATGATGGTCATCATATACTGTGACGTCATAATACATGCTCATGATGCTCCAGTAGATGTGACACAAATTGGGGTAAGTGAAATTGCTCATAAAACTGCATGTTCCGCTCTCATAATATATTGTGATGTCATAATGCGGATACATTATGACGTCATAGTACATTTGACGTCATAGGGCATACTAATTATGATGTCATCATATACTGTGACGTCATAATACATGCTCATGATGCTCCAGTAGATGTGACACAAATTGGGGTAAGCGAAGTTGGTCAAAAAACCTGCAAATTGCGCTCTCATAATATATTGTGATGTCATAATGCGGATACATTATGATGACATAATACATTGTGACGTCATAGTGCATACTAATTATGATGTCATCATATACTGTGACGTCATAATACATGCTCATGATGCTCCAGTAGATGTGACACAAATTGGGGTAAGCGAAATTGGTCATAAAACCTGCAAATTGCGCTCTCATAATATATTGTGATTCCATAATGCAGATACATTATGACGTCATACTACATTGTGACGTCATAGTGCATACTAATTATGATGTCATCATATACTGTGACGTCATAATACATGCTCATGATGCTCCACTAGATGTGACACAAATTGGGGTAAGAGAAATTGCTCATAATACCTGCATGTTGCGCTCTCATAATATATTGTGATGTCATAATGCGGACACATTATGATGTCATAATACATTGTGACATCATACTGCATACTAATTATGATGTCATCATATACTGTGACGTCATAATATATGCTCATGATGCTCCAGTAGATGTGACACAAATTGGGGTAAGAGAAATTGCTCATAAAACCTGCAAATTGCGGTCTCATAATATATTGTGATGTCATAATGCGGATACATTATGACGTCATAATACATTGTGACGTCATAGTGCATACTAATTATGATTTCATCATATACTGTGAGGTCATAATACATGCTCTTGATGCTCCAGTATATGTGACACAATTTGGGGTAAGAGAAATTGCTCATAATACCTGCATGTTGCGCTCACACAATATATTGTGATGTCATAATGCGGATACATTATGACGTCAAAATACATTGTGACGTCATACTGCATGCTAATTATGCTGTCATCATATACTGTGACGTCATAATACATGCTCATGATGCTCCAGTAGATGTGACACAAATTGGGGTAAGCGAAATTGGTCATAAAACCTGCAAATTGCTCTCTCATAATATATTGTGATTCCATAATGCAGATACATTATGACGTCATACTACATTGTGACGTCATAGTGCATACTAATTATGATGTCATCATATACTGTGACGTCATAATACATGGTCATGATGCTCCACTAGATGTGACACAAATTGGGGTAAGAGAAATTGCTCATAATACCTGCATGTTGCGCTCTCATAATATATTGTGATGTCATAATGCGGACACATTATGATGTCATAATACATTGTGACGTCATACTGCATACTAATTATGATGTCATCATATACTGTGACGTCATAATACGTGCTCATTATGCTCCAGTAGATGTGACACAAATTGGGGTAAGCGAAATTGGTCATAAAACCTGCAAATTGCGCTCTCATAATATATTGTGATGTCATAATGCGGATATATTATGACATCATAATACATTGTGACGTTATAGTGCATACTAATTATGATGTCATAATATAGTGTGACGTCATAATACATGCTCCTGATGCTCCAGTAGATGTGACACACATTGGGGTAAGAGAAATTGCTCATAATACCTGGAAATTGCGCTCTCATAATATATTGTGATGTCATAATGCGGATACATTATGACATCATAATACATTGTGACGTCATACTGTATACTAATTATGCTGTCATAATATACTGTGACGTCATAATACCTGCTCATGATGCTCCAGTAGATGTGACACAAATTGGGGTAAGCGAAATTGGTCATAAAACCTGCAAATTGCGCTCTCGCAATATATTGTGATGTCATAATGCGGATATATTATGACATCTTAATACATTTTGACGTCATAGTGCATACTAGTTATGATGTCATCATATACTGTGACGTCATAATACATGCTCATGATGCTCCAGGAGATGTGACACAAATTGGGATAAGAGAAATTACTCATAATACCTGCATGTTGCGCTCTCATAATATATTGTGATGTCATAATGCGGATACATTATGACGTCATAATACATTGTGATGTCATAGTGCATAATAATTATGATGTCATCATATCCTGTGACATCATAATACATGCTCATCATGATCCAGTAGATGTGACACATATTGGGGTAAGCGAAATTGGTCATAAAAGCTGCAAATTGCGCTCTCATAATATATTGTGATGACATAATGCGGATACATTATGACATCATAATACATTGTGACGTCATAGTGCATACTAGTTATGATGTCATCATATAATGTGACGTCATAATACATGCTCATGATGCTCCATGAGATGTGACACAAATTGGGGTAAGAGAAATTTCTCATAATACCTGCATGTTGCGCTCTCATAATATATTGTGATGTCATAATGCAGACATATTATGACGTCATAATACATTGTGACGTCATAGCGCATACTAATTATGATGTCATCATAAACTGTGACATCATAATACATGCTCATGATGCTCCAGTAGATGTGACACAAATTGGGGTAAGAGAAATTGCAAATAATACCTGCATGTTGCGCTCTCATAATATATTGTGATGTCATAATGCGGATACATTATGACGTCATAATACATTGTGACGTCATACTGCATACTAATTATGATGTCATCATATACTGTGACGTCATAATACATGCTCATGATGCTCCAGTAGATGTGACACAAATTGGGGTAAGAGAAATTGGTCATGAAACCTGTAACTTGCGCTCTCATAATATATTGTGATGTCATAATGCGGATACATTATGACGCCATACTACATTGTGACGTCATAGTGCATACTAATTATGATGTCATCATATACTGTGACGTCATAATACATGCTCATGATGCTCCAGTAGATGTGACTCAAATTGGGGTAAGAGAAATTGCTCATAATACCTGCAAGATGCGCTCTCATAATATATTGTGATGTCATAATGCGGATACATTATGACGACATAGTACACTGTGACGTCACAGGGCATACTAATTATGATGTCATCATATACTGTGACGTCATAATACATGCTCATGATGCTCCAGTACATCTGACACAATCTGGGGTAAGAGAAATTGCTCATAATACCTGCATGTTGCGCTCTCATACCATATTGTGATGTCATAATGCGGATACTTTATGACGTCATAATGCATTGTGACGTCATACTGCATACTAATTATGATATCATCATATACTGTGACGTCATAATACATACTCATGATGCTCCAGTAGATGTGAAACAAATTGGCCTAAGCGAAATTGGTCATAAAACCTGCAAATTGCGCTCTCATAATATATTGTGATGTCATAATGCGAATACATTATGACGTAATACTACATTGTGACGTCATAGTGCATACTAATTATGATGTCATAGTATAGTGTGACGTCATAATACATGCTCATGATGCTCAAGTAGATGTGACACAAATTGGGGTAAGTGAAATTGCTCATAATACCTGCATGTTGCGCTCTCATAATATATTGTGATGTCATAATGTGGATACATTATGACGTCATAGTACATTGTGACGTCATAGTGCATACTAATTATGATGTCATCATATAGTGTGACGTCATAATACATGCTCATGATGCTCCAGTAGATGTGACACAAATTGGGGTAAGAGAAATTGCTCATAATACCTGCATGTTGCGCTCTCATAATATATTGTGATGTCATAATGCGGATACATTGTGACGTCATAATACATTGTGACGTCATACTGCATACTAATTATGATGTTATCATATACTGTGACATAATAATACATGCTCATGATGCTCCAGTAGATGTGACACATATTGGGGTAAGCGAAATTGGTCATAAAACCTGCAAATTGCGCTCTCATAATATATTGTGATGTCATAATGCGGATATATTATGACATCATAATACATTTTGACGTCATAGTGCATACTAGTTATGATGTCATCATATACTGTGACGTCATAATACATGCTCATGATCCTCCAGGAGATGTGACACAAATTGGGATAAGAGAAATTACTCATAATACCTGCATGTTGCGCTCTCATAATATATTGTGATGTCATAATGCGGATACATTATGACGTCATAATACATTGTGATGTCATAGTGCATAATAATTATGATGTCATCATATACTGTGACGTCATAATACATGCTCATGATGCTCCAGTAGATGTGACACAAAATGGGGTAAGAGAAATTGGTCATAAAACCTGCAAATTGCGCTCTCATAATATATTGTGATGTCGTAATGCGGATACATTATGACGTCATACTACACTGTGACGTAATAGTGCATACTATTTATGATGTCATCATATACTGTGACATCATAATACATGCTCATGATGCTCCAGTAGATGTGACACAAATTGGGGTACGAGAAATTGCTCATAATACCTGCAAATTGTGCTCTCATAATATATTGTGATGTCATAATGCGGATACATTATGATGTCATAATACATTGTTACATCATACTGCATATTAATTATGATGTCATCATATACTGTGACGTCATAATACATGTTCATGATGCTCCAGTAGATGTGACACAAATTGGGGTAAGCGAAATTGGTCATAAAACCTGCAAATTGTGCTCTCATAATATATTGTGATGTCATAATGCGGATATATTATGAAGTCATACTACATTGTGACGTCATAGTGCATACTAATTATGATGGTCATCATATACTGTGACGTCATAATACATGCTCATGATGCTCCAGTAGATGTGACACAAATTGGGGTAAGTGAAATTGCTCATAAAACTGCATGTTCCGCTCTCATAATATATTGTGATGTCATAATGCGGATACATTATGACGTCATAGTACATTTGACGTCATAGGGCATACTAATTATGATGTCATCATATACTGTGACGTCATAATACATGCTCATGATGCTCCAGTAGATGTGACACAAATTGGGGTAAGCGAAGTTGGTCAAAAAACCTGCAAATTGCGCTCTCATAATATATTGTGATGTCATAATGCGGATACATTATGACGACATAATACATTGTGACGTCATAGTGCATACTAATTATGATGTCATCATATACTGTGACGTCATAATACATGCTCATGATGCTCCAGTAGATGTGACACAAATTGGGGTAAGCGAAATTGGTCATAAAACCTGCAAATTGCGCTCTCATAATATATTGTGATTCCATAATGCAGATACATTATGACGTCATACTACATTGTGACGTCATAGTGCATACTAATTATGATGTCATCATATACTGTGACGTCATAATACATGCTCATGATGCTCCACTAGATGTGACACAAATTGGGGTAAGAGAAATTGCTCATAATACCTGCATGTTGCGCTCTCATAATATATTGTGATGTCATAATGCGGACACATTATGATGTCATAATACATTGTGACGTCATACTGCATACTAATTATGATGTCATCATATACTGTGACGTCATAATATATGCTCATGATGCTCCAGTAGATGTGACACAAATTGGGGTAAGAGAAATTGCTCATAAAACCTGCAAATTGCGGTCTCATAATATATTGTGATGTCATAATGCGGATACATTATGACGTCATAATACATTGTGACGTCATAGTGCATACTAATTATGATGTCATCATATACTGTGAGGTCATAATACATGCTCTTGATGCTCCAGTATATGTGACACAATTTGGGGTAAGAGAAATTGCTCATAATACCTGCATGTTGCGCTCACACAATATATTGTGATGTCATAATGCGGATACATTATGACGTCAAAATACATTGTGACGTCATACTGCATGCTAATTATGCTGTCATCATATACTGTGACGTCATAATACATGCTCATGATGCTCCAGTAGATGTGACACAAATTGGGGTAAGCGAAATTGGTCATAAAACCTGCAAATTGCTCTCTCATAATATATTGTGATTCCATAATGCAGATACATTATGACGTCATACTACATTGTGACGTCATAGTGCATACTAATTATGATGTCATCATATACTGTGACGTCATAATACATGGTCATGATGCTCCACTAGATGTGACACAAATTGGGGTAAGAGAAATTGCTCATAATACCTGCATGTTGCGCTCTCATAATATATTGTGATGTCATAATGCGGACACATTATGATGTCATAATACATTGTGACGTCATACTGCATACTAATTATGATGTCATCATATACTGTGACGTCATAATACGTGCTCATGATGCTCCAGTAGATGTGACACAAATTGGGGTAAGCGAAATTGGTCATAAAACCTGCAAATTGCGCTATCATAATATATTGTGATGTCATAATGCGGATATATTATGACATCATAATACATTGTGACGTTATAGTGCATACTAATTATGATGTCATAATATAGTGTGACGTCATAATACATGCTCCTGATGCTCCAGTAGATGTGACACACATTGGGGTAAGAGAAATTGCTCATAATACCTGGAAATTGCGCTCTCATAATATATTGTGATGTCATAATGCGGATACATTATGACATCATAATACATTGTGACGTCATACTGTATACTAATTATGCTGTCATAATATACTGTGACGTCATAATACCTGCTCATGATGCTCCAGTAGATGTGACACAAATTGGGGTAAGCGAAATTGGTCATAAAACCTGCAAATTGCGCTCTCATAATATATTGTGATGTCATAATGCGGATACATTATGACGTCATAATACATTGTGACGTCATAGTGCATAGTAATTATGATGTCATCATATACTGTGACGTCATAATACATGCTCATGATGCTCCAATAGATGTGACACAAATTGGGGTAAGTGAAATTCCTCATAATACCTGCATGTTGCGCTCTCATAATATATTGTGATGTCATAATGTGGATACATTATGACGTCATAGTACATTGTGACGTCATAGTGCATACTAATTATGATGTCATCATATACTGTGACGTCATAATACATGCTCATGATGCTCCACTAGTTGTGACACAAATTGGGGTAAGAGAAATTGCTCATAATACCTGCATGTTGCGCTCTCATAATATATTGTGATGTCATAATGCGGACACATTATGATGTCATAATACATTGTGACGTCATACTGCATACTAATTATGATGTCATCATATACTGTGACGTCATAATACGTGCTCATGATGCTCCAGTAGATGTGACACAAATTGGGGTAAGCGAAATTGGTCATAAAACCTGCAAATTGCGCTCTCATAATATATTGTGATGTCATAATGCGGATATATTATGACATCATAATACATTGTGACGTTATAGTGCATACTAATTATGATGTCATAATATAGTGTGACGTCATAATACATGCTCCTGATGCTCCAGTAGATGTGACACACATTGGGGTAAGAGAAATTGCTCATATTACCTGCAAATTGCGCTCTCATAATATATTGTGATGTCATAATGCGGATACATTATGACATCATAATACATTGTGACGTCATACTGTATACTAATTATGCTGTCATAATATACTGTGACGTCATAATACATGCTCATGATGCTCCAGTAGATGTGACACAAATTGGGGTAAGCGAAATTGGTCAAAAAACCTGCAAATTGCGCTCTCATAATATATTGTGATGTCATAATGCGGATACATTATGACGTCATAATACATTGTGACGTCATAGTGCATAGTAATTATGATGTCATCATATACTGTGACGTCATAATACATGCTCATGATGCTCCAATAGATGTGACACAAACTGGGGTAAGTGAAATTCCTCATAATACCTGCATGTTGCGCTCTCATAATATATTGTGATGTCATAATGTGGATACATTATGACGTCATAGTACATTGTGACGTCATAGTGCATACTAATTATGATGTCATCATATACTGTGACGTCATAATAAATGCTCATGATGCTCCAGTAGATGTGACACAAATTGAGGTAAGAGAAATTGCTCATAATACCTGCATGTTGCGCTCTCATAATATATTGTGATGTCATAATGCGGATACATTATGACATCATAATACATTGTGACGTCATAGTGCATACTAGTTATGATGTCATCATATAATGTGACGTCATAATACATGCTCATGATGCTCCAGGAGATGTGACACAAATTGGTGTAAGAGAAATTGCTCATAATACCTGCATGTTGCACTCTCATAATATATTGTGATGTCATAATGCGGATACATTATGACGTCATAATACATTGTGACGTCATAGTGCATACTAATTATGATGTCATCATATACTGTGACATCATAATACATGCTCATGATGCTCCAGTAGATGTGACGCAAATTGGGGTAAGAGAAATTGCTAATAATACCTGCATGTTGCGCTCTCATAAAATATTGTGATATCATAATGCGGATACATTATGATGTCATAATACATTGTGACGTCATAGTGCATAGTAGTTATGATGTCATCATATACTGTGACGTCATAATACATGCTCATGATGCTCCAGTAGATGTGACACAAATTGGGGTAAGAGAAATTGCTCATAATACCTGCATGTTGCGCTCGCATAATATATTGTGATATCATAAAGCGGATACATTATGACGTCATAATACATTGTGACGTCATAGTGCATACTAGTTAAGATGTCATCATATGCTGTGACGTCATAATACATGCTAATGATGCTCCAGTAGATGTGACACAAATTGGGGTAAGAGAAATTGCTCATAATACCTGCAAATTGCGCTCTCAAAATATATTGTGAGGTCATAATGCGGATACATTAGGACGTCATAGTACATTGTGACGTCATACTGCATACTAATTATGATGTCATCATATACTGTGATGTCATAATACATGCTCATGATGCTCCAGTAGATGTGACACAAATTGGGGTATGAGAAATTGCTCATAATACCTGCATGTCGCGCTCTCATAATATATTGTGATGTCATAATGCGGATATATTGTGACCTCATAATACATTGTGACGTCATAGTGCATACTAATTATGATGTCATCATATACTGTGACATCATAATACATGCTCATGATGCTCCAGTAGATGTGACACAAATTGGGGTAAGAGAAATTGCTCATAATACCTGCATGTTGCGCTCTCATAATATATTGTGATGTCATAATGCGGATTCATTATGACGTCATAATACATTGTGACGTCATACTGCATACTAATTATGATGTCATCATATACTGTGACATCATAATACATGTTCATGATACTCCAGTAGATGTGACAATATTTGGGGTAAGAGAAATTGCTCATAAAACCTGCAAATTGCGCTCTCATAATATATTGTGATGTCATAATGCGGATACATTATGACGTCATAATACATTGTGACGTCATAGTGCATACTAATTATGAGGTCATCATATACTGTGACGTCATAATACATGCTCATGATGCTCCAGTAGATGTGACACCAATTGTGGTAAGAGAAATTGCTCATAATACCTGCATGTTGCGCTCTCATAATGTATTGTGATGTCATAATGCGGATACATTATGATGTCATAACACATTGTGACGTCATACTGCATACTAATTATGATGTCATCATATACTGTGACGTCATAGTACATGCTCATGATGCTCCAGTAGATGTGACACAAATTGGGGTAAGAGAAACTGCTCATAAAACCTGCAAATTGCACTCTCATAATATATTGTGATGTCATAATGCTAATACATTATGACGTCATACTACATTGTGAGGTCATAGTGCATACTAATTATGATGTCATCATATACTGTGACGTCATAATACAAGCTCATGATGCTCCAGTAGATGTGACACAAATTGGGGTAAGAGAAATTGCTCATAATACCTGCATGTTGCGCTCTCATAATATATTGTGATGTCATATTGCGGATACATTATGACGTCATACTACTTTGTGACGTCATAGTGCATACTAATTATGATGTCATAGTATACTGTGACGTCATAATACATGCTCATGATGCTCCAGTAGATGTGACACAAATTGGGGTAAGTGAAATTCCTCATAATACCTGCATGTTGCGCTCTCATAATATATTGTGATGTCATAATGTGGATATATTATGACCTCATAGTACATTGTGACGTCATAGTGCATACTAATTATGATGTCATCATATACTGTGACGTCATAATAAATGCTCATGATGCTCCAGTAGATGTGACACAAAATGAGGTAAGAGAAATTGCTCATAATACCTGCATGTTGCGCTCTCAAAATATATTGTGATGTCATAATGCGGATACATTATGACATCATAATACATTGTGACGTCATAGTGCATACTAGTTATGATGTCATCATATAATGTGACGTCATAATACATGCTCATGATGCTCCAGGAGATGTGACACAAATTGGGGTAAGAGAAATTGCTCATAATACCTGCATGTTGCGCTCTCATAATATATTGTGAAGTCATAATGCGGATACATTATGACGTCATAATACATTGTGACGTCATAGTGCATACTAATTATGATGTCATCATATACTGTGACATCATAATACATGCTCTTGATGCTCCAGTAGATGTGACACAATTTGGGGTAAGAGAAATTGCTCATAATACCTGCATGTTGCGCTCTCACAATATATTGTGATGTCATAATGCGGATACATTATGACGTCATAATACATTGTGACGTCATAGTGCATACTAATAATGATGTCATCATATACTGTGACGTCATAATACATGCTCATGATGCTCCATTACATGTGACACAAATTGGGGTAAGAGAAATTGCTCATAATACCTGCAAATTGTGCTCTCATAATATATTGTGATGTCATAATGCGGATACATTATGACGTCATAATACATTGTGACGTCATACTGCATACTAATTATGATGTCATCATATACTGTTACGTCATAATACATGCTCTTGATGCTCCAGTAGATGTGACACAAATTGGGGGAAGCGAAATTGGTCATAAAACTTGCAAATTGCGCTCTCATAATATATTGGGATGTCATATTGCGGATACATTATGACGTCATAATACATTGTGACGTCATAGTGCATACTAATTATGATGTCATCATATACTGTGACATCATAATACATGCTCATGATGCTCCAGTAGATGTGACACAAATTGGGGTAAGAGAAATTGCTCATAATACCTGCATGTTGCGCTCGCATAATATATTGTGATATCATAATGCGGATACATTATGACGTCATAATAGATTGTGACGTCATAGTGCATACTAATTATGATGTCATCATATACTGTGACATCATAATACATGGTCATGATGCTCCAGTAGATGTGACACAAATTCGGGTCAGCGAAATTGCTCATAATACCTGCATGTTGCGCTCGCATAATATATTGTGATATCATAATGCGGATACATTATGACGTCATAATAGATTGTGACGTCATAGTGCATACTAATTATGATGTCATCATATACTGTGACATCATAATACATGCTCATGATGCTCCAGTAGATGTGACACAAATTCGGGTCAGCGAAATTGCTCATGAAACCTGCAAATTGCGCACTCATAATATATTGTGATGTTATAATGCGGATACATTATGACGTCATAATACTTTGTGACGTCATAGTGCATACTAATTATGATGTCATCATATACTGTGACGTCATAATACATGCTCATGATGCTCCAGTAGATGTGACACAAATTGGGGTAAGAGAAATTGCTCATAATACCTGCATGTTGCGCTGTCATAATATATTGTGATGTCATAATGTCGATACATAATGACGTCATAATACATTGTGATGTCATACTGCATACTAATTATGATGTCATCATATACTGGGACGTCATAATACATTCTCATGATGCTCCAGTAGATGTGACAAAAATTGGGGTAAGCGAAATTGATCATAAAACCTGCAAATTACGCCCTCATAATATATTGTGATGTCATAATGCGGATACATTATGACGTCATAATACATTGTGACGTCATAGTGCATACTAATTATGATGTCATCATATACTGTGACATCATAATACATGCTCATGATGCTCCGGTAGATGTGACGCAAATTGGGGTAAGAGAAATTGCTCATAATACCTGCATGTTGCGCTCTCATAAAATATTGTGATATCATAATGCGGATACATTATGACGTCATAATACATTGTGACGTCATAGTGCATACTAGTTATGATGTCATCATACACTGTGACGTCATAATTCATGCACATGATGCTCCAGTAGATGTGACACAAATTGGGGTAAGAGAAATTGCTCATAATACCTGCATGTTGCGCTCGCATAATATATTGTGATATCATAAAGCGGATACATTATGAGGTCATAATACATTGTGACGTCATAGTGCATACTAGTTATGAGGTCATCATATGCTGTGACGGCATAATACATGCTCATGATGCTCCAGTAGATGTGACACCAATTGTGGTAAGAGAAATTGCTCATAATACGTGCATGTTGCGCTTTCATTATGTATTGTCATGTCATAATGCGGATACATTATGATGTCATAACACATTGTGACGTCATACTGCATACTAATTATGATGTCATCATATACTGTGACGTCATAGTACATGGTCATGATGCTCCAGTAGATGTGACACAAATTGGGGTAAGAGAAATTGCTCATAAAACCTGCAAATTGCACTCTCATAATATATTGTGATGTCATAATGCTAATATATTATGACGTCATAATACATTGTGACGTCATAGTGCATACTAATTATGATGTCATCATATACTGTGACGTCATAATACATGTTCTTGATGCTCCAGTAGATGTGACACAAATTGGGGTAAGAGAAATTGCTCATAATACCTGCATGTTGCGCTCTCATAATATATTGTGATGTCATTATGCGAATACATTATGACGTCACAGTACATTGTGACGTCATAGTGCATACTAATTATGATGTTATCATATACTGTGACATCATAATACATGCTCATGATGCTCCAGAAGATGTGACAGAAATTGGGGTAAGAGAAATTGCTCATAATACCTGCAAATTGCGCTCTCATAATATATTGTGATGTCATAATGCGGATACATAATGACATCATAATATATTGTGACGTCATACTGTATACTAATTATGCTGTCATAATATACTGTGACGTCATAATACATGCTCATGATGCTCCAGTAGATGTGACACAAATTGGGGTAAGCGAAATTGGTCATAAAACCTGCAAATTGCGCTCTCATAATATATTGTGATGTCATAATGCGGATACATTATGACGTCATAATACATTGTGACGTCATAGTGCATACTAATTATGATGTCATCATATACTGTGACGTCATAATACAAGCTCATGATGCTCCAGTAGATGTGACACAAATTGTGGTAAGAGAAATTGCTCATAATACCTGCATGTTGCGCTCTCATAATATACTGTGATGTCATAATGCGGATACATTATGACGTCATACTACTTTGTGACGTCATAGTGCATACTAATTATGATGTCATCATATCCTGTGACGTCATAATACATGCTCATGATGATCCAGTAGATGTGACACATATTGGGGGAAGCGAAATTGGTCATAAAAGCTGCAAATTGCGCTCTCATAATATATTGTGATGACATAATGCGGATACATTATGACATCATAATATTTTGTGACGTCATAGTGCATACTAGTTATGATGTCATCATATAATGTGACGTCATAATAAATGCTCATGATGCTCCAGGAGATGTGACACAAATTGGGGTAAGAGAAATTGCTCATAATACCTGCATGTTGCGCTCTCATAATATATTGTGATGTCATAATGCGGATACATTTTGACGTCATAATATATTGTGACGTCATACTGCATACTAATTATGATGTCATCATATACTGTGACATCATAATACATGCTCATGATGCTCCAGTAGATGTGACACATATTGGGGTAAGCGAAATTGGTCATAAAACCTGCAAATTGCGCTCTCGTAATATATTGTGATGTCATAATGCGGATATATTATGACATCTTAATACATTTTGACGTCATAGTGCATACTAGTTATGATGTCATCATATACTGTGACGTCATAATACATGCTCATGATGCTCCAGGAGATGTGACACAAATTGGGATAAGAGAAATTACTCATAATACCTGCATGTTGCGCTCTCATAATATATTGTGATGTCATAATGCGGATACATTATGACGTCATAATACATTGTGATGTCATAGTGCATAATAATTATGATGTCATCATATCCTGTGACATCATAATACATGCTCATCATGATCCAGTAGATGTGACACATATTGGGGTAAGCGAAATTGGTCATAAAAGCTGCAAATTGCGCTCTCATAATATATTGTGATGACATAATGCGGATACATTATGACATCATAATACATTGTGACGTCATAGTGCATACTAGTTATGATGTCATCATATAATGTGACGTCATAATACATGCTCATGATGCTCCATGAGATGTGACACAAATTGGGGTAAGAGAAATTTCTCATAATACCTGCATGTTGCGCTCTCATAATATATTGTGATGTCATAATGCAGACATATTATGACGTCATAATACATTGTGACGTCATAGCGCATACTAATTATGATGTCATCATAAACTGTGACATCATAATACATGCTCATGATGCTCCAGTAGATGTGACACAAATTGGGGTAAGAGAAATTGCAAATAATACCTGCATGTTGCGCTCTCATAATATATTGTGATGTCATAATGCGGATACATTATGACGTCATAATACATTGTGACGTCATACTGCATACTAATTATGATGTCATCATATACTGTGACGTCATAATACATGCTCATGATGCTCCAGTAGATGTGACACAAATTGGGGTAAGAGAAATTGGTCATGAAACCTGTAACTTGCGCTCTCATAATATATTGTGATGTCATAATGCGGATACATTATGACGCCATACTACATTGTGACGTCATAGTGCATACTAATTATGATGTCATCATATACTGTGACGTCATAATACATGCTCATGATGCTCCAGTAGATGTGACTCAAATTGGGGTAAGAGAAATTGCTCATAATACCTGCAAGATGCGCTCTCATAATATATTGTGATGTCATAATGCGGATACATTATGACGACATAGTACACTGTGACGTCACAGGGCATACTAATTATGATGTCATCATATACTGTGACGTCATAATACATGCTCATGATGCTCCAGTACATCTGACACAATCTGGGGTAAGAGAAATTGCTCATAATACCTGCATGTTGCGCTCTCATACCATATTGTGATGTCATAATGCGGATACTTTATGACGTCATAATGCATTGTGACGTCATACTGCATACTAATTATGATATCATCATATACTGTGACGTCATAATACATACTCATGATGCTCCAGTAGATGTGAAACAAATTGGCCTAAGCGAAATTGGTCATAAAACCTGCAAATTGCGCTCTCATAATATATTGTGATGTCATAATGCGAATACATTATGACGTAATACTACATTGTGACGTCATAGTGCATACTAATTATGATGTCATAGTATAGTGTGACGTCATAATACATGCTCATGATGCTCAAGTAGATGTGACACAAATTGGGGTAAGTGAAATTGCTCATAATACCTGCATGTTGCGCTCTCATAATATATTGTGATGTCATAATGTGGATACATTATGACGTCATAGTACATTGTGACGTCATAGTGCATACTAATTATGATGTCATCATATAGTGTGACGTCATAATACATGCTCATGATGCTCCAGTAGATGTGACACAAATTGGGGTAAGAGAAATTGCTCATAATACCTGCATGTTGCGCTCTCATAATATATTGTGATGTCATAATGCGGATACATTGTGACGTCATAATACATTGTGACGTCATACTGCATACTAATTATGATGTTATCATATACTGTGACATAATAATACATGCTCATGATGCTCCAGTAGATGTGACACATATTGGGGTAAGCGAAATTGGTCATAAAACCTGCAAATTGCGCTCTCATAATATATTGTGATGTCATAATGCGGATATATTATGACATCATAATACATTTTGACGTCATAGTGCATACTAGTTATGATGTCATCAAATACTGTGACGTCATAATACATGCTCATGATCCTCCAGGAGATGTGACACAAATTGGGATAAGAGAAATTACTCATAATACCTGCATGTTGCGCTCTCATAATATATTGTGATGTCATAATGCGGATACATTATGACGTCATAATACATTGTGATGTCATAGTGCATAATAAGTATGATATCATCATATACTGTGACGTCATAATACATGCTCATGATGCTCCAGTAGATGTGACACAAAATGGGGTAAGAGAAATTGTTCATAAAACCTGCAAATTGCGCTCTCATAATATATTGTGATGTCGTAATGCGGATACATTATGACGTCATACTACACTGTGACGTAATAGTGCATACTATTTATGATGTCATCATATACTGTGACATCATAATACATGCTCATGATGCTCCAGTAGATGTGACACAAATTGGGGTACGAGAAATTGCTCATAATACCTGCAAATTGTGCTCTCATAATATATTGTGATGTCATAATGCGGATACATTATGATGTCATAATACATTGTGACATCATACTGCATATTAATTATGATGTCATCATATACTGTGACGTCATAATACATGTTCATGATGCTCCAGTAGATGTGACACAAATTGGGGTAAGCGAAATTGGTCATAAAACCTGCAAATTGTGCTCTCATAATATATTGTGATGTCATAATGCGGATATATTATGAAGTCATACTACATTGTGACGTCATAGTGCATACTAATTATGATGGTCATCATATACTGTGACGTCATAATACATGCTCATGATGCTCCAGTAGATGTGACACAAATTGGGGTAAGTGAAATTGCTCATAAAACTGCATGTTCCGCTCTCATAATATATTGTGATGTCATAATGCGGATACATTATGACGTCATAGTACATGTGACGTCATAGGGCATACTAATTATGATGTCATCATATACTGTGACGTCATAATACATGCTCATGATGCTCCAGTAGATGTGACACAAATTGGGGTAAGCGAAGTTGGTCAAAAAACCTGCAAATTGCGCTCTCATAATATATTGTGATGTCATAATGCGGATACATTATGACGACATAATACATTGTGACGTCATAGTGCATACTAATTATGATGTCATCATATACTGTGACGTCATAATACATGCTCATGATGCTCCAGTAGATGTGACACAAATTGGGGTAAGCGAAATTGGTCATAAAACCTGCAAATTGCGCTCTCATAATATATTGTGATTCCATAATGCAGATACATTATGACGTCATACTACATTGTGACGTCATAGTGCATACTAATTATGATGTCATCATATACTGTGACGTCATAATACATGCTCATGATGCTCCACTAGATGTGACACAAATTGGGGTAAGAGAAATTGCTCATAATACCTGCATGTTGCGCTCTCATAATATATTGTGATGTCATAATGCGGACACATTATGATGTCATAATACATTGTGACGTCATACTGCATACTAATTATGATGTCATCATATACTGTGACGTCATAATATGTGCTCATGATGCTCCAGTAGATGTGACACAAATTGGGGTAAGAGAAATTGCTCATAAAACCTGCAAATTGCGGTCTCATAATATATTGTGATGTCATAATGCGGATACATTATGACGTCATAATACATTGTGACGTCATAGTGCATACTAATTATGATGTCATCATATACTGTGAGGTCATAATACATGCTCTTGATGCTCCAGTATATGTGACACAATTTGGGGTAAGAGAAATTGCTCATAATACCTGCATGTTGCGCTCACACAATATATTGTGATGTCATAATGCGGATACATTATGACGTCAAAATACATTGTGACGTCATACTGCATGCTAATTATGCTGTCATCATATACTGTGACGTCATAATACATGCTCATGATGCTCCAGTAGATGTGACACAAATTGGGGTAAGCGAAATTGGTCATAAAACCTGCAAATTGCTCTCTCATAATATATTGTGATTCCATAATGCAGATACATTATGACGTCATACTACATTGTGACGTCATAGTGCATACTAATTATGATGTCATCATATACTGTGACGTCATAATACATGGTCATGATGCTCCACTAGATGTGACACAAATTGGGGTAAGAGAAATTGCTCATAATACCTGCATGTTGCGCTCTCATAATATATTGTGATGTCATAATGCGGACACATTATGATGTCATAATACATTGTGACGTCATACTGCATACTAATTATGATGTCATCATATACTGTGACGTCATAATACGTGCTCATGATGCTCCAGTAGATGTGACACAAATTGGGGTAAGCGAAATTGGTCATAAAACCTGCAAATTGCGCTCTCATAATATATTGTGATGTCATAATGCGGATATATTATGACATCATAATACATTGTGACGTTATAGTGCATACTAATTATGATGTCATAATATAGTGTGACGTCATAATACATGATCCTGATGCTCCAGTAGATGTGACACACATTGGGGTAAGAGAAATTGCTCATAATACCTGGAAATTGCGCTCTCATAATATATTGTGATGTCATAATGCGGATACATTAAGACATCATAATACATTGTGACGTCATACTGTATACTAATTATGCTGTCATAATATACTGTGACGTCATAATACCTGCTCATGATGCTCCAGTAGATGTGACACAAATTGGGGTAAGCGAAATTGGTCATAAAACCTGCAAATTGCGCTCTCATAATATATTGTGATGTCATAATGCGGATACATTATGACGTCATAATACATTGTGACGTCATAGTGCATAGTAATTATGATGTCATCATATACTGTGACGTCATAATACATGCTCATGATGCTCCAATAGATGTGACACAAATTGGGGTAAGTGAAATTCCTCATAATACCTGCATGTTGCGCTCTCATAATATATTGTGATGTCATAATGTGGATACATTATGACGTCATAGTACATTGTGACGTCATAGTGCATACTAATTATGATGTCATCATATACTGTGACGTCATAATACATGCTCATGATGCTCCACTAGTTGTGACACAAATTGGGGTAAGAGAAATTGCTCATAATACCTGCATGTTGCGCTCTCATAATATATTGTGATGTCATAATGCGGACACATTATGATGTCATAATACATTGTGACGTCATACTGCATACTAATTATGATGTCATCATATACTGTGACGTCATAATACGTGCTCATGATGCTCCAGTAGATGTGACACAAATTGGGGTAAGCGAAATTGGTCATAAAACCTGCAAATTGCGCTCTCATAATATATTGTGATGTCATAATGCGGATATATTATGACATCATAATACATTGTGACGTTATAGTGCATACTAATTATGATGTCATAATATAGTGTGACGTCATAATACATGCTCCTGATGCTCCAGTAGATGTGACACACATTGGGGTAAGAGAAATTGCTCATATTACCTGCAAATTGCGCTCTCATAATATATTGTGATGTCATAATGCGGATACATTATGACATCATAATACATTGTGACGTCATACTGTATACTAATTATGCTGTCATAATATACTGTGACGTCATAATACATGCTCATGATGCTCCAGTAGATGTGACACAAATTGGGGTAAGCGAAATTGGTCAAAAAACCTGCAAATTGCGCTCTCATAATATATTGTGATGTCATAATGCGGATACATTATGACGTCATAATACATTGTGACGTCATAGTGCATAGTAATTATGATGTCATCATATACTGTGACGTCATAATACATGCTCATGATGCTCCAATAGATGTGACACAAACTGCGGTAAGTGAAATTCCTCATAATACCTGCATGTTGCGCTCTCATAATATATTGTGATGTCATAATGTGGATACATTATGACGTCATAGTACATTGTGACGTCATAGTGCATACTAATTATGATGTCATCATATACTGTGACGTCATAATAAATGCTCATGATGCTCCAGTAGATGTGACACAAATTGAGGTAAGAGAAATTGCTCATAATACCTGCATGTTGCGCTCTCATAATATATTGTGATGTCATAATGCGGATACATTATGACATCATAATACATTGTGACGTCATAGTGCATACTAGTTATGATGTCATCATATAATGTGACGTCATAATACATGCTCATGATGCTCCAGGAGATGTGACACAAATTGGTGTAAGAGAAATTGCTCATAATACCTGCATGTTGCACTCTCATAATATATTGTGATGTCATAATGCGGATACATTATGACGTCATAATACATTGTGACGTCATAGTGCATACTAATTATGATGTCATCATATACTGTGACATCATAATACATGCTCATGATGCTCCAGTAGATGTGACGCAAATTGGTGTAAGAGAAATTGCTAATAATACCTGCATGTTGCGCTCTCATAAAATATTGTGATATCATAATGCGGATACATTATGATGTCATAATACATTGTGACGTCATAGTGCATAGTAGTTATGATGTCATCATATACTGTGACGTCATAATACATGCTCATGATGCTCCAGTAGATGTGACACAAATTGGGGTAAGAGAAATTGCTCATAATACCTGCATGTTGCGCTCGCATAATATATTGTGATATCATAAAGCGGATACATTATGACGTCATAATACATTGTGACGTCATAGTGCATACTAGTTAAGATGTCATCATATGCTGTGACGTCATAATACATGCTAATGATGCTCCAGTAGATGTGACACAAATTGGGGTAAGAGAAATTGCTCATAATACCTGCAAATTGCGTTCTCAAAATATATTGTGAGGTCATAATGCGGGTACATTACGACGTCATAGTACATTGTGACGTCATACTGCATACTAATTATGATGTCATCATATACTGTGACGTCATAATACATGCTCATGATGCTCCAGTAGATGTGACACAAATTGGGGTATGAGAAATTGCTCATAATACCTGCATGTCGCGCTCTCATAATATATTGTGATGTCATAATGCGGATATATTGTGACCTCATAATACATTGTGACGTCATAGTGCATACTAATTATGATGTCATCATATACAGTGACATCATAATACATGCTCATGATGCTCCAGTAGATGTGACACAAATTGGGGTAAGAGAAATTGCTCATAATACCTGCATGTTGCGCTCTCATAATATATTGTGATGTCATAATGCGGATTCATTATGACGTCATAATACATTGTGACGTCATACTGCATACTAATTATGATGTCATCATATACTGTGACATCATAATACATGTTCATGATACTCCAGTAGATGTGACAATATTTGGGGTAAGAGAAATTGCTCATAAAACCTGCAAATTGCGCTCTCATAATATATTGTGATGTCATAATGCGGATACATTATGACGTCATAATACATTGTGACGTCATAGTGCATACTAATTATGAGGTCATCATATACTGTGACGTCATAATACATGCTCATGATGCTCCAGTAGATGTGACACCAATTGTGGTAAGAGAAATTGCTCATAATACCTGCATGTTGCGCTCTCATAATGTATTGTGATGTCATAATGCGGATACATTATGATGTCATAACACATTGTGACGTCATACTGCATACTAATTATGATGTCATCATATACTGTGACGTCATAGTACATGCTCATGATGCTCCAGTAGATGTGACACAAATTGGGGTAAGAGAAACTGCTCATAAAACCTGCAAATTGCACTCTCATAATATATTGTGATGTCATAATGCTAATACATTATGACGTCATACTACATTGTGAGGTCATAGTGCATACTAATTATGATGTCATCATATACTGTGACGTCATAATACAAGCTCATGATGCTCCAGTAGATGTGACACAAATTGGGGTAAGAGAAATTGCTCATAATACCTGCATGTTGCGCTCTCATAATATATTGTGATGTCATATTGCGGATACATTATGACGTCATACTACTTTGTGACGTCATAGTGCATACTAATTATGATGTCATAGTATACTGTGACGTCATAATACATGCTCATGATGCTCCAGTAGATGTGACACAAATTGGGGTAAGTGAAATTCCTCATAATACCTGCATGTTGCGCTCTCATAATATATTGTGATGTCATAATGTGGATATATTATGACCTCATAGTACATTGTGACGTCATAGTGCATACTAATTATGATGTCATCATATACTGTGACGTCATAATAAATGCTCATGATGCTCCAGTAGATGTGACACAAAATGAGGTAAGAGAAATTGCTCATAATACCTGCATGTTGCGCTCTCAAAATATATTGTGATGTCATAATGCGGATACATTATGACATCATAATACATTGTGACGTCATAGTGCATACTAGTTATGATGTCATCATATAATGTGACGTCATAATACATGCTCATGATGCTCCAGGAGATGTGACACAAATTGGGGTAAGAGAAATTGCTCATAATACCTGCATGTTGCGCTCTCATAATATATTGTGATGTCATAATGCGGATACATTATGACGTCATAATACATTGTGACGTCATAGTGCATACTAATTATGATGTCATCATATACTGTGACATCATAATACATGCTCTTGATGCTCCAGTAGATGTGACACAATTTGGGGTAAGAGAAATTGCTCATAATACCTGCATGTTGCGCTCTCACAATATATTGTGATGTCATAATGCGGATACATTATGACGTCATAATACATTGTGACGTCATAGTGCATACTAATAATGATGTCATCATATACTGTGACGTCATAATACATGCTCATGATGCTCCATTACATGTGACACAAATTGGGGTAAGAGAAATTGCTCATAATACCTGCAAATTGTGCTCTCATAATATATTGTGATGTCATAATGCGGATACATTATGACGTCATAATACATTGTGACGTCATACTGCATACTAATTATGATGTCATCATATACTGTTACGTCATAATACATGCTCTTGATGCTCCAGTAGATGTGACACAAATTGGGGGAAGCGAAATTGGTCATAAAACTTGCAAATTGCGCTCTCATAATATATTGGGATGTCATATTGCGGATACATTATGACGTCATAATACATTGTGACGTCATAGTGCATACTAATTATGATGTCATCATATACTGTGACATCATAATACATGCTCATGATGCTCCAGTAGATGTGACACAAATTGGGGTAAGAGAAATTGCTCATAATACCTGCATGTTGCGCTCGCATAATATATTGTGATATCATAATGCGGATACATTATGACGTCATAATAGATTGTGACGTCATAGTGCATACTAATTATGATGTCATCATATACTGTGACATCATAATACATGGTCATGATGCTCCAGTAGATGTGACACAAAGTCGGGTCAGCGAAATTGCTCATAATACCTGCATGTTGCGCTCGCATAATATATTGTGATATCATAATGCGGATACATTATGACGTCATAATAGATTGTGACGTCATAGTGCATACTAATTATGATGTCATCATATACTGTGACATCATAATACATGCTCATGATGCTCCAGTAGATGTGACACAAATTCGGGTCAGCGAAATTGCTCATGAAACCTGCAAATTGCGCACTCATAATATATTGTGATGTTATAATGCGGATACATTATGACGTCATAATACATTGTGACGTCATAGTGCATACTAATTATGATGTCATCATATACTGTGACGTCATATTACATGCTCATGATGCTCCAGTAGATGTGACACAAATTGGGGTAAGAGAAATTGCTCATAATACCTGCATGTTGCGCTCTCATAATATATTGTGATGTCATAATGTCGATACATAATGACGTCATAATACATTGTGATGTCATACTGCATACTAATTATGATGTCATCATATACTGGGACGTCATAATACATTCTCATGATGCTCCAGTAGATGTGACAAAAATTGGGGTAAGCGAAATTGATCATAAAACCTGCAAATTACGCCCTCATAATATATTGTGATGTCATAATGCGGATACATTATGACGTCATAATACATTGTGACGTCATAGTTCATACTAATTATGATGTCATCATATACTGTGACATCATAATACATGCTCATGATGCTCCAGTAGATGTGACGCAAATTGGGGTAAGAGAAATTGCTCATAATACCTGCATGTTGCGCTCTCATAAAATATTGTGATATCATAATGCGGATACATTATGACGTCATAATACATTGTGACGTCATAGTGCATACTAGTTATGATGTCATCATACACTGTGACGTCATAATTCATGCTCATGATGCTCCAGTAGATGTGACACAAATTGGGGTAAGAGAAATTGCTCATAATACCTGCATGTTGCGCTCGCATAATATATTGTGATATCATAAAGCGGATACATTATGAGGTCATAATACATTGTGACGTCATAGTGCATACTAGTTATGAGGTCATCATATGCTGTGACGGCATAATACATGCTCATGATGCTCCAGTAGATGTGACACCAATTGGGGTAAGAGAAACTGCTCATAATACCTGCAAATTGCGCTCTCATAATGTATTGTGATGTCATAATGCGGATACATTATGATGTCATAATACATTGTGACGTCATACTGCATAGTAATTATGATGTCATCATATACTGTGACGTCATAATACATGCTCATGATGCTCCAGTAGATGTGACACAATTTGGGGTAAGCGTAATTGGTCATAAAACCTGCAAATTGCGGTCTCATAATATATTTTGATGTCATAATGCGGATACATTATGAAGTCATACTACATTGTGACGTCATAGTGCATACTAATTATGATGTCATCATATACTGTGACGACATAATACATGCTCATGATGCTCCAGTAGATGTGACACAAATTGGGGTATGAGAAATTTGTCATAAAACCTGTAAATTGCGCTCTCATAATATATTGTGATGTCATAATGCGGATACATTATGACGCCATACTACATTGTGACGTCATAGTGCATACTAATGATGATGTCATCATATACTGTGACGTCATAATACATGCTCATGATGCTCCAGTAGATGTGACACAAATTGGGGTAAGTGAAATTGCTCATAATAGCTGCATGTTCCGCTCTCATAATATATTGTGATGTCATATTGCGGATACATTATGACATCATAATACATTTTGACGTCACAGTGCATACTAGTTATGATGTCATCATATACTGTGATGTCATAATACATGCTCATGATGCTCCAGTACATCTGACACAATCTGGGGTAAGAGAAATTGCTCATAATACCTGCATGTTCCGCTCTCATAACATATTGTGATGTCATAATGCGGATACAGTATGACGTCATAATAGATTGTGACGTCATACTGCATACTAGTTATGATGTCATCATATACTGTGATGTCATAATACATGATCATGATGCTCCAGTACATGTTACTCAAATTGGGGTAAGAGAAATTGCTCATAATACCTGCATGTTGCGCTCTCATAATATATTGTGATGTCATAATGTGGATACATTATGACGTCATAGTACATTGTGACGTCATAGTGCATACTAATTATGATGTCATCATATAGTGTGACGTCATAATAAATGCTCATGATGCTCCAGTAGATGTGACACAAAATGGGGTAAGAGAAATTGCTCATAAATCCTGCAAATTGCGCTCTCATAATATATTGTGATGTCGTAATGCGGATACATTATGACGTCATAATACATTGTGACGTCATAGTGCATACTAATTATGATGTCATCATATACTGTGACATCATAATACATGCTCATGATGCTCCAGTAGATGTGACACAAATTGGAGTAAGAGAAATTGCTCATAATACCTGCAAATTGCGCTCTCATAATATATTGTGATGTCATAATGCGGATACATTATGATGTCATAATACATTGTGACGTCATACTGCATAGTAATTATGATGTCATCATATACTGTGACGTCATAATACATGCTCATGACGCTCCAGTAGATGTGAAACAAATTGGGGTAAGCGAAATTGGTCATAAAACCTGCAAATTGCCGTCTCATAATATATTGTGATGTCATAATGCGGATACATTATGAAGTCATACTACATTGTGACGTCATAGTGCATACTAATTATGATGTCATCATATACTGTGACGTCATAATACATGCTGATGATGCTTCAGTAGATGTGACACAAATTGGGGTAAGTGAAATTGCTCATAATAGCTGCATGTTCCGCGCTCATAATATATTCTGATGTCATAATGCGGATACATTATGACGTCATAATACATTGTGACGTCATAGGGCATACTACTTATGATGTCATCATATACTGTGACGTCATAATACATGATCATGATGCTCCAGTAGTTGTGACACAAATTGGGATAATAGAAATTGCTCATAATACCTACATGTTGCGCTCTCATAATATATTGTGATGTCATAATGCGCATACATTATGACGACAAAATACATTGTGACGTCATAGTGCATACTAATTATGATGTCATCATATACTGTGACGTCATAATACATGCTCATGATGCTCCAGTAGATGTGACACAAATTGGGGTAAGCGAAATTGGTCATAAAAGCTGCAAAATGCGCTCTCATAATATATTGTGATGACATAATGCGGATACATTATGACATCATAATACATTGTGACGTCATAGTGCATACTAGTTATGATGTCATCATATAATGTGACGTCATAATACATGCTCATGACGCTCCAGGAGATGTGACACAAATTGGGGTAGGAGAAATTGCTCATAATACCTGCATGTTGCCCTCTCATAATATATTGTGATGTCATAATGCGGATACATTATGACGTCATAATACATTGTGACGTCATAGTGCATACTAATTATGATGTCATCATATACTGTGACGTCATAATACATGCTCATGATGCTCCAGTAGATGTGACACAAATTGGGGTAATCGAAATTGCTCATAATTCCTGCATGTTGCGCTCTGATAATATATTGTGATGTCATAATGCGGATACATTATGACGTCATAATACATTGTGACGTCATAGTGCATACTAATTATGATGTCATCATATACTGTGACGTCATAATACATGCTCATGATGCTCCAGTAGATGTGACACAAATTGGGGTAAGAGAAATTGGTCATAAAACCTGTAAATTGCGCTTTCATAATATATTGTGATGTCATAATGCGGATACATTATGACGCCATACTACATTGTGACATCATAGTGCATACTAATTATGATGTCATCATATACTGTGACATCATATTACATGCTCATGATGCTCCAGTAGATGTGACTCAAATTGGGGTAAGAGAAATTGCTCATAATACCTGCATGTTGCGCTCTCATAATATATTTTGATGTCATAATGCGGATACATTATGCCGTCACAGGGCATACTAATTATGATGTCATCATATACTGTGACACCATAATACATGCTCATGGTGCTCCAGTACATCTGACACAATCTGGGGTAAGAGAAATTGCTCATAATACCTGCATGTTGCGCTCTCATAACATATTGTGATGTCATAATGCGGATTCATTATGACGTCATAATGCATTGTGACGTCATACTGCATACTAATTATGATATCATCATATACTGTGACGTCATAATACATGCTCATGATGCTGCAGTAGATGTGACACAAATTGGGGTAAGAGAAATTGGTCATAAAACCTGCAAATTGCGCTCTCATATTTTATTGTGATGTCATAATGCGGATACATTATGACGTCATAATACATTGTGACGTCATACTGCATACTAATTATGATGTCATCATATACTGTGTCATCATAATACATGCTCATGATGCTCCAGTAGATGTGACACATATTGGGGTAAGCGAAATTGGTCATAAAACCTGCAAATTGCGCTCTCATATTTTATTGTGATGTCATAATGCGGATACATTTTGACATCATATTACATTTTGACGTCATAGTGCATACTAGTTATGATGACATCATATACTGTGACGTCATAATACATGCTCATGATGCTCCAGGAGATGTGACACAAAATGGGGTAAGAGAAATTGGTCATAAAACCTGCAAATTGCGCTCTCATAATATACTGTGATGTCGTAATGCGGATACATTATGACGTCATAATACATTGTGATGTCATAGTGCATACTAATTATGATGTTATCATATACTGTGACCTCATAATACATGCTCATGATGCTCCAGTAGATGTGACACATATTGGGGTAAGCAAAATTGGTCATAAAAGCTGCAAATTGCGCTCATAATATATTGTGATGACATAATGCGGATACATTATGACATCATAATACATTGTGACGACATAGTGCATACTAGTTATGATGTCATCATATAATGTGACGTCATAATACATGCTCATGATGCTCCAGGAGATGAGACACAAATTGGGGTAAGAGAAATTGCTCATAATACCTGCATGTTGCGCTCTCATAATATATTGTGATGTCATAATGCGGACACATTATGACGTCATAATACATTGTGACGTCATAGTGCATACTAATTATGATGTCATCATATACTGTGACATCATAATACATGCTCATGATGCTCCAGTAGATGTGACACAAATTGGGGTAATCGAAATTGCTCATAATACCTGCATGTTGCGCTCTCATAATATATTGTGATGTCATAATGTGGATACATTATGACGTCATAGTACATTGTGACGTCATATTGCATACTAATTACGATGTCATCATATAGTGTGACGTCATAATAAATGCTCATTATGCTCCAGTAGATGTGACACAAATTGGGGTAAGAGAAATTTCTCATAATACCTGCATGTTGCGCTCTCATAATATATTGTGATGTCATAATGCGGATACATTATGATATCATAATACATTTTGACGTCATAGTGCATACTAGTTATGATGTCATCATATACTGTGACGTCATAATACA
This sequence comes from Aotus nancymaae, assembly GCF_030222135.1. Classification (NCBI taxonomy): domain Eukaryota; kingdom Metazoa; phylum Chordata; class Mammalia; order Primates; family Aotidae; genus Aotus; species Aotus nancymaae. Next base: position 1,629,924 of record NW_026988475.1, on the reverse strand, counting down.
TGCTCATGATGCTCCAGGAGATGTGTCACAAATTGGGATAAGAGAAATTACTCATAATACCTGCATGTTGCGCTCTCATAATATATTGTGATGTCATAATGCGGATACATTATGACGTCATAATACATTGTGATGTCATAGTGCGTAATAATTATGATGTCATCATATATTGTGACGTCATAATACATGCTCATGATGCTCCAGTAGATGTGACACAAAATGGGGTAAGAGAAATTGGTCATAAAACCTGCAAATTGCTCTCTCATAATACATTGTGATGTCGTAATGCGGATACATTATGACGTCATAATACATTGTGACGTCATAGTGCATACTAATTATGATGTCATCATATACTGTGACGTCATAATACATGCTCATGATGCTCCAGTAGATGTGACACAAATTGGGGTAAGAGAAATTGCTCATAATACCTGCAAATTGCGCTCTCATAATATATTGTGATGTCATAATGCGGATACATTATGATGTCATAATACATTGTGACGTCATACTGCATAGTAATTATGATGTCATCATATACTGTGAAGTCATAATACATGCTCATGATGCTCCAGTAGATGTGACACAAATTGGGGTAAGCGAAATTGGTCATAAAACCTGCAAATTGCGCTCTCCTAATATATTGTGATGTCATAATGCGGATACATTATGAAGTAATACTACATTGTGACGTCATAGTGCATACTAATTATGATGTCATCATATACTGTGACATCATAATACATGCTCATGATGCTCCAGTAGATGTGACACAAATTGGGGTAAGAGAAATTGCTCATAATACCTGCAAATTGCGCTCTCATAATATATTGTGATGTCATAATGCGGATACATTATGACGTCATAATACATTGTGATGTCATAGTGCGTAATAATTATGATGTCATCATATACTGTGACGTCATAATACATCCTCATGATGCTCCAGTAGATGTGACACAAAATGGGGTAAGAGAAATTGGTCATGAAACCTGCAAATTGCGCTCTCATAATATATTGTGATGTCGTAATGCGGATACATTATGACGTCATAATACATTGTGACGTCATAGTGCATACTAATTATGATGTCTTCATATACTGTGACATCATAATACATGCTCATGATGCTCCAGTAGATGTGACACAAATTGGGGTAAGCGAAATTGGTCATAAAAGCTGCAAATTGCGCTCTCATAATATATTGTGATGACATAATGCGGATACATTATGACGTCATAATACATTGTGACGTCATAGTGCATACTAGTTATGATGTCATCATATAATTTGATGCCATAATACATGCTCATGATGCTCCAGTAGATGTGACACAAATTGGGGTAAGAGAAATTGCTCATAATACCTGCATGTTGCGCTCTCATAGTATATTGTGATGTCATAATGCGGATACATTATGACGTCATAATACATTGTGACGTCATAGTGCATACTAATTATGATGTCATCATATACTGTGACGTCATAATACATGCTCATGATGCTCCAGTAGATGGGACACAAATTGGGGTAAGAGAATTTGCTCATAATACCTGCAAATTGCGCTCTTATAATATATTGTGATGTCATAATGTGAATATATTATGACGTCATAATATATTGTGACATCATACTGCATACTAAATATGATGTCATCATATACTGTGACGTCGTAATACATGCTCATGATGCTCCAGTAGATGTGACACAAATTGGGGTAAGAGAAATTGCTCATAATACCTGCATGTCGCGCTCTCAAAATATATTGTGATGACATAATGCGGATATATTATGACGCCATAATACATTGTGACGTCATAGTGCATACTAATTATGATGTCATCATATACTGTGACATCATAATACATGCTCATGATGCTCCAGTAGATGTGACACAAATTGGGGTTATAGAAATTGCTCATAATACCTGCATGTTGCGCTCTCATAATACATTGTGATGTCATAATGCCGATACATTATGACGTCATAATATATTTTGACGTCATACTGCATACTAATTTTGATGTCATCATATACTGGGACGTCATAATACATGCTCATGATGCTCCAGTAGATGTGACACAAATTGGGGTAAGCGAAATTGGTCATAAAACCTGCAAATTGCACTCTCATAATATATTGTGACGTCATAATGCGGATATATTATGACGTCATAATATATTGTGACGTCATAATGCATACTAATTATGATGTCATCATATACTCTGACGTCATAATACATGCTCATGATGCTCCAGTAGATGTGACACAAATTGGGGTAAGAGAAATTGCTCATAATACCTGCATGTTGCGCTCTCATAATACATTGTGATGTCATAATGCGGATACATTATGACGTCATAATACATTGTGACGTCATACTACATACTAATTATGATGTCATCATATACTGTGACGTCATAATACATGCTCATGATTCTCCAGTAGATGTGACAAAATTTCGGGTAAGAGAAATTGCTCATAAACCCTGCAAATTGCGCTCTCATAATACACTGTGATGTCATAATGCGGAAACATTATGACGTCATAATACATTTTGACGTCATAGTGCATACTAATTACGATGTTATCATATACTGTTACGTCATAATACATGCTCATGATGCTCCAGTAGATGTGACACAAATTGGGGTAAGAGACATTGCTCATAATACCTGCATGTTGCGCTCTCATAATATATTGTGATGTCATATTGCGGATATATTATTATGTCATAATACATTGTGACGTCATACTGCATACTAAATATGATGTCATCATATACTGTGACGTCATAATACATGCTCATGATTCTCCAGTAGATGTGACACAAATTGGGGTAAGAGAAATTGCTCATAAAACCTGCAAATTGCGCTCTCATAATATATTGTGATGTCATAATGCGGATACATTATGACGTCATAATACATTGTGACATCATAGTGCATACTAATTAAGATGTCATCATATACTGTGACTTCATAATACATGCTCTTGATGCTCTAGTAGATGTGACACAAATTGGGGTAAGAGAAATTGCTCATAATACCTGCATGTTGCGCTCTCACAATATATGGTGATGTCATAATGCGGATACATTATGACATCATAATACATTGTGACGTCATACTGCATGCTAATTATGTTGTCATCATATACTGTTACGTCATAATACATGCTCATGATGCTCCAGTACATGTGACACAATTTGGGGTAAGAGAAATTGCTCATAATACCTGCATGTTGCGCTCTCACAATATATTGTGATGTCATAATGCGGATACATTATGACGTCATAATACATTGTGACCTCATACTGCATGCTAATTATGTTGTCATCATATACTGTGACGTCATAATACATGCTCATGATGCTCCAGTAGATGTGACACAAATTGGGGTAAGCGAAATTGGTCATAAAACCTGCAAATTGCGCTCTCATAATATATTGTGATGTCATAATGCGGATATATTATGACATCATAATACATTGTGACGTCATAGTGCATACTAATTATGATGTCATCATATAGTGTGACGTCATAATACATGCTCATGATGCTCCAGTAGATTTGACACACATTGGGGTAAGAGAAACTGCTCATAATACCTGCAAATTGCCCTCTCATAATATATTGTGATGTCATAATGCGGATACATTATGACGTCATAATACATTGTGACGTTATACTGTATACTAATTATGCTGTCATAATATACTGTGACGTCATAATACGTGGTCACGATGCTCCAGTAGATGTGACACAAATTGGGATAAGCGAAATTAGTCATAAAACCTGCAAATTGCGCTCTCATAATATATTGTGATGTCATAATGTGGATACATTATGACGTCATAATACATTGTGACGTCATAGTGCATACTAATTATGATGTCATCATATACTGTGACGTCATAATACATGCTCATGATGCTCCAGTAGATGTGACACAAATTGGGGTAAGAGAAATTGCTCATAATAACTGCATGTTGCGCTCTCATAATATATTGTGATGTCATAATGCGGATACATTATGACGTCATAGTACATTGTGACGTCATAGTGCATACTAATTATGATGTCATTATGTACTGCGACGTCATAGTACATGCTCATGATGCTCCAGTAGATGTGACACAAATTGGGGTAAGAGAAATTGCTCATAATACCTGCAAATTGCGCTCTCATAATATATTGTGATGTCATAATGCGGATACATTATGACGTCATAATACATTGTGACGTCATACTGCATACTCATTATGATGTCATCATACACTGTGACGTCATAATACATGCTCATGATGCTCCAGTAGATGTGACACAAATTGGGGTAAGCGAAATTGGTCATAAAACCTGCAAATTGCGCTCTCATAATATATTGTGATTTCATAATGCGGATACATTATGACGTCATAGTACATTGTGACGTCATAGTGCATACTAATTATGATGTCATCATATACTGTAACGTCATAATACATGCTCATGATGCTCCAGTAGATGTGACACAAATTGGGGTAAGAGAAATTGCTCATAATACCTGCATGTTTCGCTCTCATAATATATTGTGATGTCATAATGCGGATACATTATGACGTCATAATACATTGTGACGTCATACTGCATACTAATTATGATGTCATCATATACTGCGACGTCATAATACATGCTCATGATGCTCCAGTAGATGTGACACAAATTGGGGTAAGAGAAATTGATCATAAAACCTGCAAATTGCGCTCTCATAATATATTGTGATGTCATAATGCGGATACATTATGACGTCATAATACATTGTGACGTCATAGTGCATACTAATTATGATGTCATCATATAATGTGACGTCATAATACATGCTCTTGATGCTCCAGTAGATGTGACACAATTTGGGGTAAGAGAAATTGCTCATAATACCTGCATGTTGCGCTCTCACAATATATTGTGATGTCATAATGCGGATACATTATGACATCATAATATATTGTGACCTCATACTGCATGCTAATTATGTTGTCATCATATACTGTGACGTCATAATACATGCTCATGATGCTCCAGTAGATGTGACACAAATTGGGGTAAGCGAAATTGGTCATAAAACCTGAAAATTGCGCTCTCATAATATATTGTGATGTCATAATGCGGATATATTATGACATCATAATACATTGTGACGTCATAGTGCATACTAATTATGATGTCATCATATAGTGTGACGTCATAATACATGCTCATGATGCTCCAGTAGATTTGACACACATTGGGGTAAGAGAAACTGCTCATAATACCTGCAAATTGCGCTCTCATAATATATTGTGATGTCATAATGCGGATACATTATGACATCATAATACATTGTGACGTCATACTGTATACTAATTATGCTGTCATAATATACTGTGACATCATCATACATGCTCATGATGCTCCAGTAGATGTGACTCAAATTGGGGTAAGCGAAATTGGTCATAAAACTTGCAAATTGCGCTCTCATAATATATTGTGATGTCATAATGCGGATACATTATGACGTCATAATACATTGTGAGGTCATACTGCATACTAATTATGATGTCATCATATACTGTGACGTCATAATACATACTCTTGATGCTCCAGTAGATGTGACACAAATTGGGGTAAGAGAAATTGCTCATAATACCTGCATGTTGCGCTATTACAATATATTGTGATGTCATAATGCGGATACATTATGACGTCATAATACATTGTGACGACATAGTGCATAATAATCATGATGTCTTCAAATACTGTGATGTCATAATACATGCTCATGATGCTCCAGTAGATGTGACACAAAATGGGGTAAGAGAAATTGCTCATAAAACCTGCAAATTGCGCTCTCATAATATATTGTGATGCCATAAAGCGGATACATTATGACGTCATAATACATTGTGACGTCATAGTGCATAGTAATTATGATGTCATCATATACTGTGACGTCATAATACATGCTCTAGATTCTCCAGTAGATGTGACACAAATTGGGGTAAGAGAAATTGCTCATAATACCTGCATGTTGCGCACTCACAATATATTGTGATGGCATAATGCGGATACATTATGACGTCATAATACATTGTGACGTCATACTGCATGCTAATTATGTTGTCATCATATACTGTGACGTCATAATACATGCTCATGATGCTCCAGTAGATGTGACAAAAATTGGGGAAAGAGAAATTGCTCATAATACCTGCAAATTGCGCTCTCATAATATATTGTGATGTCATAATGCGGATACATTATGACGTCATAATACATTGTGACGTCATACTGCATGCTAATTATGTTGTCATCATATACTGTGACGTCATAATACATGCTCATGATGCTCCAGTAGATGTGACACAAAATGGGGTAAGAGAAATTGTTCATAAAACCTGCAAATTGCGCTCTCATAATATATTGTGATGTCGTAATGCGGATACATTATGACGTCATACTACACTGTGACGTAATAGTGCATACTATTTATGATGTCATCATATACTGTGACATCATAATACATGCTCATGATGCTCCAGTAGATGTGACACAAATTGGGGTACGAGAAATTGCTCATAATACCTGCAAATTGTGCTCTCATAATATATTGTGATGTCATAATGCGGATACATTATGATGTCATAATACATTGTGACATCATACTGCATATTAATTATGATGTCATCATATACTGTGACGTCATAATACATGTTCATGATGCTCCAGTAGATGTGACACAAATTGGGGTAAGCGAAATTGGTCATAAAACCTGCAAATTGTGCTCTCATAATATATTGTGATGTCATAATGCGGATATATTATGAAGTCATACTACATTGTGACGTCATAGTGCATACTAATTATGATGGTCATCATATACTGTGACGTCATAATACATGCTCATGATGCTCCAGTAGATGTGACACAAATTGGGGTAAGTGAAATTGCTCATAAAACTGCATGTTCCGCTCTCATAATATATTGTGATGTCATAATGCGGATACATTATGACGTCATAGTACATGTGACGTCATAGTGCATACTAATTATGATGGTCATCATATACTGTGACGTCATAATACATGCTCATGATGCTCCAGTAGATGTGACACAAATTGGGGTAAGTGAAATTGCTCATAAAACTGCATGTTCCGCTCTCATAATATATTGTGATGTCATAATGCGGATACATTATGACGTCATAGTACATGTGACGTCATAGGGCATACTAATTATGATGTCATCATATACTGTGACGTCATAATACATGCTCATGATGCTCCAGTAGATGTGACACAAATTGGGGTAAGCGAAATTGGTCATAAAACCTGCAAATTGCGCTCTCATAATATATTGTGATTCCATAATGCAGATACATTATGACGTCATACTACATTGTGACGTCATAGTGCATACTAATTATGATGTCATCATATACTGTGACGTCATAATACATGCTCATGATGCTCCACTAGATGTGACACAAATTGGGGTAAGAGAAATTGCTCATAATACCTGCATGTTGCGCTCTCATAATATATTGTGATGTCATAATGCGGACACATTATGATGTCATAATACATTGTGACGTCATACTGCATACTAATTATGATGTCATCATATACTGTGACGTCATAATATGTGCTCATGATGCTCCAGTAGATGTGACACAAATTGGGGTAAGAGAAATTGCTCATAAAACCTGCAAATTGCGGTCTCATAATATATTGTGATGTCATAATGCGGATACATTATGACGTCATAATACATTGTGACGTCATAGTGCATACTAATTATGATGTCATCATATACTGTGAGGTCATAATACATGCTCTTGATGCTCCAGTATATGTGACACAATTTGGGGTAAGAGAAATTGCTCATAATACCTGCATGTTGCACTCACACAATATATTGTGATGTCATAATGCGGATACATTATGACGTCAAAATACATTGTGACGTCATACTGCATGCTAATTATGCTGTCATCATATACTGTGACGTCATAATACATGCTCATGATGCTCCAGTAGATGTGACACAAATTGGGGTAAGCGAAATTGGTCATAAAACCTGCAAATTGCTCTCTCATAATATATTGTGATTCCATAATGCAGATACATTATGACGTCATACTACATTGTGACGTCATAGTGCATACTAATTATGATGTCATCATATACTGTGACGTCATAATACATGGTCATGATGCTCCACTAGATGTGACACAAATTGGGGTAAGAGAAATTGCTCATAATACCTGCATGTTGCGCTCTCATAATATATTGTGATGTCATAATGCGGACACATTATGATGTCATAATACATTGTGACGTCATACTGCATACTAATTATGATGTCATCATATACTGTGACGTCATAATACGTGCTCATGATGCTCCAGTAGATGTGACACAAATTGGGGTAAGCGAAATTGGTCATAAAACCTGCAAATTGCGCTCTCATAATATATTGTGATGTCATAATGCGGATATATTATGACATCATAATACATTGTGACGTTATAGTGCATACTAATTATGATGTCATAATATAGTGTGACGTCATAATACATGCTCCTGATGCTCCAGTAGATGTGACACACATTGGGGTAAGAGAAATTGCTCATAATACCTGGAAATTGCGCTCTCATAATATATTGTGATGTCATAATGCGGATACATTAAGACATCATAATACATTGTGACGTCATACTGTATACTAATTATGCTGTCATAATATACTGTGACGTCATAATACCTGCTCATGATGCTCCAGTAGATGTGACACAAATTGGGGTAAGCGAAATTGGTCATAAAACCTGCAAATTGCGCTCTCATAATATATTGTGATGTCATAATGCGGATACATTATGACGTCATAATACATTGTGACGTCATAGTGCATAGTAATTATGATGTCATCATATACTGTGACGTCATAATACATGCTCATGATGCTCCAATAGATGTGACACAAATTGGGGTAAGTGAAATTCCTCATAATACCTGCATGTTGCGCTCTCATAATATATTGTGATGTCATAATGTGGATACATTATGACGTCATAGTACATTGTGACGTCATAGTGCATACTAATTATGATGTCATCATATACTGTGACGTCATAATACGTGCTCATGATGCTCCAGTAGATGTGACACAAATTGGGGTAAGCGAAATTGGTCATAAAACCTGCAAATTGCGCTCTCATAATATATTGTGATGTCATAATGCGGATATATTATGACATCATAATACATTGTGACGTTATAGTGCATACTAATTATGATGTCATAATATAGTGTGACGTCATAATACATGCTCCTGATGCTCCAGTAGATGTGACACACATTGGGGTAAGAGAAATTGCTCATATTACCTGCAAATTGCGCTCTCATAATATATTGTGATGTCATAATGCGGATACATTATGACATCATAATACATTGTGACGTCATACTGTATACTAATTATGCTGTCATAATATACTGTGACGTCATAATACATGCTCATGATGCTCCAGTAGATGTGACACAAATTGGGGTAAGCGAAATTGGTCAAAAAACCTGCAAATTGCGCTCTCATAATATATTGTGATGTCATAATGCGGATACATTATGACGTCATAATACATTGTGACGTCATAGTGCATAGTAATTATGATGTCATCATATACTGTGACGTCATAATACATGCTCATGATGCTCCAATAGATGTGACACAAACTGGGGTAAGTGAAATTCCTCATAATACCTGCATGTTGCGCTCTCATAATATATTGTGATGTCATAATGTGGATACATTATGACGTCATAGTACATTGTGACGTCATAGTGCATACTAATTATGATGTCATCATATACTGTGACGTCATAATAAATGCTCATGATGCTCCAGTAGATGTGACACAAATTGAGGTAAGAGAAATTGCTCATAATACCTGCATGTTGCGCTCTCATAATATATTGTGATGTCATAATGCGGATACATTATGACATCATAATACATTGTGACGTCATAGTGCATACTAGTTATGATGTCATCATATAATGTGACGTCATAATACATGCTCATGATGCTCCAGGAGATGTGACACAAATTGGTGTAAGAGAAATTGCTCATAATACCTGCATGTTGCACTCTCATAATATATTGTGATGTCATAATGCGGATACATTATGACGTCATAATACATTGTGACGTCATAGTGCATATTAATTATGATGTCATCATATACTGTGACATCATAATACATGCTCATGATGCTCCAGTAGATGTGACGCAAATTGGGGTAAGAGAAATTGCTAATAATACCTGCATGTTGCGCTCTCATAAAATATTGTGATATCATAATGCGGATACATTATGATGTCATAATACATTGTGACGTCATAGTGCATAGTAGTTATGATGTCATCATATACTGTGACGTCATAATACATGCTCATGATGCTCCAGTAGATGTGACACAAATTGGGGTAAGAGAAATTGCTCATAATACCTGCATGTTGCGCTCGCATAATATATTGTGATATCATAAAGCGGATACATTATGACGTCATAATACATTGTGACGTCATAGTGCATACTAGTTAAGATGTCATCATATGCTGTGACGTCATAATACATGCTAATGATGCTCCAGTAGATGTGACACAAATTGGGGTAAGAGAAATTGCTCATAATACCTGCAAATTGCGTTCTCAAAATATATTGTGAGGTCATAATGCGGGTACATTACGACGTCATAGTACATTGTGACGTCATACTGCATACTAATTATGATGTCATCATATACTGTGACGTCATAATACATGCTCATGATGCTCCAGTAGATGTGACACAAATTGGGGTATGAGAAATTGCTCATAATACCTGCATGTCGCGCTCTCATAATATATTGTGATGTCATAATGCGGATATATTGTGACCTCATAATACATTGTGACGTCATAGTGCATACTAATTATGATGTCATCATATACTGTGACATCATAATACATGCTCATGATGCTCCAGTAGATGTGACACAAATTGGGGTAAGAGAAATTGCTCATAATACCTGCATGTTGCGCTCTCATAATATATTGTGATGTCATAATGCGGATTCATTATGACGTCATAATACATTGTGACGTCATACTGCATACTAATTATGATGTCATCATATACTGTGACATCATAATACATGTTCATGATACTCCAGTAGATGTGACAATATTTGGGGTAAGAGAAATTGCTCATAAAACCTGCAAATTGCGCTCTCATAATATATTGTGATGTCATAATGCGGATACATTATGACGTCATAATACATTGTGACGTCATAGTGCATACTAATTATGAGGTCATCATATACTGTGACGTCATAATACATGCTCATGATGCTCCAGTAGATGTGACACCAATTGTGGTAAGAGAAATTGCTCATAATACCTGCATGTTGCGCTCTCATAATGTATTGTGATGTCATAATGCGGATACATTATGATGTCATAACACATTGTGACGTCATACTGCATACTAATTATGATGTCATCATATACTGTGACGTCATAGTACATGCTCATGATGCTCCAGTAGATGTGACACAAATTGGGGTAAGAGAAACTGCTCATAAAACCTGCAAATTGCACTCTCATAATATATTGTGATGTCATAATGCTAATACATTATGACGTCATACTACATTGTGAGGTCATAGTGCATACTAATTATGATGTCATCATATACTGTGACGTCATAATACAAGCTCATGATGCTCCAGTAGATGTGACACAAATTGGGGTAAGAGAAATTGCTCATAATACCTGCATGTTGCGCTCTCATAATATATTGTGATGTCATATTGCGGATACATTATGACGTCATACTACTTTGTGACGTCATAGTGCATACTAATTATGATGTCATAGTATACTGTGACGTCATAATACATGCTCATGATGCTCCAGTAGATGTGACACAAATTGGGGTAAGTGAAATTCCTCATAATACCTGCATGTTGCGCTCTCATAATATATTGTGATGTCATAATGTGGATATATTATGACCTCATAGTACATTGTGACGTCATAGTGCATACTAATTATGATGTCATCATATACTGTGACGTCATAATAAATGCTCATGATGCTCCAGTAGATGTGACACAAAATGAGGTAAGAGAAATTGCTCATAATACCTGCATGTTGCGCTCTCAAAATATATTGTGATGTCATAATGCGGATACATTATGACATCATAATACATTGTGACGTCATAGTGCATACTAGTTATGATGTCATCATATAATGTGACGTCATAATACATGCTCATGATGCTCCAGGAGATGTGACACAAATTGGGGTAAGAGAAATTGCTCATAATACCTGCATGTTGCGCTCTCATAATATATTGTGATGTCATAATGCGGATACATTATGACGTCATAATACATTGTGACGTCATAGTGCATACTAATTATGATGTCATCATATACTGTGACATCATAATACATGCTCTTGATGCTCCAGTAGATGTGACACAATTTGGGGTAAGAGAAATTGCTCATAATACCTGCATGTTGCGCTCTCACAATATATTGTGATGTCATAATGCGGATACATTATGACGTCATAATACATTGTGACGTCATAGTGCATACTAATAATGATGTCATCATATACTGTGACGTCATAATACATGCTCATGATGCTCCATTACATGTGACACAAATTGGGGTAAGAGAAATTGCTCATAATACCTGCAAATTGTGCTCTCATAATATATTGTGATGTCATAATGCGGATACATTATGACGTCATAATACATTGTGACGTCATACTGCATACTAATTATGATGTCATCATATACTGTTACGTCATAATACATGCTCTTGATGCTCCAGTAGATGTGACACAAATTGGGGGAAGCGAAATTGGTCATAAAACTTGCAAATTGCGCTCTCATAATATATTGGGATGTCATATTGCGGATACATTATGACGTCATAATACATTGTGACGTCATAGTGCATACTAATTATGATGTCATCATATACTGTGACATCATAATACATGCTCATGATGCTCCAGTAGATGTGACACAAATTGGGGTAAGAGAAATTGCTCATAATACCTGCATGTTGCGCTCGCATAATATATTGTGATATCATAATGCGGATACATTATGACGTCATAATAGATTGTGACGTCATAGTGCATACTAATTATGATGTCATCATATACTGTGACATCATAATACATGGTCATGATGCTCCAGTAGATGTGACACAAAGTCGGGTCAGCGAAATTGCTCATAATACCTGCATGTTGCGCTCGCATAATATATTGTGATATCATAATGCGGATACATTATGACGTCATAATAGATTGTGACGTCATAGTGCATACTAATTATGATGTCATCATATACTGTGACATCATAATACATGCTCATGATGCTCCAGTAGATGTGACACAAATTCGGGTCAGCGAAATTGCTCATGAAACCTGCAAATTGCGCACTCATAATATATTGTGATGTTATAATGCGGATACATTATGACGTCATAATACATTGTGACGTCATAGTGCATACTAATTATGATGTCATCATATACTGTGACGTCATATTACATGCTCATGATGCTCCAGTAGATGTGACACAAATTGGGGTAAGAGAAATTGCTCATAATACCTGCATGTTGCGCTCTCATAATATATTGTGATGTCATAATGTCGATACATAATGACGTCATAATACATTGTGATGTCATACTGCATACTAATTATGATGTCATCATATACTGGGACGTCATAATACATTCTCATGATGCTCCAGTAGATGTGACAAAAATTGGGGTAAGCGAAATTGATCATAAAACCTGCAAATTACGCCCTCATAATATATTGTGATGTCATAATGCGGATACATTATGACGTCATAATACATTGTGACGTCATAGTTCATACTAATTATGATGTCATCATATACTGTGACATCATAATACATGCTCATGATGCTCCAGTAGATGTGACGCAAATTGGGGTAAGAGAAATTGCTCATAATACCTGCATGTTGCGCTCTCATAAAATATTGTGATATCATAATGCGGATACATTATGACGTCATAATACATTGTGACGTCATAGTGCATACTAGTTATGATGTCATCATACACTGTGACGTCATAATTCATGCTCATGATGCTCCAGTAGATGTGACACAAATTGGGGTAAGAGAAATTGCTCATAATACCTGCATGTTGCGCTCGCATAATATATTGTGATATCATAAAGCGGATACATTATGAGGTCATAATACATTGTGACGTCATAGTGCATACTAGTTATGAGGTCATCATATGCTGTGACGGCATAATACATGCTCATGATGCTCCAGTAGATGTGACACCAATTGTGGTAAGAGAAATTGCTCATAATACGTGCATGTTGCGCTTTCATTATGTATTGTCATGTCATAATGCGGATACATTATGATGTCATAACACATTGTGACGTCATACTGCATACTAATTATGATGTCATCATATACTGTGACGTCATAGTACATGGTCATGATGCTCCAGTAGATGTGACACAAATTGGGGTAAGAGAAATTGCTCATAAAACCTGCAAATTGCACTCTCATAATATATTGTGATGTCATAATGCTAATATATTATGACGTCATAATACATTGTGACGTCATAGTGCATACTAATTATGATGTCATCATATACTGTGACGTCATAATACATGTTCTTGATGCTCCAGTAGATGTGACACAAATTGGGGTAAGAGAAATTGCTCATAATACCTGCATGTTGCGCTCTCATAATATATTGTGACGTCATTATGCGAATACATTGTGACGTCACAGTACATTGTGACGTCATAGTGCATACTAATTATGATGTTATCATATACTGTGACATCATAATACATGCTCATGATGCTCCAGAAGATGTGACAGAAATTGGGGTAAGAGAAATTGCTCATAATACCTGCAAATTGCGCTCTCATAATATATTGTGATGTCATAATGCGGATACATAATGACATCATAATATATTGTGACGTCATACTGTATACTAATTATGCTGTCATAATATACTGTGACGTCATAATACATGCTCATGATGCTCCAGTAGATGTGACACAAATTGGGGTAAGCGAAATTGGTCATAAAACCTGCAAATTGCGCTCTCATAATATATTGTGATGTCATAATGCGGATACATTATGACGTCATAATACATTGTGACGTCATAGTGCATAGTAATTATGATGTCATCATATACTGTGACGTCATAATACATGCTCATGATGCTCCAATAGATGTGACACAAATTGGGGTAAGTGAAATTCCTCATAATACCTGCATGTTGCGCTCTCATAATATATTGTGATGTCATAATGTGGATACATTATGACGTCATAGTACATTGTGACGTCATAGTGCATACTAATTATGATGTCATCATATACTGTGACGTCATAATACAAGCTCATGATGCTCCAGTAGATGTGACACAAATTGTGGTAAGAGAAATTGCTCATAATACCTGCATGTTGCGCTCTCATAATATATTGTGATGTCATAATGCGGATACATTATGACGTCATACTACTTTGTGACGTCATAGTGCATACTAATTATGATGTCATAGTATACTGTGACGTCATAATACATGCTCATGATGCTCCAGTAGATGTGACACAAATTGGGGTAAGTGAAATTCCTCATAATACCTGCATGTTGCGCTCTCATAATATATTGTGATGTCATAATGTGGATATATTATGACCTCACAGTACATTGTGACGTCATAGTGCATACTAATTATGATATCATCATATACTGTGACGTCATAATAAATGCTCATGATGCTCCAGTAGATGTGACACAAATTGAGGTAAGAGAAATTGCTCATAATACCTGCATGTTGCGCTCTCAAAATATATTGTGATGTCATAATGCGGATACATTATGACATCATAATACATTGTGACGTCATAGTGCATACTAGTTATGATGTCATCATATAATGTGACGTCATAATACATGCTCATGATGCTCCAGGAGATGTGACACAAATTGGGGTAAGAGAAATTGCTCATAATACCTGCATGTTGCGCTCTCATAATATATTGTGATGTCATAATGCGGATACATTATGACGTCATAATACATTGTGACGTCATAGTGCATACTAATTATGATGTCATCATATACTGTGACATCATAATACATGCTCTTGATGCTCCAGTAGATGTGACACAATTTGGGGTAAGAGAAATTGCTCATAATACCTGCATGTTGCGCTCTCACAATATATTGTGATGTCATAATGCGGATACATTATGACGTTATAATACATTGTGACGTCATCGTGCATACTAATAATGATGTCATCATATACTGTGACGTCATAATACATGCTCATGATGCTCCATTACATGTGACACAAATTGGGGTAAGAGAAATTGCTCATAATACCTGCAAATTGTGCTCTCATAATATATTGTGATGTCATAATGCGGATACATTATGACGTCATAATACATTGTGACGTCATACTGCATACTAATTATGATGTCATCATATACTGTTACGTCATAATACATGCTCATGATGCTCCAGGAGATGTGACACAATTTGGGATAAGAGAAATTACTCATAATACCTGCATGTTGCGCTGTCATAATATGTTGTGATGTCATAATGCGGATACATTATGACGTCATAATACATTGTGATGTCATAGTGCGTAATAATTATGATGTCATCATATACTGTGACGTCATAATACATGCTCATGATGCTCCAGTAGATGTGACAAAAAATGGGGTAAGAGAAATTGGTCATAAAACCTGCAAATTGCGCTCTCATAATATATTGTGATGTCGTAATGCGGATACATTATGACGTCATAATACATTTTGACGTCATAGTGCATACTAATTATGATGTCATCATATATTGTGACATCATAATACATGCTCATTATGCTCCAGTAGATGTGACACAAATTGGGGTAAGAGAAACTGCTCATAATACCTGCAAATTGCGCTCTCATAATGTATTGTGATGTCATAATGCGGATACATTATGATGTCATAATACATTGTGACGTCATACTGCATAGTAATTATGATGTCATCATATACTGTGACGTCATAATACATGCTCATGATGCTCCAGTAGATGTGACACAATTTGGGGTAAGCGTAATTGGTCATAAAACCTGCAAATTGCGGTCTCATAATATATTTTGATGTCATAATGCGGATACATTATGAAGTCATACTACATTGTGACGTCATAGTGCATACTAATTATGATGTCATCATATACTGTGACGACATAATACATGCTCATGATGCTCCAGTAGATGTGACACAAATTGGGGTAAGAGAAATTTGTCATAAAACCTGTAAATTGCGCTCTCATAATATATTGTGATGTCATAATGCGGATACATTATGACGCCATACTACATTGTGACGTCATAGTGCATACTAATGACGATGTCATCATATACTGTGACGTCATAATACATGCTCATGATGCTCCAGTAGATGTCACACAAATTGGGGTAAGTGAAATTGCTCATAATAGCTGCATGTTCCGCTCTCATAATATATTGTGATGTCATATTGCGGATACATTATGACTTCATAATACATTTTGACGTCACAGTGCATACTAGTTATGATGTCATCATATACTGTGATGTCATAATACATGCTCATGATGCTCCAGTACATCTGACACAATCTGGGGTAAGAGAAATTGCTCATAATACCTGCATGTTCCGCTCTCATAACATATTGTGATGTCATAATGCGGATACAGTATGACGTCATAATAGATTGTGACGTCATACTGCATACTAGTTATGATGTCATCATATACTGTGATGTCATAATACATGATCATGATGCTCCAGTACATGTTACTCAAATTGGGGTAAGAGAAATTGCTCATAATACCTGCATGTTGCGCTCTCATAATATATTGTGATGTCATAATGTGGATACATTATGACGTCATAGTACATTGTGACGTCATAGTGCATACTAATTATGATGTCATCATATAGTGTGACGTCATAATAAATGCTCATGATGCTCCAGTAGATGTGACACAAAATGGGGTAAGAGAAATTGCTCATAAATCCTGCAAATTGCGCTCTCATAATATATTGTGATGTCGTAATGCGGATACATTATGACGTCATAATACATTGTGACGTCATAGTGCATACTAATTATGATGTCATCATATACTGTGACATCATAATACATGCTCATGATGCTCCAGTAGATGTGACACAAATTGGAGTAAGAGAAATTGCTCATAATACCTGCAAATTGCGCTCTCATAATATATTGTGATGTCATAATGCGGATACATTATGATGTCATAATACATTGTGACGTCATACTGCATAGTAATTATGATGTCATCATATACTGTGACGTCATAATACATGCTCATGACGCTCCAGTAGATGTGAAACAAATTGGGGTAAGCGAAATTGGTCATAAAACCTGCAAATTGCGGTCTCATAATATATTGTGATGTCATAATGCGGATACATTATGAAGTCATACTACATTGTGACGTCATAGTGCATACTAATTATGATGTCATCATATACTGTGACGTCATAATACATGCTGATGATGCTTCAGTAGATGTGACACAAATTGGGGTAAGTGAAATTGCTCATAATAGCTGCATGTTCCGCGCTCATAATATATTCTGATGTCATAATGCGGATACATTATGACGTCATAATACATTGTGACGTCATAGGGCATACTACTTATGATGTCATCATATACTGTGACGTCATAATACATGATCATGATGCTCCAGTAGTTGTGACACAAATTGGGATAATAGAAATTGCTCATAATACCTACATGTTGCGCTCTCATAATATATTGTGATGTCATAATGCGCATACATTATGACGACAAAATACATTGTGACGTCATAGTGCATACTAATTATGATGTCATCATATACTGTGACGTCATAATACATGCTCATGATGCTCCAGTAGATGTGACACAAATTGGGGTAAGCGAAATTGGTCATAAAAGCTGCAAAATGCGCTCTCATAATATATTGTGATGACATAATGCGGATACATTATGACATCATAATACATTGTGACGTCATAGTGCATACTAGTTATGATGTCATCATATAATGTGACGTCATAATACATGCTCATGACGCTCCAGGAGATGTGACACAAATTGGGGTAGGAGAAATTGCTCATAATACCTGCATGTTGCCCTCTCATAATATATTGTGATGTCATAATGCGGATACATTATGACGTCATAATACATTGTGACGTCATAGTGCATACTAATTATGATGTCATCATATACTGTGACGTCATAATACATGCTCATGATGCCCCACTAGATGTGACACAAATTGGGGTAATCGAAATTGCTCATAATTCCTGCATGTTGCGCTCTGATAATATATTGTGATGTCATAATGCGGATACATTATGACGTCATAATACATTGTGACGTCATAGTGCATACTAATTATGATGTCATCATATACTGTGACGTCATAATACATGCTCATGATGCTCCAGTAGATGTGACACAAATTGGGGTAAGAGAAATTGGTCATAAAACCTGTAAATTGCGCTTTCATAATATATTGTGATGTCATAATGCGGATACATTATGACGCCATACTACATTGTGACATCATAGTGCATACTAATTATGATGTCATCATATACTGTGACATCATATTACATGCTCATGATGCTCCAGTAGATGTGACTCAAATTGGGGTAAGAGAAATTGCTCATAATACCTGCATGTTGCGCTCTCATAATATATTTTGATGTCATAATGCGGATACATTATGCCGTCACAGGGCATACTAATTATGATGTCATCATATACTGTGACACCATAATACATGCTCATGGTGCTCCAGTACATCTGACACAATCTGGGGTAAGAGAAATTGCTCATAATACCTGCATGTTGCGCTCTCATAACATATTGTGATGTCATAATGCGGATTCATTATGACGTCATAATGCATTGTGACGTCATACTGCATACTAATTATGATATCATCATATACTGTGACGTCATAATACATGCTCATGATGCTGCAGTAGATGTGACACAAATTGGGGTAAGAGAAATTGGTCATAAAACCTGCAAATTGCGCTCTCATATTTTATTGTGATGTCATAATGCGGATACATTATGACGTCATAATACATTGTGACGTCATACTGCATACTAATTATGATGTCATCATATACTGTGTCATCATAATACATGCTCATGATGCTCCAGTAGATGTGACACATATTGGGGTAAGCGAAATTGGTCATAAAACCTGCAAATTGCGCTCTCATATTTTATTGTGATGTCATAATGCGGATACATTTTGACATCATAATACATTTTGACGTCATAGTGCATACTAGTTATGATGACATCATATACTGTGACGTCATAATACATGCTCATGATGCTCCAGGAGATGTGACACAAAATGGGGTAAGAGAAATTGGTCATAAAACCTGCAAATTGCGCTCTCATAATATACTGTGATGTCGTAATGCGGATACATTATGACGTCATAATACATTGTGATGTCATAGTGCATACTAATTATGATGTTATCATATACTGTGACCTCATAATACATGCTCATGATGCTCCAGTAGATGTGACACATATTGGGGTAAGCAAAATTGGTCATAAAAGCTGCAAATTGCGCTCATAATATATTGTGATGACATAATGCGGATACATTATGACATCATAATACATTGTGACGACATAGTGCATACTAGTTATGATGTCATCATATAATGTGACGTCATAATACATGCTCATGATGCTCCAGGAGATGAGACACAAATTGGGGTAAGAGAAATTGCTCATAATACCTGCATGTTGCGCTCTCATAATATATTGTGATGTCATAATGCGGACACATTATGACGTCATAATACATTGTGACGTCATAGTGCATACTAATTATGATGTCATCATATACTGTGACATCATAATACATGCTCATGATGCTCCAGTAGATGTGACACAAATTGGGGTAATCGAAATTGCTCATAATACCTGCATGTTGCGCTCTCATAATATATTGTGATGTCATAATGTGGATACATTATGACGTCATAGTACATTGTGACGTCATATTGCATACTAATTACGATGTCATCATATAGTGTGACGTCATAATAAATGCTCATTATGCTCCAGTAGATGTGACACAAATTGGGGTAAGAGAAATTGCTCATAATACCTGCATGTTGCGCTCTCATAATATATTGTGATGTCATAATGCGGATACATTATGATATCATAATACATTTTGACGTCATAGTGCATACTAGTTATGATGTCATCATATACTGTGACGTCATAATACATGCTCATGATGCTCCAGGAGATGTGTCACAAATTGGGATAAGAGAAATTACTCATAATACCTGCATGTTGCGCTCTCATAATATATTGTGATGTCATAATGCGGATACATTATGACGTCATAATACATTGTGATGTCATAGTGCGTAATAATTATGATGTCATCATATATTGTGACGTCATAATACATGCTCATGATGCTCCAGTAGATGTGACACAAAATGGGGTAAGAGAAATTGGTCATAAAACCTGCAAATTGCGCTCTCATAATACATTGTGATGTCGTAATGCGGATACATTATGACGTCATAATACATTGTGACGTCATAGTGCATACTAATTATGATGTCATCATATACTGTGACGTCATAATACATGCTCATGATGCTCCAGTAGATGTGACACAAATTGGGGTAAGAGAAATTGCTCATAATACCTGCAAATTGCGCTCTCATAATATATTGTGATGTCATAATGCGGATACATTATGATGTCATAATACATTGTGACGTCATACTGCATAGTAATTATGATGTCATCATATACTGTGAAGTCATAATACATGCTCATGATGCTCCAGTAGATGTGACACAAATTGGGGTAAGCGAAATTGGTCATAAAACCTGCAAATTGCGCTCTCCTAATATATTGTGATGTCATAATGCGGATACATTATGAAGTAATACTACATTGTGACGTCATAGTGCATACTAATTATGATGTCATCATATACTGTGACATCATAATACATGCTCATGATGCTCCAGTAGATGTGACACAAATTGGGGTAAGAGAAATTGCTCATAATACCTGCAAATTGCGCTCTCATAATATATTGTGATGTCATAATGCGGATATATTATGACGTCATAATACGTTGTGATGTCATAGTGCGTAATAATTATGATGTCATCATATACTGTGACGTCATAATACATCCTCATGATGCTCCAGTAGATGTGACACAAAATGGGGTAAGAGAAATTGGTCATGAAACCTGCAAATTGCGCTCTCATAATATATTGTGATGTCGTAATGCGGATACATTATGACGTCATAATACATTGTGACGTCATAGTGCATACTAATTATGATGTCTTCATATACTGTGACATCATAATACATGCTCATGATGCTCCAGTAGATGTGACACAAATTGGGGTAAGCGAAATTGGTCATAAAAGCTGCAAATTGCGCTCTCATAATATATTGTGATGACATAATGCGGATACATTATGACGTCATAATACATTGTGACGTCATAGTGCATACTAGTTATGATGTCATCATATAATTTGATGCCATAATACATGCTCATGATGCTCCAGTAGATGTGACACAAATTGGGGTAAGAGAAATTGCTCATAATACCTGCATGTTGCGCTCTCATAGTATATTGTGATGTCATAATGCGGATACATTATGACGTCATAATACATTGTGACGTCATAGTGCATACTAATTATGATGTCATCATATACTGTGACGTCATAATACATGCTCATGATGCTCCAGTAGATGGGACACAAATTGGGGTAAGAGAATTTGCTCATAATACCTGCAAATTGCGCTCTTATAATATATTGTGATGTCATAATGTGAATATATTATGACGTCATAATATATTGTGACATCATACTGCATACTAAATATGATGTCATCATATACTGTGACGTCGTAATACATGCTCATGATGCTCCAGTAGATGTGACACAAATTGGGGTAAGAGAAATTGCTCATAATACCTGCATGTCGCGCTCTCAAAATATATTGTGATGACATAATGCGGATATATTATGACGCCATAATACATTGTGACGTCATAGTGCATACTAATTATGATGTCATCATATACTGTGACATCATAATACATGCTCATGATGCTCCAGTAGATGTGACACAAATTAGGGTTATAGAAATTGCTCATAATACCTGCATGTTGCGCTCTCATAATACATTGTGATGTCATAAGGCCGATACATTATGACGTCATAATATATTTTGACGTCATACTGCATACTAATTTTGATGTCATCATATACTGGGACGTCATAATACATGCTCATGATGCTCCAGTAGATGTGACACAAATTGGGGTAAGCGAAATTGGTCATAAAACCTGCAAATTGCACTCTCATAATATATTGTGACGTCATAATGCGGATATATTATGACGTCATAATATATTGTGACGTCATAATGCATACTAATAATGATGTCATCATATACTCTGACGTCATAATACATGCTCATGATGCTCCAGTAGATGTGACACAAATTGGGGTAAGAGAAATTGCTCATAATACCTGCATGTTGCGCTCTCATAATACATTGTGATGTCATAATGCGGATACATTATGACGTCATAATACATTGTGACGTCATACTACATACTAATTATGATGTCATCATATACTGTGACGTCATAATACATGCTCATGATTCTCCAGTAGATGTGACAAAATTTCGGGTAAGAGAAATTGCTCATAAACCCTGCAAATTGCGCTCTCATAATACACTGTGATGTCATAATGCGGAAACATTATGACGTCATAATACATTTTGACGTCATAGTGCATACTAATTACGATGTTATCATATACTGTTACGTCATAATACATGCTCATGATGCTCCAGTAGATGTGACACAAATTGGGGTAAGAGACATTGCTCATAATACCTGCATGTTGCGCTCTCATAATATATTGTGATGTCATATTGCGGATATATTATTATGTCATAATACATTGTGACGTCATACTGCATACTAAATATGATGTCATCATATACTGTGACGTCATAATACATGCTCATGATTCTCCAGTAGATGTGACACAAATTGGGGTAAGAGAAATTGCTCATAAAACCTGCAAATTGCGCTCTCATAATATATTGTGATGTCATAATGCGGATACATTATGACGTCATAATACATTGTGACATCATAGTGCATACTAATTAAGATGTCATCATATACTGTGACTTCATAATACATGCTCTTGATGCTCTAGTAGATGTGACACAAATTGGGGTAAGAGAAATTGCTCATAATACCTGCATGTTGCGCTCTCACAATATATGGTGATGTCATAATGCGGATACATTATGACATCATAATACATTGTGACGTCATACTGCATGCTAATTATGTTGTCATCATATACTGTTACGTCATAATACATGCTCATGATGCTCCAGTACATGTGACACAATTTGGGGTAAGAGAAATTGCTCATAATACCTGCATGTTGCGCTCTCACAATATATTGTGATGTCATAATGCGGATACATTATGACGTCATAATACATTGTGACCTCATACTGCATGCTAATTATGTTGTCATCATATACTGTGACGTCATAATACATGCTCATGATGCTCCAGTAGATGTGACACAAATTGGGGTAAGCGAAATTGGTCATAAAACCTGCAAATTGCGCTCTCATAATATATTGTGATGTCATAATGCGGATATATTATGACATCATAATACATTGTGACGTCATAGTGCATACTAATTATGATGTCATCATATAGTGTGACGTCATAATACATGCTCATGATGCTCCAGTAGATTTGACACACATTGGGGTAAGAGAAACTGCTCATAATACCTGCAAATTGCCCTCTCATAATATATTGTGATGTCATAATGCGGATACATTATGACGTCATAATACATTGTGACGTCATACTGTATACTAATTATGCTGTCATAATATACTGTGACGTCATAATACGTGGTCACGATGCTCCAGTAGATGTGACACAAATTGGGATAAGCGAAATTAGTCATAAAACCTGCAAATTGCGCTCTCATAATATATTGTGATGTCATAATGTGGATACATTATGACGTCATAATACATTGTGACGTCATAGTGCATACTAATTATGATGTCATCATATACTGTGACGTCATAATACATGCTCATGATGCTCCAGTAGATGTGACACAAATTGGGGTAAGAGAAATTGCTCATAATAACTGCATGTTGCGCTCTCATAATATATTGTGATGTCATAATGCGGATACATTATGACGTCATAGTACATTGTGACGTCATAGTGCATACTAATTATGATGTCATTATGTACTGCGACGTCATAGTACATGCTCATGATGCTCCAGTAGATGTGACACAAATTGGGGTAAGAGAAATTGCTCATAATACCTGCAAATTGCGCTCTCATAATATATTGTGATGTCATAATGCGGATACATTATGACGTCATAATACATTGTGACGTCATACTGCATACTCATTATGATGTCATCATACACTGTGACGTCATAATACATGCTCATGATGCTCCAGTAGATGTGACACAAATTGGGGTAAGCGAAATTGGTCATAAAACCTGCAAATTGCGCTCTCATAATATATTGTGATTTCATAATGCGGATACATTATGACGTCATAGTACATTGTGACGTCATAGTGCATACTAATTATGATGTCATCATATACTGTAACGTCATAATACATGCTCATGATGCTCCAGTAGATGTGACACAAATTGGGGTAAGAGAAATTGCTCATAATACCTGCATGTTTCGCTCTCATAATATATTGTGATGTCATAATGCGGATACATTATGACGTCATAATACATTGTGACGTCATACTGCATACTAATTATGATGTCATCATATACTGCGACGTCATAATACATGCTCATGATGCTCCAGTAGATGTGACACAAATTGGGGTAAGAGAAATTGATCATAAAACCTGCAAATTGCGCTCTCATAATATATTGTGATGTCATAATGCGGATACATTATGACGTCATAATACATTGTGACGTCATAGTGCATACTAATTATGATGTCATCATATAATGTGACGTCATAATACATGCTCTTGATGCTCCAGTAGATGTGACACAATTTGGGGTAAGAGAAATTGCTCATAATACCTGCATGTTGCGCTCTCACAATATATTGTGATGTCATAATGCGGATACATTATGACGTCATAATATATTGTGACCTCATACTGCATGCTAATTATGTTGTCATCATATACTGTGACGTCATAATACATGCTCATGATGCTCCAGTAGATGTGACACAAATTGGGGTAAGCGAAATTGGTCATAAAACCTGAAAATTGCGCTCTCATAATATATTGTGATGTCATAATGCGGATATATTATGACATCATAATACATTGTGACGTCATAGTGCATACTAATTATGATGTCATCATATAGTGTGACGTCATAATACATGCTCATGATGCTCCAGTAGATTTGACACACATTGGGGTAAGAGAAACTGCTCATAATACCTGCAAATTGCGCTCTCATAATATATTGTGATGTCATAATGCGGATACATTATGACATCATAATACATTGTGACGTCATACTGTATACTAATTATGCTGTCATAATATACTGTGACATCATCATACATGCTCATGATGCTCCAGTAGATGTGACTCAAATTGGGGTAAGCGAAATTGGTCATAAAACTTGCAAATTGCGCTCTCATAATATATTGTGATGTCATAATGCGGATACATTATGACGTCATAATACATTGTGAGGTCATACTGCATACTAATTATGATGTCATCATATACTGTGACGTCATAATACATACTCTTGATGCTCCAGTAGATGTGACACAAATTGGGGTAAGAGAAATTGCTCATAATACCTGCATGTTGCGCTATTACAATATATTGTGATGTCATAATGCGGATACATTATGACGTCATAATACATTGTGACGTCATAGTGCATAATAATCATGATGTCTTCAAATACTGTGATGTCATAATACATGCTCATGATGCTCCAGTAGATGTGACACAAAATGGGGTAAGAGAAATTGCTCATAAAACCTGCAAATTGCGCTCTCATAATATATTGTGATGCCATAAAGCGGATACATTATGACGTCATAATACATTGTGACGTCATAGTGCATAGTAATTATGATGTCATCATATACTGTGACGTCATAATACATGCTCTTGATTCTCCAGTAGATGTGACACAAATTGGGGTAAGAGAAATTGCTCATAATACCTGCATGTTGCGCACTCACAATATATTGTGATGGCATAATGCGGATACATTATGACGTCATAATACATTGTGACGTCATACTGCATGCTAATTATGTTGTCATCATATACTGTGACGTCATAATACATGCTCATGATGCTCCAGTAGATGTGACAAAAATTGGGGAAAGAGAAATTGCTCATAATACCTGCAAATTGCGCTCTCATAATATATTGTGATGTCATAATGCGGATACATTATGACGTCATAATACATTGTGACGTCATACTGCATGCTAATTATGTTGTCATCATATACTGTGACGTCATAATACATGCTCATGATTCTCCAGTAGATGTGACACAAATTGGGGCAAGCGAAATTTTGTCATAAACCCTGCAAATTGCGCTCTCATAATATATTGTGATGTCATAATGCGGATACATTATGACATCATAATACATTATGACGTCATAGTGCATACTAATTATGTTGTCATCATATACTGTGACGTCATAATACATGCTCATGATGCTCCAGTAGATGTGACACAAATTGGGGTAAGCGAAATTGGTCATAAAACCTGCAAATTGCGCTCTCATTATATATTGTGATGTCATAATGCGGATACATTATGACGTCATAATATATTGTGACGTCATAGTGCATACTAATTATGATGTCATCATATACTGTGACATCATAATACATGCTCATGATTCTCCAGTAGATGTGACACAAATTGGGGTAAGAGAAATTGCTCATAATACCTGCATGTTTCGCTCTCATAATATATTGTGATGTCATAATGCGGAAACATTTTGATGTCATAATACATTGTGACGTCATACTGCATACTAATTATGATGTCATCATATACTGTGACGTCATAATACATGCTCATGTTGCTCCAGTAGATGTGACACAAATTGGGGTAAGAGAAATTGCTCATAAAACCTGAAAATTGCGCTCTCATAATATATTGTGATGTCATAATGCGGATACATTATGACGTCATAATACATTGTGACGTCATAGTGCATACTAATTATGATGTCATCATATACTGTGACGTCATAATACATGCTCTTGATGCTCCAGTAGATGTGACACAAATTGGGGTAAGAGAAATTGCTCATAATACCTGCATGTTGCGCTCTCACATTATATTGTGATGTCATAATGCGGATACATTATGACGTTATAATACATTTTGACGTCATACTGCATGCTAATTATGTTGTCATCATATACTGTGAGGTCATAATACATGCTCATGATGCTCCGGTAGATGTGACACAAATTGGGTTAAGCGAAATTGTTCTTAAAACCTGCAAATTGCGCTCTCATAATATATTGTGATGTCATAATGCAGATATATTATGACATCATAATACATTTTGACGTCATAGTGCATACTAATTATGATGTCATCATATAGTGTGAGGTCATAATACATGCTCATGATGCTCCAGTAGATGTGACACACATTGGGGTAAGAGAAATTGCTCATAATACCTGCAAATTGCGCTCTCATAATATATTGTGATGTCATAATGCGGATACATTATGACATCATAATACATTGTGACGTCATACTGTAAACTAATTATGCTGACATAATATACTGTGACGTCATAATACATGCTCATGATGCTCCAGTAGATGTGACACAAATTGGGGTAAGCGAAAGTGGTCATAAAACCTGCAAATTGCGCTCTCATAATATATTGTGATGTCATAATGCGGATACATTATGACGACATAATACATTGTGACGTCATAGTGCATACTAATTATGATGTCATCATATACTGTGACGTCATAATACATGGTCATGATGCTCCAGTAGATGTGACACAATTTGGGGTAAGAGAAATTGCTCATAATACCTGCATGTTGCGCTCTCACAATATATTGTGATGTCATAATACTTTGTGACGTCACAGTGCATACTAATTATGATGTCATCATATACTGTGACGTCATAATACATGCTCTTGATGCTCCAGTAGATGTGATAGAAATTGGGGTAAGCGAAATTGGTCATAAAACCTGCAAATTACGCTCTCATAATATATTGTGATGTCATAATGCGGATATATTATGACATCATAATACATTGTGACATCATATTGCATACCAATTATGATGTCATCATACAGTGTGACGTCATAATACATGCTCAAGATGCTCCAGTTGATGTGACACACATTGTGGTAAGAGAAATTGCTCATAATACCTGCAAATTGCGCTCCCATAATATATTGTGATGTCATAATGCGGATACATTATGACGTCATAATACATTGTGACGTCATACTGTATACTAATTATGATGTCATAATATACTGTGACGTCATAATACATGCTCATGATGCTCCAGTAGATGTGACACAAATTGGCGTAAGCGAAATTGGTCATAAAACCTGCAAATTGCGCTCTCATAATATATTGTGATGTCATAATGCGGATACATTATGACGTCATAATTCATTGTGACGTCATAGTGCATACTAATTATGATGTCATCATATACTGTGACATCATAATACATGCTCATGATGCTCCAGTAGATGTGACACAAATTGCGTTAAGAGAAATTGCTCATAATACCTGCATGTTGCGCTCGCATAATATATTGTGATATCATATTGCGGATACATTATGACGTCATAATACATTGTGACATCATAGTGCATACTAATTATGATGTCATCATATACTGTGACGTCATAATACATGCTCATGATGCTCCAGTAGATGTGATACAAACTCTGGTAAGAGAAATTGCTAAAAATACCTGCATGTTGCGCTCTCATAATATATTGTGATGTCATAATGCAGATATATTATGATGTCATAATACATTGTGACGTCTTACTGCATACTAATTATGATGTCATCATATGCTGTGACGTCATAATACGTGCTCATGATGCTCCAGTAGATGTGACACAAATTGGGGTAAGAGAAATTGCTCATAAAACCTGCAAATTGCGCTCTCATAATATATTGTGATGCCATAAAGCGGATACATTATGACGTCATAATACATTGTGACGTCATAGTGCATAGTAATTATGATGTCATCATATACTGTGTCATCATAATACATGCTCTTGATGCTCCAGTAGATGTGACAAAAATTGGGGTAAGAGAAATTGCTCATAATACCTGCATGTTGCGCTCTCACAATATATTGTGATGTCATAATGCGGATACATTATGACGTCATAATACATTGTGACGTCATACTGCATGCTAATTATGTTGTCATCATATACTGTGACGTCATAATACATGCTTATGATTCTCCAGTAGATGTGGCACAAATTGGGGTAAGCGAAATTGGTCATAAAGCCTGCAAATTGCGCTCTCATAATATATTGTGATGTCATAATGCGGATACATTATGACATCATAATACATTGTGACGTCATAGTGCATACTAATTATGTTGTCATCATATACTGTGACGTCATAATACATGCTCATGATGCTCCAGTAGATGTGACACAAATTGGGGAAAGAGAAATTGCTCATAATACCTGCAAATTGCGCTCTCATAATATATTGTGATGTCATAATGCGGATACATTATGACATCATAATACATTGTGACGTCATACTGCATACTAATTATGATGTCATAATATACTGTGACGTCAAAAATACATGCTCATGATGCTCCAGTAGATGTGACACAAATTGGGGTAAGCGAAATTGGTCATAAAACCTGCAAATTGCGCTCTCATAATATATTGTGATGTCATAATGCGGATACATTATGACGTCATAATACATTGTGACGTCATAGTGCATACTAATTATGATGTCATCATATACTGTGACGTCATAATACATGCTCATGATGCTCCAGTAGATGTGACACAAATTGGGGTAAGAGAAATTGCTCATAAAACCTGTAAATTGCGCTCTCATAATATATTGTGATGCCATAATGCGGATAAATTATGACGTCATAATACATTGTGACGTCATAATGCATAGTAATTATGATGTCATCATATACTGTGACGTCATAATACATGCTCTTGATGCTCCAGTAGATGTGACACAAATTGGGGTAAGAGAAATTGCTCATAATACCTGCATGTTGCGCTCTCACAATATATTGTGATGTCATAGTGCGGATACATTATGACGTCATAATACATTGTGACGTCATACTGCATGCTAATTATGTTGTCATCATATACTGTGACGTCATAATACATGCTCATGATTCTCCAGTAGATGTGACACAAATTGGGGTAAGCGAAATTGGTCATAAACCCTGCAAATTGCGCTCTCATAATATATTGTGATGTAATGATGCGGATACATTATGACATCATAATACATTGTGACGTCATAGTGCATACTAATTATGATGTCATCATATACTGTGACGTCATAATACATGCTCATGTTGCTCCAGTAGATGTGACACAAATTGGGGGAAGAGAATTTGCTCATAAAACCTGCAAATTGCGCTCTCATAATATATTGTGATGTCATAATGCGGATACATTATGACGTCATAATACATTGTGATGTCATAGTGCATACTAATTATGATGTCATCATATACTGTGACGTCATAATACATGCTCTTGATGCTCCAGTAGATGTGACACAATTTGGGGTAAGAGAAATTGCTCATAATACCTGCATGTTGCGCTCTCACATTATATTGTGATGTCATAATGCGGATACATTATGACGTTATAATACATTGTGACATCATACTGCATGCTAATTATGTTGTCATCATATACTGTGAGGTCATAATACATGCTCATGATGCTCCAGTAGATGTGACACAAATTGGGGTAAGCGAAATTGGTCTTAAAACCTGCAAATTGCGCTCTCATAATATATTGTGATGTCATAATGCGGATATATTATGACATCATAATACATTGTGACGTCATACTGCATACTAATTATGATGTCATCATATAGTGTGACGTCATAATACATGCTCATGATGCTCCAGTAGATGTGACACACATTGGGGTAAGAGAAATTGCTCATAATACCTGCAAATTGCGCTCTCATAATATATTGTGATGTCATAATGCGGATACATTATGACATCATAATACATTGTGACGTCATACTGTATACTAATTATGCTGACATAATATACTGTGACATCATAATACATGCTCATGATGCTCCAGTAGATGTGACACAAATTGGGGTAAGCGAAATTGGTCATAAAACCTGCAAATTGCCCTCTCATAAAATATTGTGATGTCATAATGCGGATACATTATGACGTCATAATACATTGTGACGTCATAGTGCATACTAATTATGATGTCATCATATACTGTGACGTCATAATACATGCTCATGATGCTCCAGTAGATGTGACACAAATTGGGGTAAGAGAAATTGCTCACAATACCTGCATGTTGCGCTCTCATAATATATTGTGATATCATAATGCGGATACATTATGACGTCATAGTACATTGTGACGTCATAGTGCATACTAATTCTGATGTCATCATGTACTGCGACGTCATAGTACATGCTCATGATGCTCCAGTAGATGTGACACAAATTGGGGTAAGAGAAATTGCTCATAATACCTGCAAATTGCGCTCTCATAATATATTGTGATGTCATAATGCGGATACACTATGACGTCATAATACATTGTGACGTCATACTGCATACTAATTATGATGTCATCATATACTGTGACATCATAATACATGCTCATGATGCTCCAGTAGATGTTATACAAATTGGGGTAAGAGAAATTGCTCATAATACCTGCATATTGCGCTCTCATAATATATTGTGATGTCATAATGCAGATACATTATGACGCCATAATTCCTTGTGACGTCATAGTGCATACTAGTTATGATGTCATCATATGTTGTGACGTCATAATACATGCTCATGATGCTACAGTAGATGTGACACAAATTGAGGTAAGCGAAATTGGTCAAAAAACCTGCAAATTGCACTGTCACAATATACTGTGATGTCAAAATGCGGATACATTATGACGTCACAATACATTGTGACGTCATAGTGCATACTAATTATGATGTCATCATATACTGTGACGTCATAATACATTCTCATGATGCTCCAGTGGATGTGACACAAATTGAGGTAAGAGAAATTGCTCGTAATACCTGCAAATTGCGCTCTCATAATATATTGTGATGTCATAATGCGGATACATTATGACGTCATAATACATTTTGACGTCATAGTGCATACTAATTATGATGTCATCATTTACTGCGACGTCATAATACATGCTCATGATTCTCCAGTAGATGTGAAACACATTGGGGTAAGAGAAATTGCTCATAATACCTGCAATTTGCGCTCTCATAATATATTGTGATGTAATAATGCGGATACATTATGACTTCTTAATACATTGTGACGTCATACTGCATACTAATTATGATGTCATCATATTCTGTGTCGTCATAATACATGTTCATGATGCTCCAGTAGATGTGACACAAATTGGGGTAAGAGAATTTGCTCATAATACCTGCAAATTGCGCTCTCATAATATATTGTGATATCATAATGCGGATACATTATGACGTCATAATACCTTGTGACGTCATAGTGCATACTAGTTATGATGTCATCATGTGTTGTGACGTCATAATACATGCTCATGATGCTCCAGTAGATGTGACACAAATTGGGGTAAGCGAAATTGTTCATAAAACCTGCAAATTGCACTCTCATAAAATCTTGTGATGTCATAATGCGGATACATTATGACGTCATAATACATTGTGACGTCACAGTGCATACTAATTATGATGTCATCATATACTGTGACGTCATAATACATGCTCATGATGCTCCAGTAGATGTGACACAAATTGGGGTAAGCGAAATTGCTCATAATACCTGCAAATTGCGCTCTCATAATATATTGTGATGTCATAATGCGGATACATTATGACGTCATAATACATTGTGACGTCATAGTGCATACTAATTTTGATGTCATCATATACTGTGACGTCATAATACAAGCTCTTGATGCTCCAGTAGATGTGACACAAATTGTGGTAAGATAAATTGCTCATAATACCTGCAAATTGTGCTCTCATAATATATTGTGATGTCATAATGCGGATACATTATGACGTCATAATACATTGTGACGTCATACTGCATACTAATTATGATGTCATCATATACTGAGACATCATAATACATGCTCATGATGCTCCAGTATATGTTACACAAATTGGGGTAACAGAAATTGCTCATAATACCTGCATGTTGCGCTCTCATAATATATTGTGATGTCATAATGCGGATACATTATGATGTCATAATTCCTTGTGACGTCATAGTGCATACTAATTATGATATCATCATATACTGTGACGTCATAATACATGCCCATGATACTCCAGTAGATGTGACACAAATTGGGGTAAGAGAAATTGGTCATAATACCTGCAAATTGCGCTCTCATAATATATTGTGATGTCATAATGCGGATACATTATGACGTCATAATACATTGTGACGTCATAGTGCATACTAATTATGATGTCATCATATACTGTAACGTCATAATACATGCTCTTGATGCTCCAGTAGATGTGACACAAATTGGGGTAAGATAAATTGCTCATAATACCTGCAAATTGTGCTCTCATAATATATTCTGATGTCATAATGCGGATACATTATGACGTCATAATACATTGTGACGTCATACTGCATACTAATTATGATGTCATCATATACTGTGACATCATAATACATGCTCATGATGCTCCAGTAGATGTTACCAAATTGGCGTAAGAGAAATTGCTCATAATACCTGCATATTTCGCTCTCATAATATATTGTGATGTCATAATGCGGATACATTATGACGTCATAATTCCTTGTGACGTCATAGTGCATACTAGTTATGATGTCATCATTTTTTGGGACGTCTTAATATATGCTCATGATGCTCCAGTAGATGTGACACAAATTGTTTTAAGAGAAATTGCTCATAATACCTGCAAATTGCGCTTTCATAATATATTGTGATGTCATCATGCGGATATATTACGACGTCATAATACATTGTGACGTCATAGTGCATACTAATTATGATGTCATCATATACTGTGACGTCATAATACATGCTCATGATGCTCCAGTAGATGTGACACAAATTGGGGTAAGCGAAATTGGTCATAAAACCTGCAAATCGCACTCTCATAATATATTGTGATGTCATAATGCGGATACATTATGACGTCATAATACATTGTGACGTCATAGTGCATACTAATTATGATGTCATCATATACT
This sequence comes from Aotus nancymaae, assembly GCF_030222135.1. Classification (NCBI taxonomy): domain Eukaryota; kingdom Metazoa; phylum Chordata; class Mammalia; order Primates; family Aotidae; genus Aotus; species Aotus nancymaae. The sequence goes on along the minus strand of NW_026988475.1, from coordinate 1,594,081 downwards.
GTGATGTCATAATACATGCTCATGATGCTCCAGTAGATGTGACACAAATTGAGGTAAGAGAAATTGCTCATAATACCTGCAAATTGCGCTCTCATAATATATTGTGATGTCATAATGCGGATACATTATGACGTCTTAATAGATTGCGATGTCATACTGCATACTAATTATGATGTCATCATATTCTGTGTCATCATAATACATGTTCATCATGCTCCAGTAGATGTGACACAAATTGGGGTAAGAGAATTTGCTCATAGTTCCTGCAAATTGCGCTCTCATAATATATTGTGATGTCATAATGCGCATACATTATGATGTCATAATACATTGTGACGTCATACTGCATACTAATTATGATGTCATCATATACTGTGACGTCATAATACATGCTCATGATGCTCCAGTAGATGTGACACAAATTGGGTTAAGAGAAATTGCTCATAATACCTGTAAATTGCGCTCTCATGATATATTGTGATGTCATAATGCGGATACATTATGACGTCATAACACATTGTGAGGTCATAGTGCATAGTAATTATGATGTCATCATATACTGTGATGTCATAATACATGCTCATGATGCTCCAGTAGATGTGACGCAAATTGGGGTAAGAGAAATTGCTCATAATACCTGCAAATTGCGCTCTCATAATATATTGTGATGTCATAATGCGGATACATTATGACATGATAATTCCTTGTGACGTCATAGTGCTTACTAGTTATGATGTCATCATATGTTGTGACGTCATAATACATGCTCATGATGCTCCAGTATATGTGACAGAAATTGGGGTAAGCGAAATTGGTCATAAAACCTGCAAATTGCGCACTCATAATATATTGTGATGTCATAATGCGGATACATTATGACGTCATAATATATTGTGACGTCATAGTGCATACTAATTATGATGTCATCATATACTGTGACGTCATAATACATGCTCAAGATTCTCCAGTAGATGTGACACACATTGGGGTAAGAGAAACTGCTCATAATACCTGCAAATTGCGCTCTCATAATATATTGTGATGTAATAATGCGGATACATTATGACGTCATAATACATTGTGACGTCTTACTGCATACTAACTATGATGTCATCATATACTGTGACGTCATAATACATGCTCATGATGCTCCAGTAGATGTGACACAAATTGGGGTAAGAGAAATTGCTCATAATACCTGCAAATTGCGCTCTCAAAATATATTGTGATGTCATAATGCGGATACATTATGACGTCATAACATATTGTGAGGTCATAGTGCATAGTAATTATGATGTCATCATATACTGTGATGTCATAATACATGCTCATGACGCTCCAGTAGATGTGACACAAATTGGGGTAAGAGAAATTGCTCATAATACCTGCAAATTGCGCTCTCATAATATATTATGATGTCATAATGTGGATACATTATGACGTCATAATACATTGTGACTTCATAGTGCATACTAATTATGATGTATTCATATACTGTGACCTCATAATACATGCTCATGGTGCTCCAGTAGATGTGACACAAATTGGGGTAAGAGAAATGGAGCATAATACCTGCAAATTGCGCTCTCATCATACATTGTGAGGTCATAATGCGGATACATTATGACGTCATAATATATTGTGACGTCATAGTGCATACTAGTTATGACGTCATCATATACTGTGAGGTCATAATATATGCTCATGATGCTCCAGTAGATGTGACACCAATCGGAGTAAGAGAAATTGCTCATAATACCTGCAAATTGCGCTCTCATAATATATTGTGATGTCATAATGCAGATACATTATGATGTCATAATACATTGTGACGTCATACTGCATACTAATTATGATGTCATCATATACTGTGACGTCATAATACATGCTCATGATGCTCCACTAGATGTTACACAAATTGGGGTAACAGAAATTGTTCATAATACCTGCATATTGCGCTCTCATAATATATTGTGATGTCATAATGCAGACACATTATGACGTCATAATTCCTTGTGACGTCATAGTGCATACTAGTTATGATGTCATCATATGTTGTGACGTCATAATACATGCTCATGATGCTCCAGTAGATGTGACACAAATTGGGGTAAGAGAAATTGGTCATAATACCTGAAAATTGCGCTCTCATAATATATTGTGATGTCATCATGCGGATACATTATGACGTCATAATACATTGTGACGTCATAGTGCTTACTAATTATGATGTCATCATATACTGTGACGTCATAATACATGCTCATGATGCTCCAGTAGATGTGACACAAATTGGGGTAAGAGAAATTGCTCATAATACCTGCAAATTGCGCTCTCATAATATATTGTGATGTCATAATGCGGATACATCATGACGTCGTAACACATTGTGAGGTTATAGTGCATAGTAATTATGATGTCATCATATACTGTGACGTCATAATACATGCTCATGATGCTCCAGTAGATGTGACACAAATTGGGGTAAGAGAAATTGCTCATAATAGCTGCAAATTGCGCACTAATAAAATATTGTGATGTCATAATGCGGATACATTATGACATCATAATACATTTTGACGTCATAGTGCATAATAATTATGATGTCATCATATACTGTGACGTCATAATACATGCTCATGATGCTCCAGTAGATGTGACACAAATTGGGGTAAGCCAAATTGGTCATAAAACCTGCAAATTGCGCTCTCATAATATGTTGTGATGTCATCATGCGGATACATTATGACGTCATAATACATTGTGACGTCATAGTGCATACTAATTATGATGTCATCATATACTGTGACGTCATAATACAGGCTCATGATGCTCCAGTAGATGTGACACAAATTGGGGTAAGAGAAATTGCTCATAGTATCTGCAAATTGCGCTCTCATAATATATTGTGATGTCATAATGCGGATACATTATGACGTCATAATACATTTTGACTTCATAGTGCATACTAATTATGACGTCATCATTTACTGCGACGTCATTATACATGCTCATGATTCTCCAGTAGATGTGACACACATTGGTGTAAGAGAAATTGCTCATAATACCTGCAAATTGCGCTCTCATAATATATTGTGATGTAATAATGCGGATACATTATGACTTCTTAATACATTGTGACGTCATACTGCATACTAATTATGATGTCATCATATTCTGTGTTATCATAATACATGTTCATGATGCTCCAGTAGATGTGACACAAATTGGGGTAAGAGAATTTGCTCATAATACCTGCAAATTGCGCTCTCATAATATATTGTGATATCATAATGCGGATACATTATGACGTCATAATAACTTGTGACGTCATAGTGCATACTAGTTATGATGTCATCATGTGTTGTGACGTCATAATACATTCTCATGATGCTCCAGTAGATGTGACACAAATTGGGGTAACAGAAATTGCTCATAAAACCTGCAAATTGCACTCTCATAAAATCTTGTGATGTCATAATGCGGATACATTATGACGTCATAATACATTGTGACGTCACAGTGCATACTAATTATGATGTCATCATATACTGTGACGTCATAATACATGCTCATGATGCTCCAGTAGATGTGACACAAATTGGGGTAAGCGAAATTGCTCATAATACCTGCAAATTGCGCTCTCATAATATATTGTGATGTCATAATGCGGATACATTATGACGTCATAATACATTGTGACGTCATAGTGCATACTAATTTTGATGTCATCATATACTGTGACGTCATAATACAAGCTCTTGATGCTCCAGTAGATGTGACACAAATTGTGGTAAGATAAATTGCTCATAATACCTGCAAATTGTGCTCTCATAATATATTGTGATGTCATAATGCGGATACATTATGACGTCATAATACATTGTGAGGTCATACTGCATACTAATTATGATGTCATCATATACTGTGACATCATAATACATGCTCATGATGCTCCAGTAGATGTGACACAAATTGGGGTAAGAGAAATTGCTCATAATACCTGCATATTTCGCTCTCATAATATATTGTGATGTCATAATGCGGATACATTATGACGTCATAATTCCTTGTGACGTCATAGTGCATACTAGTTATGATGTCATCTTATGTTGTGACGTCATAATACATGCTCATGATGCTCCAGTAGATGTGACACAAATTGGTTTAAGAGAAATTGCTCATAATACCTGCAAATTGCGCTTTCATAATATATTGTGATGTCATCATGCGGATATATTACGACGTCATAATACATTGTGACGTCATAGTGCATACTAATTATGATGTCATCATATACTGTGACGTCATAATACATGCTCATGATGCTCCAGTAGATGTGACACAAATTGGGGTAAGCGAAATTGGTCATAAAACCTGCAAATCGCACTCTCATAATATATTGTGATGTCATAATGCGGATACATTATGACGTCATAATACATTGTGACGTCATAGTGCATACTAATTATGATGTCATCATATACTGTGATGTCATAATACATGCTCATGATGCTCCAGTAGATGTGACACAAATTGGGGTAAGAGAAATTGCTCATAATACCTGCAAATTGCGCTCTCATAATATATTGTGATGTCATAATGCGGATACATTATGACGTCTTAATAGATTGCGACGTCATACTGCATACTAATTATGATGTCATCATATTCTGTGTCGTCATAATACATGTTCATCATGCTCCAGTAGATGTGACACAAATTGGGGTAAGAGAATTTGCTCATAGTTCCTGCATATTGGCTCTCATAATATATTGTGATGTCATAATGCGCATACATTATGATGTCATAATACATTGTGACGCCATACTGCATACTAATTATGATGTCATCATATACTGTGACGTCATAATACATGCTCATGATGCTCCAGTATATGTGACACAAATTGGGTTAAGAGAAATTGCTCATAATACCTGTAAATTGCGCTCTCATAATATATTGTAATGTCATAATGCGGATACATTATGACGTCATAACACATTGTGAGGTCATAGTGCATAGTAATTATGATGTCATCATATACTGTGATGTCATAATACATGCTCATGATGCTCCAGTAGATGTGACACAAATTGGGGTAAGAGAAATTGCTCATAATACCTGCAAAATGCGCTCTCATAATATATTGTGATGTCATAATGCGGATACATTATGACATGATAATTCCTTGTGACGTCATAGTGCATACTAGTTATGATGTCATCATATGTTGTGACGTCATAATACATGCTCATGATGCTCCAGTATATGTGACAGAAATTGGGGTAAGCGAAATTGGTCATAAAACCTGCAAATTGCGCACTCATAATATATTGTGATGTCATAATGCGGATACATTATGACGTCATAATATATTGTGACGTCATAGTGCATACTAATTATGATGTCATCATATACTGTGACGTCATAATACATGCTCATGATTCTCCAGTAGATGTGACACACATTGGGGTAAGAGAAACTGCTCATAATACCTGCAAATTGCGCTCTCATAATATATTGTGATGTAATAATGCGGATACATTATGACGTCATAATACATTGTGACGTCTTACTGCATACTAACTATGATGTCATCATATACTGTGACGTCATAATACATGCTCATGATGCTCCAGTAGATGTGACACAAATTGGGGTAAGAGAAATTGCTCATAATACCTGCAAATTGCGCTCTCAAAATATATTGTGATGTCATAATGCGGATACATTATGACGTCATAACATATTGTGAGGTCATAGTGCATAGTAAATATGATGTCATCATATACTGTGATGTCATAATACATGCTCATGATGCTCCAGTAGATGTGACACAAATTGGGGTAAGAGAAATTTCTCATATTACCTGCAAATTGCGCTCTCATAATATATTATGATGTCATAATGCGGATACATTATGACGTCATAATACATTGTGACTTCATAGTGCATACTAATTATGATGTATTCATATACTGTGACGTCATAATACATGCTCATGGTGCTCCAGTAGATGTGACACAAATTGGGGTAAGAGAAATGGAGCATAATACCTGCAAATTGCGCTCTCATCATACATTGTGAGGTCATAATGCGGATACATTATGACGTCATAATATATTGTGACGTCATAGTGCATACTAGTTATGACGTCATCATATACTGTGAGGTCATAATATATGCTCATGATGCTCCAGTAGATGTGACACCAATCGGAGTAAGAGAAATTGCTCATAATACCTGCAAATTGCGCTCTCATAATATATTGTGATGTCATAATGCAGATACATTATGATGTCATAATACATTGTGACGTCATACTGCATACTAATTATGATGTCATCATATACTGTGACGTCATAATACATGCTCATGATGCTCCACTAGATGTTACACAAATTGGGGTAACAGAAATTGCTCATAATACCTGCATATTGCGCTCTCATAATATATTGTGATGTCATAATGCAGACACATTATGACGTCATAATTCCTTGTGACGTCATAGTACATACTAGTTATGATGTCATCATATGTTGTGACGTCATAATACATGCTCATGATGCTCCAGTAGATGTGACACAAATTGGGGTAAGAGAAATTGGTCATAATACCTGAAAATTGCGCTCTCATAATATATTGTGATGTCATCATGCGGATACATTATGACGTCATAATACATTGTGACGTCATAGTGCTTACTAATTATGATGTCATCATATACTGTGACGTCATAATACATGCTCATGATGCTCCAGTAGATGTGACACAAATTGTGGTAAGAGAAATTGCTCATAATACCTGCAAATTGCGCTCTCATAATATATTGTGATGTCATAATGCGGATACATCATGACGTCGTAACACATTGTGAGGTTATAGTGCATAGTAATTATGATGTCATCATATACTGTGACGTCATAATACATGCTCATGATGCTCCAGTAGATGTGACACAAATTGGGGTAAGAGAAATTGCTCATAATAGCTGCAAATTGCGCACTAATAAAATATTGTGATGTCATAATGCGGATACATTATGACATCATAATACATTGTGATCTCATAGTGCATAATAATTATGATGTCATCATATACTGTGACGTCATAATACATGCTCATGATGCTCCAGTAGATGTGACACAAATTGGGGTAAGCGAAATTGGTCATAAAACCTGCAAATTGCGCTCTAATAATATGTTGTGATGTCATCATGCGGATATATTATGACGTCATAATACATTGTGACGTCATAGTGCATACTAATTATGATGTCATCATATACTGTGACGTCATAATACAGGCTCATGATGCTCCAGTAGATGTGACACAAATTGGGGTAAGAGAAATTGCTCATAGTATCTGCAAATTGCGCTCTCATAATATATTGTGATGTCATAATGCGGATACATTATGACGTCATAATACATTTTGACTTCATAGTGCATACTAATTATGACGTCATCATTTACTGCGACGTCATTATACATGCTCATGATTCTCCAGTAGATGTGACACACATTGGTGTAACAGAAATTGCTCATAATACCTGCAAATTGCGCTCTCATAATATATTGTGATGTAATAATGCGGATACATTATGACGTCTTAATACATTGTGACGTCATACTGCATACTAATTATGATGTCCTCATATTCTGTGACGTCATAATACATGTTCGTGAGGCTCCAGTAGATGTGACACAAATTGGGGTAAGAGAAATTGCTCATAGTTCCTGCAAATTGCGCTCTCATAATATATTGTGATGTCATAATGCGCATACATTATGACGTCATAATACATTGTGCCGTCATACTGCATACTAATTATGATGTCATCATATACTGTGACATCATAATTCATGCTCATGATGCTCCAGTAGATGTTACACAAATTGGGGTAAGAGAAATTGCTCATAATACCTGCAAATTGCGCTCTCATAATATATTGTGATGTCATAATGCGGATACATTATGACGTCATAATTCCTTGTGACGTCATAGTGCATACTAGTTATGATGTCATCATTTGTTGTGACGTCATAATACATGTTCATGATGCTCCAGTAGATGTGACACAAATTGGGGTAAGGGAAATTGTTCATAATACCTGCAAATCGCACTCTCATAATATATTGTGATGTCATAATGCGGATACATTATGACGTCATAATACATTGTGACGTCATAGTGCATACTAATTATGATGTCATCATATACTGTGATGTCATAATACATGCTCATGATGCTCCAGTAGATGTGACACAAATTGAGGTAAGAGAAATTGCTCATAATACCTGCAAATTGCGCTCTCATAATATATTGTGATGTCATAATGCGGATTCATTATGATGTCTTAATACATTGCGACGTCATACTGCATACTAATCATGATGTCATCATATTCTGTGTCGTCATAATACATGTTCATGATGCTACAGTAGATGTGACACAAATTGGGGTAAGAGATTTTGCTCATAGTTCCTGCAAATTGCGCTCTCATAATATATTGTGATGTCATAATGCGCATACATTATGATGTCATAATACATTGTGACGTCATACTGCATACTAATTATGATGTCATCATATACTGTGACGTCATAATACATGCTCATGATGCTCCAGTAGATGTGACACAAATTGGGTTAAGAGAAATTGCTCATAATACCTGTAAATTGCGCTCTCATAATATATTGTGATGTCATAATGCGGATACATTATGACGTCATAACACATTGTGAGGTCATACTGCATAGTAATTATGATGTCATCATATACTGTGATGTCATAATACATGCTCATGATGCTCCAGTAGATGTGACGCAAATTGGGGTAAGAGAAATTGCTCATAATACCTGCAAATTGCGCTCTCATAATATATTGTGATGTCATAATGCGGATACATTATGACATCATAATTCCTTGTGACGTCATAGTGCATACTAGTTATGATGTCATCATATGTTGTGACGTCATAATACATGCTCATGATGCTCCAGTATATGTGACAGAAATTTGGGTAAGTGAAATTGGACATAAAACCTGCAAATTGCGCACTCATAATATATTGTGATGTCATAATGCGGATACATTATGACGTCATAATATATTGTGACGTCATAGTGCATACTAATTATGATGTCATCATATACTGTGACGTCATAATACATGCTCATGATTCTCCAGTACATGTGACACACATTGGGGTAAGAGAAACTGCTCATAATACCTGCAAATTGCGCTCTCATTATATATTGTGATGTAATAATGCGGATACATTATGACGTCATAATACATTGTGACGTCTTACTGCATACTAACTATGATGTCATCATATACTGTGACATCATAATACATGCTCATGATGCTCCAGTAGATGTGACACAAATTGGGGTAAGAGAAATTGCTCATAATACCTGCAAATTGCGCTCTCATAATATATTGTGATTTCATAATGCGCATACATTATGACGTCATAATACATTGTGACATCATAATGCATACTAATTATGATGTCATCATATACTGTGACGTCATAATACATGCTCATGATGCTCCAGTAGATGTGACACAAATTGGGGTAAGAGAAATTGCTCATAATACCTGCATGTTGCGCTCTCAAAATATATTGTGATGTCATAATGCGGATATATTATGACGTCATAATAAATTGTGACGTCATACTGCATGCTAATTATGATGTCATAATATACTGTGATGTCATAATACATGCTCATGATGCTCCAGTAGATGTGACACAAATTGGGGTAAGAGAAATTGCTCATAATACCTGCAAATTGCTCTCTCATAATATATTGTGATGTCATAATGCGGATACATTATGACGTCATAGTACATTGTGACGTCATACTGCATACTAATTATGATGTCATCATATACTGTGACGTCATAATACATGCTCATGATGCTCCAGTAGATGTGACACAAATTGTGGTAAGAGAAATTGCTCATAATACCTGCATGTCGCGCTCTCATAATATATTGTGATGTCATAATGCGGATATATTATGACGTCATAATACATTGTGATGTCATAGTGCATACTAATTTTGATGTCATCATATACTGTGACATCATAATACATGCTCATGATGCTCCAGTAGATGTGACACAAATTGGGGTAAGAGAAATTGCTCATAATAGCTGCATGTTGCGCTCTCATAATATATTGTGATGTCATAATGCCGATACATTATGACGTCATAATATATTGTGACGTCATACTGCATACTAATTATGATGTCATCATATACTGGGACGTCATAATACATGCTCATGGTGCTCCAGTAGATGTGACACAAATTGGGGTAAGCGAAATTGGTCATAAAACCTGCAAATTGCACTCTCATAATACATTGTGATATCATAATGCGGATATATTATGACGTCGTAATACATTGTGACGTCATAGTGCATCCTAATTATGATGTCATCATATACTCTGACATCATAATACATGGTCTTGATGCTCCAGTAGATGTGACACATATTGGGGTAAGAGAAATTGCTCATAATACCTGCATGTTGCGCTCTCATAATATATTGTGATGTCATAATGCGGATACATTATGATGTCATAATACATTGTGACGTCATACTGCATACTAATTATGATGTCAACATATACTGTGACGTCAAAATATATGCTCATGATTCTCCAGTAGATGTGACAATATTTGGGGTAAGAGAAATTGCTCATAAAACATGCAAATTGCGCTCTCATAATATATTGTGATGTCATAATGCGGATACATTATGACGTCATAATACATTGTGACGTCATAGTGCATACTAATTATGATGTCATCATATACTGTGACATCATAATACATGCTCATGATGCTCCAGTAGATGTGACACAAATTGGGGTAAGAGAAATTGTTCATAATCCCTGCATGTTGCGCTCGCATAATATACTGTGATATCATAATGCGGATACATTATGACGTCATAGTACATTGTGTCGTCATAGGGCATACTAATTATGATGTCATCATATACTGTGACGTCATAATACATGCGCATGATGCTCCAGTAGATGTGACACAAACTGGGGTAAGAGAAATTGCTCATAATACCTGCATGTTGCGCTCTCATAATATATGGTGATGCCATAATGCGGATACATAATGACGTCATAATTCATTGTGACGTCATACTGCATACTAATTATGATATCATCATATACTGTGACGTCATAATACATACTCACGATTCTCCAGTAGATGTGACACAAATTGGGGTAAGCGAAATTGGTCATAAAACCTGCAAATTGCGCTCTCATAATATATTGTGATGTCATAATGCGGATACATTATGACATCATAATACATTGTGACGTCATAGTGCATACTAGTTATGATGTCATCATATACTGTGACATCATAATACATGCTCGTGATGCTCCAGGAGATGTGACACATATTGGGGTAAGAGAAATTGCTCATAATACCTGCATGTTGCGCTCTCATAATATATTGTGATGTCATAATGCGGATACATTATGACGTCATAATACATTGTGACGTCATAGTGCATAATTATGATGTCATCATATACTGTGACGTCATAATACATGCTCATGATGCTCCAGTAGATGGGACACAAATTGGGGTAACAGAAATTGCTCATAAAACCTGCAAATTGCGCTCTCATAATATATTGTGATGTCATAATGCGGATACATTATGACGTCATTATAAACTGTGACGTCATAGTGCATACTAATTATGATGTCATCATATACTGTGACGTCATAATACATGCTCATGATGCTCCAGTAGATGTGACACAAATTGGGGTAAGAGAAATTGCTCATAATACCTGCATGTTGCGCTCTCATAATATATTGTGATGTCATAATTCCGATACATTATGACGTCATAATACATTGTGACGTCATACTGCATACTAATTATGATGTCATCATATACTGGGACGTCATAATAAATGCTCATGATCCTCCAGTAGATGTGACAAATATTGGGGTAAGCGAAATTGGTCATAAAACCTGCAAATTGCGCTCTCATAATATATTGTGATGTCATAATGCGGATATATTATGACGTCATAATACATAGTGACGTCATACTGCATACTAATTATGATGTCATCATATACTGTGACGTCATAATACATGCACATGTTGCTCCAGTAGATGTGACGCAAATTGGGGTAAGAGAAATTGCTCATAATACCTGCATGTCGCGCTCTCATAATATATTGTGATATCATAATGCGGATACATTATGACATCATAATACATTGTGACGTCATAGTGCAAGCTAGTTATGATGTCATCATATGCTGTGACGTCATAATACATGCTCATGATGCTCCAGTAGATGTGACACAAATTGGGGTAAGCGAAATTGGTCATAAAACCTGCAAATTGCGGTCTCATAATATATTGTGATGTCATAATGCGGATACATTATGACGTCATAGTACATTGTGTCATCATAGTGCATAATAATTATGATGTCATCATCTACTGTGACGTCATAGTACATGCTCATGATGCTCCAGTAGATGTGACACAAATTGGGGTATGAGAAATTGCTCATAATACCTGCAAATTGCGCTCTCATAATATATTTTGATGTCATAATGCGGATACATTATGACGTCATAGTAAATTGTGACGTCATACTGCATACTAATTATGATGTCATCATATACTGTGACGTCATAATACATGCTCATGATGCTCCAGTAGATGTGACACAAATTGGGGTAAGAGAAATTGCTCATAATACCTGCCAATTGCGCTCTCATAATATATTGTGATGTCATAACGCGGATACATTATGACGTCATAATATATTGTGACGTCATACTGCATACTAATTATGATGTCATCATATACTGTGACGTCATTATACATGCTCATGATGCTCCAGTAGATGTGACACAAATTGGGGTAAGAGAAATTGCTCATAATACCTGCAAATTGCACTCTCATAATATATTGTGATGTCATAATGCGGATACATTATGACGTCATAGTATATTGTGACGTCATAGGGCATACTAATTATGATGTCATCATATACTGTGATGTCATAATACATGCGCATGATGCTCCAGTAGATGTGACACAAATTGGGGTAAGAGAAATTGCTCATAATACCTGCATGTTGCGCTCTCATAATATATGGTGATGTCATAATGCGGATACATAATGACGTCATAATGCATTGTGACGTCATACTGCATACTAATTATGATATCATCATATACTGTGACGTCATAATACATACTCATGATTCTCCAGTAGATGTGACACAAATTGGGGTAAGCGAAATTGGTCATAAAACCTGCAAATTGCGCACTCATAATATATTGTGATGTCAAAATGCGGATACATTATGACATCATAATACATTGTGACGTCATAGTGCATACTAGTTATGATGTCATCATATACTGTGACATCAAAATACATGCTCGTGATGCTCCAGGAGATGTGACACATATTGGGGTAAGAGAAATTGCTCATAATACCTGCATGTTGCGCTCTCATAATATATTGTGATGTCATAATGCGGATACATTATGACGTCATAATACATTGTGACGTCATAGTGCATACTAATTATGATGTCATCAAATACTGTGACGTCATAATACATGCTCATGATGCTCCAGTAGATGGGACACAAATTGGGGTAACAGAAATTGCTCATAAAACCTGCAAATTGCACTCTCATAATATATTGTGATGTCATAACGCGGATACATTATGACGTCATAATATATTGTGACGTCATACTGCATAATAATTATGATGTCATCATCTACTGTGACGTCATAATACATGCTCATGATGCTCCAGTAGATGTGACACAAATTGGGGTAAGAGAAATTGCTCATAATACCTGCAAATTGCGCTCTCATAATATATTGTGATGTCATAATGCGGATACATTATGACGTCATAATATATTGTGACGTCATACTGCCTACTAATTATGATGTCATCATATACTGTGACGTCATAATACATGCTCATGATGCTCCAGTAGATGTGACACAAAATGGGGGAAGCGAAATTGGTCATAAAACATGCAAATTGCGCTCTCATAATATATTGTGATGTCATAATGCGGATACATTATGACGTCATAATACATTGTGACGTCATAGTGCATACTAATTATGATGTCATCATATACTGTGACATCATAATACATGCTCATGATGCTCCAGTAGATGTGACACAAATTGGGGTAAGAGAAATTGTTCATAATCCCTGCATGTTGCGCTCTCATAATATACTGTGATATCATAATGCGGATACATTATGACGTCATAGTACATTGTGACGTCATAGGGCATACTAATTATGATGTCATCATATACTGTGACGTCATAATACATGCGCATGATGCTCCAGTAGATGTGACACAAACTGGGGTAAGAGAAATTGCTCATAATACCTGCATGTTGCGCTCTCATAATATATGGTGATGTCATAATGCGGATACATAATGACGTCATAATTCATTGTGACGTCATACTGCATACTAATTATGATATCATCATATACTGTGACGTCATAATACATACTCATGATTCTCCAGTAGATGTGACACAATTTGGGGTAAGCGAAATTGGTCATAAAACCTGCAAATTGCGCTCTCATAATATATTGTGATGTCATAATGCGGATACATTATGACATCATAATACATTGTGACGTCATACTGCATACTAGTTATGATGTCATCATATACTGTGACATCATAATACATGCTCGTGATGCTCCAGGAGATGTGACACATATTGGGGTAAGAGAAATTGCTCATAATACCTGCATGTTGCGCTCTCATAATATATTGTGATGTCATAATGCGGATACATTATGACGTCATAATACATTGTGACGTCATAGTGCATAATTATGATGTCATCATATACTGTGACGTCATAATACATGCTCATGATGCTCCAGTAGATGGGACACAAATTGGGGTAACAGAAATTGCTCATAAAACCTGCAAATTGCGCTCTCATAATATATTGTGATGTCATAATGCGGATACATTATGACGTCATTATAAACTGTGACGTCATAGTGCATATTAATTATGATGTCATCATATACTGTGACGTCATAATACATGCTCATGATGCTCCAGTAGATGTGACACAAATTGGGGTAAGAGAAATTGCTCATAATACCTGCATGTTGCGCTCTCATAATATATTGTGATGTCATAATTCCGATACATTATGACGTCATAATACATTGTGACGTCATACTGCATACTAATTATGATGTCATCATATACTGGGACGTCATAATAAATGCTCATGATCCTCCAGTAGATGTGACAAATATTGGGGTAAGCGAAATTGGTCATAAAACCTGCAAATTGCGCTCTCATAATATATTGTGATGTCATAATGCGGATATATTATCACGTCATAATACATAGTGACGTCATACTGCATACTAATTATGATGTCATCATATACTGTGACGTCATAATACATGCACATGTTGCTCCAGTAGATGTGACGCAAATTGGGGTAAGAGAAATTGCTCATAATACCTGCATGTCGCGCTCTCATAATATATTGTGATATCATAATGCGGATACATTATGACGTCATAATACATTGTGACGTCATAGTGCAAGCTAGTTATGATGTCATCATATGCTGTGACGTCATAATACATGCTCATGATGCTCCAGTAGATGTGACACAAATTGGGGTAAGCGAAATTGGTCATAAAACCTGCAAATTGCGGTCTCATAATATATTGTGATGTCATAATGCGGATACATTATGACGTCATAATACATTGTGTCATCATAGTGCATAATAATTATGATGTCATCATCTACTGTGACATCATAGCACATGCTCATGATGCTCCAGTAGATGTGACACAAATTGGGGTATGAGAAATTGCTCATAATACCTGCAAATTGCGCTCTCATAATATATTTTGATGTCATAATGCGGATACATTATGACGTCATAGTAAATTGTGACGTCATACTGCATACTAATTATGATGTCATCATATACTGTGACGTCATAATACATGCTCATGATGCTCCAGTAGATGTGACACAAATTGGGGTAAGAGAAATTGCTCATAATACCTGCCAATTGCGCTCTCATAATATATTGTGATGTCATAACGCGGATACATTATGACGTCAAAATATATTGTGACGTCATACTGCATACTAATTATGATGTCATCATATACTGTGACGTCATTATACATGCTCATGATGCTCCAGTAGATGTGACACAAATTGGGGTAAGAGAAATTGCTCATAATACCTGCAAATTGCACTCTCATAATATATTGTGATGTCATAACGCGGATACATTATGACGTCATAATATATTGTGACGTCATACTGCATACTAATTATGATGTCATCATATACTGTGACGTCATAATACATGCTCATGATGCTCCAGTAGATGTGACACAAATTGGGGTAAGAAAAATTGCTCATAATACCTGCAAATTGCGCTCTCATAATATATTGTGATGTCATAATGCGGATTCATTATGACGTCATAATATGTTGTGTCGTCATACTGCCTACTAATTATGATGTCATCATATACTGTGACGTCATAATACATGCTCATGATGCTCCATTAGATGTGACACAAATTAGGGGAAGCGAAATTGGTCATAAAACATGCAAATTGCGCTCTCATAATATATTGTGATGTCATAATGCGGATACATTATGACGTCATAATACATTGTGACGTCATAGTGCATACTAATTATGATGTCATCATATACTGTGACATCATAATACATGCTCATGATGCTCCAGTAGATGTGACACAAATTGGGGTAAGAGAAATTGTTCATAATCCCTGCATGTTGCGCTCTCATAATATATTTTGATATCATAATGCGGATACATTATGACGTCATAATACATTGTGACGTCATAGTGCATACTAGTTATGATGTCATCATATGCTGTGACGTCATAATACATGCTCATGATGCTCCAGTAGATGTGACACAAATTGGGGTAAGCGAAATTGTTTATAAAACCTGCAAATTGCGGTCTCATAATATATAGTGATGTCATAATGCGGATGCATTATGACGTCATAATACATTGTGACATCATAGTGCATAATAATTATGATGTCATCATCTACTGTGACGTCATAGTACATGCTCATGATGCTCCAGTAGATGTGACACAAATTCGGGTATGAGAAATTGCTCATAATACCTGAAAATTGCGCTCTCATAATATATTTTGATGTCATAATGCGGATACATTATGACGTCATAGTAAATTGTGACGTCATACTGCATACTAATTATGATGTCATCATATACTGTGACGTCATACTACATGCTCATGATGCTCCAGTAGATGTGACACAAATTGGGGTAAGAGAAATTGCTCATAATACCTGCCAATTGCGCTCTCATAATATATTGTGATGTCATAACGCGGATACATTATGACGTCATAATACATTGTGACGTCATAGTGCATACTAATTATGATGTCATCATATACTGTGACATCATAATACATGCTCATGATGCTCCAGTAGATGTGACACAAATTGGTGTAAGAGAAATTGTTCATAATCCCTGCATGTTGCGCTCGCATAATATACTGTGATATCATAATGCGGATATATTATGACGTCATAATACATTGTGACGTCATACTGCATACTAATTATGATGTCATCATATACTGTGACGTCATTATACATGATCACGATGCTCCAGTAGATGTGACACAAATTGGGGTAAGAGAAATTGCTCATAATACCTGCATGTTTCGCTCTCATAATACATTGAGATGTCATAATGCCGATACATTATGACGTCATAATACATTGTGACGTCATACTGCATACTAATTATGATGTCATCATATACCGGGGAGGCATAATACATGCTCATGATTCTCCAGTAGATGTGCCAAAATTGGGGTAAGCGAAATTGGTCATTAAACGTGCAAATTGCGCTCTCATAATATATTGTGATGTCATAATGCGGATACATTATGACGTCATAATACATTGTGACGTCATAGTGCATAATAATTATGATGTCATCATCTACTGTGACGTCATAATACATGCTCATGATGCTCCAGTAGATGTGACACAAATTGGGGTAAGAGAAATTGCTCATAATACCTGCAAATTGCGCTCTCATAATATATTGTGATATCATAACGCGGATACATTATGACGTCATAGTACATTGTGACGTCATACTGCATACTAATTATGATGTCATCATATACTGTGATGTCATAATACATTCTCATGATGCTCCAGGAGATGTGACACGAATTGGGGTAAGAGAAATTGGTCATAAAACATGCAAATTGCGCTCTCATAATATATTCTGATGTTATAATGCGGATACATTATGACGTCATAATACATTGTGACGTCATAGTGCATACTAATTATGATATCATCATATACTGTGACGTCATAATACATGCTCATGATGCTCCATTAGATGTGACACAAATTGGGGTAAGAGAAATTGCTCATAATACCTGCATGTCGCGCTCTCATAATATATTGTGATGTCATAATGCGGATATATTATGACGTCATAATACATTGTGATGTCATAGTGCATACTAATTTTGATGTCATCATATACTGTGACATCATAATACATGCTCATGATGCTCCAGTAGATGTGACACAAATTGGGGTAAGAGAAATTGCTCATAATACCTGCATGTTGCGCTCTCATAATATATTGTGATGTCATAATGCGGATACATTATGACGTCATAATATATTGTGACGTCATACTGCATACTAATTATGATGTCATCATATACTGTGACGTCATAATACATGCTCATGATGCTCCAGTAGATGTGACACAAATTGGGGTAAGAGAAATTGCTCATAATACCTGCAAATTGCGCTCTCATAATATATTGTGATGTCATAATGCAGATACATTATGACGTCATAGTACATTGTGACGTCATACTGCATACTAATTATGATGTCATCATATACTGTGATGTCATAATACATGCTCATGATGCTCCAGGAGATGTGACACGAATTGGGGTAAGAGAAATTGGTCATAAAACATGCTAATTGCGCTCTCATAATATATTGTGATGTCATAATGCGGATACATTATGACGTCATAATACATTGTGATGTCATAGTGCATACTAATTATGATATCATCATATACTGTGACGTCATAATACATGCTCATGATGCTCCAGTAGATGTGACACAAATTGGGGTAAGAGAAATTGCTCATAATACCTGCATGTCGCGCTCTCATAATATATTGTGATGTCATAATGCGGATATATTATGACGTCGTAATACATTGTGACGTCATAGTGCATACTAATTATGATGTCATCATATACTCTGACGTCATAATACATGCTCATGATGCTCCAGTAGATGTGACACAAATTGGGGTAAGAGAAATTGCTCATAATACCTGCATGTTGCGCTCTCATAATATATTGTGAAGTCATAATGCGGATACATTATGACGTCATAATACATTGTGACGTCATACTGCATACTAATTATGATGTCATCATATACTGTGATGTCATAATACATGCTCATGATGCTCCAGTAGATGTGACACAAATTGGGGTAACAGAAATTGCTCATAAAACCTGCAAATTGCGCTCTCATAATATATTGTGATGTCATAATGCGGATACATTATGACGTCATAATACATTGTGACGT
The DNA here is from genome assembly GCF_030222135.1 of Aotus nancymaae. Classification (NCBI taxonomy): domain Eukaryota; kingdom Metazoa; phylum Chordata; class Mammalia; order Primates; family Aotidae; genus Aotus; species Aotus nancymaae. Next base: position 1,574,302 of record NW_026988475.1, on the reverse strand, counting down.
CATAGTGCATACTAATTATGATGTCATCATATACTGTGACGTCATAATACATGCTCATGATGCTCCAGTAGATGTGACACAAATTGGGGTAAGAGAAATTACTCATAATACCTGCATGTTGCGCTCTCATAATATATTGTGATATCATAAGGCGGATACATTATGACATCATAATACATTGTGACGTCATAGTGCATACTAGTTATGATGTCATGATATGCTGTGACGTCATAATACATGCTCATGATGCTCCAGTAGATGTGACACAAATTGGGGTAAGATAAATTGTTCATAATCCCTGCATGTTGCGCTCGCATAATATACTGTGATATCATAATGCGGATACATTATGACGTCATAATACATTGTGACGTCATACTGCATACTAATTATGATGTCATCATATACTGTGACGTCATTATACATGATGATGATGCTCCAGTAGATGTGACACAAATTGGGGTAAGAGAAATTGCTCATAATACCTGCATGTTGCGCTCTCATAATACATTGAGATGTCATAATGCCGATACATTATGACGTCATAATACATTGTGACGTCATACTGCATACTAATTATGATGTCATCATATACCGGGGCGTCATAATACGTGCTCATGATTCTCCAGTAGATGTGCCAAAATTGGGGTAAGCGAAATTGGTCATAAAACCTGCAAATTGCGCTCTCATAATATATTGTGATGTCATAATGTGGATATATTATGACGTCATAATACATTGTGACGTCATAGTGCATACTAATTATGATGTCATCACATACTGTGACCTCATAATACATGCTCTTGATGCTCCAGTAGATGTGACATAAATTGGGGTAAGAGAAATTGCTCATAATACCTGCATGTTGCGCTCTCATAATATATTGTGATATCATAATGCGGATACATTATGACGTCATAATACATTGTGACGTCATAGTGCATACTAGTTATGATGTCATCATATGCTGTGACGTCATAATACATGCTCATGATGCTCCAGTAGATGTGACACAAATTGGGGTAAGGGAAATTGGTCATAAAACCTGCAAATTGCGCTCTCATAATATATTGTGATGTCATAATGCGGATACATTATGACGTCATAATATATTGTGACATCATAGTGCATACTAATTATGATGTCATCATATACTGTGACGTCATAATACATGCTCATGATGCTCCAGTAGATGTGACACAAATTGGGGTAAGAGAAATTGCTCATAATACCTGCAAATTGCGCTCTCATACTATATTGTGATGTCATAATTCGGATACATGATGACGTCATTGTATATTGTGACGTCATACTGCATAATAATTATGATGTCATCATATACTGTGACGTCATAATACATTCTCATGATGCTCCAGTAGATGTGAGACAAATTGGGGTAAGAGAAATTGCTCATAATACCTGCATGTTGCGCTCTCATAATATATTGTGATGTCATAATTCGGATACATTATGACGTCATAATATATTGTGACGTCATACTGCATACTAATTATGATGTCATCATATACTGTGACGTCATAATACATGCTCATGATGCTCCAGTAGATGTGACACAAATTGGGGTAACAGAAATTGCTCATAATACCTGCAAATTGCGCTCTCATAATATATTGTGATGTCATAACGTGGATACATTATGACGTCATAGTACATTGTGACGTCATACTGCATACTAATTATGATGTCATCATATACTGTGATGTCATAATACATGCTCATGATGCTCCAGGGGATGTGACACGAATTGGGGTAAGAGAAATTGGTCATAAAACATGCAAATTGCGCTCTCATAATATATTGTGATGTCATAATGCGGATACATTATGACGTCAAAATACATTGTGACGTCATAGTGCATACTAATTATGATATCATCATATACTGTGACGTCATAATACATGCTCATGATGCTCCAGTAGATGTGACACAAATTGGGGTAAGAGAAATTGCTCATAATACCTGCATGTCGCGCTCTCATAATATATTGTGATGTCATAATGCGGATATATTATGACATCATAATACATTGTGATGTCATAGTGCATACTAATTTTGATGTCACCATATACTGTGACATCATAATACATGCTCATGATGCTCCAGTAGATGTGACACAAATTGGGGTAAGAGCAATTGCTCATAATAACTGCAGGTTCCGCTCTCATAATATATTGTGATGTCATAATGCGGATACATTATGACGTCATAGTATATTGTGACGTCATACTGCATACTAATTATGATGTCATCATATACTGTGACGTCATAATACATGCTCATGATGCTCCAGTAGATGTGAGACAAATTGGGGTAAGAGAAATTGCTCATAATACCTGCATGTTGCGCTCTCATAATATATTGTGATGTCATAATGCGGATACATTATGACGTCATAATATATTGTGACATCATACTGCATACTAATTATGATGTCATCATAAACTGTGACGTCATAATACATGCTCATGATGCTCCAGTAGATGTGACACAAATTGGGGTAAGAGAAATTGCTCATAATACCTGCAAATTGCGCTCTCATTATATATTGTGATGTCATAATGCGGATACATTATGACGTCATAGTACATTGTGACGTCATACTGCATACTAATTATGATGTCATCATATACTGTGATGTCATAATACATGCTCATGATGCTCCAGGAGATGTGACACGAATTGGGGTAAGAGAAATTGGTCATAAAACATGCAAATTGCGCTCTCATAATATATTGTGATGTCATAATGCGGATACATTATGACGTCATAATACATTGTGACGTCATACTGCATACTAATTATGATGTCATCATATACTGCGACATCATAATACATGCTCATGATGCTCCAGTAGATGTGACAAATATTGGGGTAAGCGAAATTGGTCATAAAACCTGCAAATTGCGCTCTCATAATATATTGTGATGTCATAATGCGGATACATTATGACGTCATAATACATTGTGACGTCATACTGCATACTAATTATGATGTCATCATATACTGTGACGTCATAATACATGCTCATGTTGCTCCAGTAGATGTGACGCAAATTGGGGTAAGAGAAATTGCTCATAATACCTGCATGTTGCGCTCTCATAATATATTGTGATATCTTAATGCGGATACATTATGACGTCATAATACATTGTGACGTCATAGTGCATACTAGTTATGATGTCATCATATGCTGTGACATCATAATACATTCTCATGATGCTCCAGTAGATGTGACACAAATTGGGGTAAGCGAAATTGGTCATAAAACCTGCAAATTGCGGTCTCATAATATATTGTGATGTCATAATGCGGATACATTATGACGTCATAATACATTGTGACATCATAGTGCATAATAATTATGATGTCATCATCTACTGTGACGTCATACTACATGCTCATGGTGCTCCAGTAGATGTGACACAAATTGGGGTATGAGAAATTGCTCATAATACATGCAAATTGCGCTCTCATAATATATTTTGATATCATAACGCGGATACATTATGACGTCATAATATATTGTGACGTCATACTGCATACTAATTATGAGGTCATCATATACTGTGACATCATAATACATGCTCATGATGCTCCAGTAGATGTGACACAAATTGGGGTAAGAGAAATTGCTCATAATACCTGCATGTTGCGGTCTCATAATATATTGTGATGTCATAACGCGGATACATTATGACGTCATAATATATTGTGATGTCATACTGCATACTAATTATGATGTCATCATATACTGTGACGTCATAATACATGCTCATGATGCTCCAGTAGATGTGACACAAATTGGGGTAAGAGAAATTGCTCATAATACCTGCAAATTGCGCTCTCATAATATATTGTGATGTCATAATGCAGATACATTATGACGTCATAATACATTGTGACGTCATACAGCATACTAATTATGATGTAATCATATACTGTGACGTCATTATACATGATCATGATGCTCCAGTAGATGTGACACAAATTGGGGTAAGAGAAATTGCTCATAATACCTGCATGTTGCGCTCTCGTAATACATTGAGATGTCATAATGCCGATATATTATGACGTCATAATACATTCTGACGTCATACTGCATACTAATTATGATGTCATCATATACCGGGGAGTCATAATACATGCTCATGATTCTCCAGTAGATGTGCCAAAATTGGGTAAGCGAAATTGGTCATAAAACCTGCAAATTGCGCTCTCATAATATATTGTGATGTCATAATGCGGATACATTATGACGTCATAATACATTGTGACGTCATAGTGCATACTAATTATGATGTCATCATATACTGTGACTTCATAATACATGCTCTTGATGCTCCAGTAGATGTGACATAAATTGGGGTAAGAGAAATTGCTCATAATACCTGCATGTTGCGGTCTCATAATATATTGTGATATCATAATGCGGATACATTATGACGTCATAATACATTGTGACGTCATAGTGCATACTAGTTATGATGTCATCATATGCTGTGACGTCATAATACATGCTCATGATGCTCCAGTAGATGTGACACAAATTGGGGTAAGCGAAATTGGTCATAAAACCTGCAAATTGCGCTCTCATAATATATTGTGATGTCATGATGCGGATACATTATGACGTCATAATACATTGTGACATCATAGTGCATACTAATTATGATGTCATCATATACTGTGACGTCGTAATACATGGCCATGATGCTCCAGTTGATGTGACACAAATTGGGGTAAGAGAAATTGCTCATACTACCTGCAAATTGCGCTCTCATAATATATTGTGATGTCATAATTCGGATACATTATGACGTCATAGTTTATTGTGACGTCATAATGCATAATAATTATGATGTCATCATATACTGTGACGTCATAATACATGCTCATGATGCTCCAGTAGATGTGAGACAAATTGGGGTAAGAGAAATTACTCATAATACCTGCATGTTGCGCTCTCATAATATATTGTGATGTCATAATGCAGACACATTATGACGTCATAATATATTGTGACGTCATACTGCATACTAATTATGATGTCATCATATACTGTGACGTCATAATACATGCTCATGATGCTCCAGTAGATGTGACACAAATTGAGGTAAGAGAAATTGCTCATAATACCTGCAAATAACGCTCTCATAATATATTGTGATGTCATATTGCGGATACATTATGACGTCATAGTACATTGTGACGTCATACTGCATACTAATTATGATGTCATCATATACTGTGATGTCATAATACATGCTCATGATGCTCCAGGAGATGTGACACGAATTGCGGTAAGAGAAATTTGTCATAAAACATGCAAATTGCGCTCTCATAATATATTGTGATGTCATAATGCGGATACATTATGACGTCATAATACATTGTGACGTCATAGTGCATACTAATTATGATATCATCATATACTGTGATGTCATAATACATGCTCATGATGCTCCAGTAGATGTGACACAAATTGGGGTAAGAGAAATTGCTCATAATACCTGCATGTCGCGCTCTCATAATATATTGTGATGTCATAATGCGGATATATTATGACGTCATAATACATTGTGATGTCATAGTGCATACTAATTTTGATGTCATCATATACTGTGACATCATAATACATGCTCATGATGCTCCAGTAGATGTGACACAAATTGGGGTAAGAGAAATTGCTCATAATACCTGCATGTTGCGCTCTCATAATATATTGTGATGTCATAATGCCAATACATTATGACGTCATAATATATTGTGACGTCATACTGCATACTAATTATGATGTCATCATATACTGTGACGTCATAATACATGCTCATGATGCTCCAGTAGATGGGACACAAATTGGGGTAACAGAAATTGCTCATAAAACCTGCAAATTGCGCTCTCATAATGTATTGTGATGTCATAATGCGGATACATTATGACGTCATAATACATTGTGACGTCATAGTGCATACTAATGATGATGTCATCATATACTCTGACGTCATAATACATGCACATGATGCTCCAGTAGATGTGACACAAATTGGGTTAAGAGAAATTGCTCATAATACCTGCATGTTGCGCTCTCATTATATATTGTGATGTCATAATGCGGATACATTATGACGTCATAATACATTGTGACGTCATACTGCATACTAATTATGATGTCATCATATACTGTGACGTCATAATACATGCTCATGATGCTCCAGTAGATGGGACACAAATTGGGGTAACAGAAATTGCTCATAAAACCTGCAAATTGCGCTCTCATAATATATTGTGATGTCATAATGCGGATACATTATGACGTCATAATACATTGTGACGTCATAGTGCATACTAATGATGATGTCATCATATACTGTGACGTCATAATACATGCTCATGATGCTCCAGTAGATGTGACACAAATTGGGGTAAGAGAAATTGCTCATAATACCTGCATGTTGCGCTCTCATAATATATTGTGATATCATAATGCGGATACATTATGACGTCATAATACATTGTGACGTCATAGTGCATACTAGTTATGATGTCATGATATGCTGTGACGTCATAATACATGCTCATGATGCTCCAGTAGATGTGACACAAATTGGGGTAAGCGAAATTGGTCATAAAACCTGCAAATTGCAGTCTCATAATATATTGTGACGTCATAATGCGGATACATTATGACGTCATAATACATTGTGACATCATAGTGCATAATAATTATGATGTCATCATCTACTGTGACGTCATAGTACATGCTCATGATGCTCCAGTAGATGTGACACAAATTGGGGTATGAGAAATTGCTCATAATACCTGCAAATTTCGCTCTCATAATATATTGTGATGTCATAATGCGGATACATTATGACGTCATAGTACATTGTGACGTCATACTGCATACTAATTATGATGTCATAATATACTGTGACGTCATAATACATGCTCATGATGCTCCAGTAGATGTGACGCAAATTGGGGTAAGAGAAATTGCTCATAATACCTGCCAATTGCGCTCTCATTATATATTGTGATGTCATAAGGCGGATACATTATGACGTCATAATATATTGTGACGTCATACTGCATACTAATTATGATGTCATCATATACTGTGACGTCATAATACATGCTCATGATGCTCCAGTAGATGTGACACAAATTGGGGTAAGATAAATTGCTCATAATACCTGCAAATTGCACTCTCATAATATATTGTGATGTCATAATGCGGATACATTATGACGTCATAATATATTGTGACGTCATACTGCATACTAATTATGATGTCATCATATACTGTGACGTCATAATACATGCTCATGATGCTCCCGTAGATGTGACACAAATTGGGGTAAGAGAAATTGCTCATAATACCTGCAAATTGCGCTCTCATAATATATTGTGATGTCATAATACGGATACATTATGACGTCATAAGACATTGTGACGTCATACTGCATACTAATTATGATGTCATCATATACTGTGACGTCATAATACATGCTCATGATGCTCCAGTAGATGTGACACAAATTGGGGGAAGCGAAATTGGTCATAAAACATGCAAATTGCGCTCTCATAATATATTGTGATGTCATAATGCGGATACATTATGACGTCATAATGCATTGTGACGTCATACTGCATACTAATTATGATATCATCATAGACTGTGACGTCATAATACATGCTCATGATGCTCCAGTAGATGTGACACAAATTGGGGTAAGCGAAATTGGTCATAAAACCTGCAAATTGCGCTCTCATAATATATTGTGATGTCATAATGCGGATATATTATGACATCATAATACATTTTGACGTCATAGTGCATACTAGTTATGATGTCATCATATACTGTGACGTCATAATACATGCTCATGATGCTCCAGGAGATGTGACACATATTGGGGTAAGAGAAATTGCTCATAATACCTGCATGTTGCGCTCTCATAATATATTGTGATGTCATAATGCGGATACATTATGACGTCATAATACATTGTGACGTCATAGTGCATACTAATTATGATGTCATCATATACTGTGACGTCATAATACATGCTCATAATGCTCCAGTAGATGGGACACAAATTGGGGTAAAAGAAATTGCTCATAAAACCTGCAAATTGCGCTCTCATAATATATTGTGATGTCATAATGCGGAAACATTATGACGTCATAATACATTGTGACGTCATAGTGCATACTAATTATGATGTCATCATATACTGTGACGTCATAATACATGCTTATGATGCTCCAGTAGATGTGAAACAAACTGGGGTAAGAGAAATTGCTCATAATACCTGCATGTTGCGCTCTCATAATATATTGTGATGTCATAATTCCGATATATTATGACGTCATAATACATTGTGACGTCATTCTGCATACTAATTATGATGTCATCATATACTGGGACGTCATAATACATGCTCATGATGCTCCAGTAGATGTGACAAATATTGGGGTAAGCGAAATTGGTCATAAAACCTGCAAATTGCGCTCTCATAATATATTGTGATGTCATAATGCGGATACATTATGACGTCATAATACATAGTGACGTCATACTGCATACTAATTATGATGTCATTATATACTGTGACGTCATAATACATGCTCTTGTTGCTCCAGTAGATGTGACGCAAATTGGGGTAAGAGAAATTTCTCAAAATACCTGCATGTTGCGCTCTCATAATATATTGTGATATAAGGCGGATACATTATGACGTCATAATACATTGTGACGTCATAGTGCATAATAGTTATGATGTCATCACATACTGTGACGTCAAAATACATGCTCATGATGCTCCAGTAGATGTGACACAAATTGGGGTATGAGAAATTGCTCACAATACCTGCAAATTGCGCTCTCATAATATATTGTGATGTAATAATGCGAATACATTATGACGTCATAGTAAATTGTGACGTCATACTGCATACTAATTATGATGTCATCATATACTGTGACGTCATAATACATGCTCATGATGCTCCAGTAGATGTGACACAAATTGGGGTAAGAGAAATTGCTCATAATACCTGCCAATTGCGCTCTCATAATATATTGTGATGTCATAATGCGGATACATTATGACATCATAATACATTGTGACGTCATAGTGCATACTAGTTATGATGTCATCATATACTCTGACGTCATAATACATGCTCATGATGCTCCAGTAGATGTGACACAAATTGGGGTAAGAGAAATTGCTCATAATACGTGCATGTCGCGCTCTCATAATATATTTTGATGTCATAATGCGGATATATTATGACGTCGTAATACATTGTGACGTCATAGTGCATACTAATTATGATGTCATCATATACTCTGACGTCATAATACATGCTCATGATGCTCCAGTAGATGTGACACAAATTGGGGTAAGAGAAATTGCTCATAATACCTGCATGTTGGGCTCTCATAATATATTGTGAAGTCATAATGCGGATACATTATGACGTCATAATACATTGTGACGTCATACTGCATACTAATTATGATGTCATCATATACTGTGATGTCATAATACATGCTCATGATGCTCCAGTAGATGTGACACAAATTGGGGTAACAGAAATTGCTCATAAAACCTGCAAATTGCGCTCTCATAATATATTGTGATGTCATAATGCGGATACATTATGACGTCATAATACATTGTGACGTCATAGTGCATACTAATTATGATGTCATCATACACTGTGACGTCATAATACATGCTCATGATGCTCCAGTAGATGTGACACAAATTGGGGTAAGAGAAATTGCTCATAATACCTGCATGTTGCGCTCTCATAATATATTGTGATATCATAAGGCGGATACATTATGACGTCATAATACATTGTGACGTCATAGTGCATACTAGTTATGATGTCATGATATGCTGTGACGTCATAATACATGCTCATGATGCTCCAGTAGATGTGACACAAATTGGGGTAAGATAAATTGTTCATAATCCCTGCATGTTGCGCTCGCATAATATACTGTGATATCATAATGCGGATACATTATGACGTCATAATACATTGTGACATCATAGTGCATACTAATTATGATGTCATCATATACTGTGACGTCATAATACATGCTCATGATGCTCCAGTAGATGTGACACAAATTGGGGTAAGAGAAATTGCTCATAATACCTGCAAATTGCGCTCTCATACTATATTGTGATGTCATAATTCGGATACATGATGACGTCATAGTATATTGTGACGTCATACTGCATAATAATTATGATGTAATCATATACTGTGACGTCATAATACATGCTCATGATGCTCCAGTAGATGTGAGACAAATTGGGGTAAGAGAAATTGCTCATAATACCTGCATGTTGCGCTCTCATAATATATTGTGATGTCATAATTCGGATACATTATGACGTCATAATATATTGTGACGTCATACTGCATACTAATTATGATGTCATCATATACTGTGACGTCATAATACATGCTCATGATGCTCCAGTAGATGTGACACAAATTGGGGTAACAGAAATTGCTCATAATACCTGCAAATTGCGCTCTCATAATATATTGTGATGTCATAACGCGGATACATTATGACGTCATAGTACATTGTGACGTCATACTGCATACTAATTATGATGTCATCATATACTGTGATGTCATAATACATGCTCATGATGCTCCAGGGGATGTGACACGAATTGGGGTAAGAGAAATTGGTCATAAAACATGCAAATTGCGCTCTCATAATATATTGTGATGTCATAATGCGGATACATTATGACGTCAAAATACATTGTGACGTCATAGTGCATACTAATTATGATATCATCATATACTGTGACGTCATAATACATGCTCATGATGCTTCAGTAGATGTGACACAAATTGGGGTAAGAGAAATTGCTCATAATACCTGCATGTCGCGCTCTCATAATATATTGTGATGTCATAATGCGGATATATTATGACATCATAATACATTGTGATGTCATAGTGCATACTAATTTTGATGTCACCATATACTGTGACATCATAATACATGCTCATGATGCTCCAGTAGATGTGACACAAATTGGGGTAAGAGCAATTGCTCATAATAACTGCATGTTCCGCTCTCATAATATATTGTGATGTCATAACGCGGATACATTATGACGTCATAATATATTGTGATGTCATACTGCATACTAATTATGATGTCATCATATACTGTGACGTCATAATACATGCTCATGATGCTCCAGTAGATGTGACACAAATTGGGGTAAGAGAAATTGCTCATAATACCTGCAAATTGCGCTCTCATAATATATTGTGATGTCATAATGCAGATACATTATGACGTCATAATACATTGTGACGTCATACAGCATACTAATTATGATGTAATCATATACTGTGACGTCATTATACATGATCATGATGCTGCAGTAGATGTGACACAAATTGGGGTAAGAGAAATTGCTCATAATACCTGCATGTTGCGCTCTCATAATACATTGAGATGTCATAATGCCGATATATTATGACGTCATAATACATTCTGACGTCATACTGCATACTAATTATGATGTCATCATATACCGGGGAGTCATAATACATGCTCATGATTCTCCAGTAGATGTGCCAAAATTGGGGTAAGCGAAATTGGTCATAAAACCTGCAAATTGCGCTCTCATAATATATTGTGATGTCATAATGCGGAAACATTATGACGTCATAATACATTGTGACGTCATAGTGCATACTAATTATGATGTCATCATATACTGTGACGTCATAATACATGCTTATGATGCTCCAGTAGATGTGAAACAAACTGGGGTAAGAGAAATTGCTCATAATACCTGCATGTTGCGCTCTCATAATATATTGTGATGTCATAATTCCGATATATTATGACGTCATAATACATTGTGACGTCATTCTGCATACTAATTATGATGTCATCATATACTGGGACGTCATAATACATGCTCATGATGCTCCAGTAGATGTGACAAATATTGGGGTAAGCGAAATTGGTCATAAAACCTGCAAATTGCGCTCTCATAATATATTGTGATGTCATAATGCGGATACATTATGACGTCATAATACATAGTGACGTCATACTGCATACTAATTATGATGTCATTATATACTGTGACGTCATAATACATGCTCTTGTTGCTCCAGTAGATGTGACGCAAATTGGGGTAAGAGAAATTTCTCAAAATACCTGCATGTTGCGCTCTCATAATATATTGTGATATAAGGCGGATACATTATGACGTCATAATACATTGTGACGTCATAGTGCATAATAGTTATGATGTCATCACATACTGTGACGTCAAAATACATGCTCATGATGCTCCAGTAGATGTGACACAAATTGGGGTATGAGAAATTGCTCACAATACCTGCAAATTGCGCTCTCATAATATATTGTGATGTAATAATGCGAATACATTATGACGTCATAGTAAATTGTGACGTCATACTGCATACTAATTATGATGTCATCATATACTGTGACGTCATAATACATGCTCATGATGCTCCAGTAGATGTGACACAAATTGGGGTAAGAGAAATTGCTCATAATACCTGCCAATTGCGCTCTCATAATATATTGTGATGTCATAATGCGGATACATTATGACATCATAATACATTGTGACGTCATAGTGCATACTAGTTATGATGTCATCATATACTCTGACGTCATAATACATGCTCATGATGCTCCAGTAGATGTGACACAAATTGGGGTAAGAAAAATTGCTCATAATACGTGCATGTCGCGCTCTCATAATATATTGTGATGTCATAATGCGGATATATTATGACGTCGTAATACATTGTGACGTCATAGTGCATACTAATTATGATGTCATCATATACTCTGACGTCATAATACATGCTCATGATGCTCCAGTAGATGTGACACAAATTGGGGTAAGAGAAATTGCTCATAATACCTGCATGTTGCGCTCTCATAATATATTGTGAAGTCATAATGCGGATACATTATGACGTCATAATACATTGTGACGTCATACTGCATACTAATTATGATGTCATCATATACTGTGATGTCATAATACATGCTCATGATGCTCCAGTAGATGTGACACAAATTGGGGTAACAGAAATTGCTCATAAAACCTGCAAATTGCGCTCTCATAATATATTGTGATGTCATAATGCGGATACATTATGACGTCATAATACATTGTGACGTCATAGTGCATACTAATTATGATGTCATCATATACTGTGACGTCATAATACATGCTCATGATGCTCCAGTAGATGTGACACAAATTGGGGTAAGAGAAATTGCTCATAATACCTGCATGTTGCGCTCTCATAATATATTGTGATATCATAAGGCGGATACATTATGACGTCATAATACATTGTGACGTCATAGTGCATACTAGTTATGATGTCATGATATGCTGTGACGTCATAATACATGCTCATGATGCTCCAGTAGATGTGACACAAATTGGGGTAAGATAAATTGTTCATAATCCCTGCATGTTGCGCTCGCATAATATACTGTGATATCATAATGCGGATACATTATGACGTCATAATACATTGTGACATCATAGTGCATACTAATTATGATGTCATCATATACTGTGACGTCATAATACATGCTCATGATGCTCCAGTAGATGTGACACAAATTGGGGTAAGAGAAATTGCTCATAATACCTGCAAATTGCGCTCTCATACTATATTGTGATGTCATAATTCGGATACATGATGACGTCATAGTATATTGTGACGTCATACTGCATAATAATTATGATGTAATCATATACTGTGACGTCATAATACATGCTCATGATGCTCCAGTAGATGTGAGACAAATTGGGGTAAGAGAAATTGCTCATAATACCTGCATGTTGCGCTCTCATAATATATTGTGATGTCATAATTCGGATACATTATGACGTCATAATATATTGTGACGTCATACTGCATACTAATTATGATGTCATCATATACTGTGACGTCATAATACATGCTCATGATGCTCCAGTAGATGTGACACAAATTGGGGTAACAGAAATTGCTCATAATACCTGCAAATTGCGCTCTCATAATATATTGTGATGTCATAACGCGGATACATTATGACGTCATAGTACATTGTGACGTCATACTGCATACTAATTATGATGTCATCATATACTGTGATGTCATAATACATGCTCATGATGCTCCAGGGTATGTGACACGAATTGGGGTAAGAGAAATTGGTCATAAAACATGCAAATTGCGCTCTCATAATATATTGTGATGTCATAATGCGGATACATTATGACGTCAAAATACATTGTGACGTCATAGTGCATACTAATTATGATATCATCATATACTGTGACGTCATAATACATGCTCATGATGCTCCAGTAGATGTGACACAAATTGGGGTAAGAGAAATTGCTCATAATACCTGCATGTCGCGCTCTCATAATATATTGTGATGTCATAATGCGGATATATTATGACATCATAATACATTGTGATGTCATAGTGCATACTAATTTTGATGTCACCATATACTGTGACATCATAATACATGCTCATGATGCTCCAGTAGATGTGACACAAATTGGGGTAAGAGCAATTGCTCATAATAACTGCATGTTCCGCTCTCATAATATATTGTGATGTCATAACGCGGATACATTATGACGTCATAATATATTGTGATGTCATACTGCATACTAATTATGATGTCATCATATACTGTGACGTCATAATACATGCTCATGATGCTCCAGTAGATGTGACACAAATTGGGGTAAGAGAAATTGCTCATAATACCTGCAAATTGCGCTCTCACAATATATTGTGATGTCATAATGCAGATACATTATGACGTCATAATATATTGTGACGTCATACAGCATACTAATTATGATGTAATCATATACTGTGACGTCATTATACATGATCATGATGCTCCAGTAGATGTGACACAAATTGGGGTAAGAGAAATTGCTCATAATACCTGCATGTTGCGCTCTCATAATACATTGAGATGTCATAATGCCGATACATTATGACGTCATAATACATTGTGACGTCATACTGCATACTAATTATGATGTCATCATATACCGGGGCGTCATAATACGTGCTCATGATTCTCCAGTAGATGTGCCAAAATTGGGGTAAGCGAAATTGGTCATAAAACCTGCAAATTGCGCTCTCATAATATATTGTGATGTCATAATGCGGATACATTATGACGTCATAATACATTGTGACGTCATAGTGCATTCTAATTATGATGTCATCATATACTGTGACTTCATAATACATGCTCTTGATGCTCCAGTAGATGTGACATAAATTGAGGTAAGAGAAATTGCTCATAATACCTGCATGTTGCGGTCTCATAATATATTGTGATATCATATTGCGGATACATTATGACGTCATAATACATTGTGACGTCATAGTGCATACTAGTTATGATGTCATCATATGCTGTGACATCATAATACATGCTCATGATGCTCCAGTAGATGTGACACAAATTGGGGTAAGCGAAATTGGTCATAAAACCTGCAAATTGCGCTCTCATAATATATTGTGATGTCATGATGCGGATACATTATGACGTCATAATACATTGTGACATCATAGTGCATACTAATTATGATGTCATCATATACTGTGACGTCGTAATACATGGCCATGATGCTCCAGTTGATGTGACACAAATTGGGGTAAGAGAAATTGCTCATACTACCTGCAAATTGCGCTCTCATAATATATTGTGATGTCATAATTCGGATACATTATGACGTCATAGTTTATTGTGACGTCATAATGCATAATAATTATGATGTCATCATATACTGTGACGTCATAATACATGCTCATGATGCTCCAGTAGATGTGAGACAAATTGGGGTAAGAGAAATTACTCATAATACCTGCATGTTGCGCTCTCATAATATATTGTGATGTCATAATGCAGACACATTATGACGTCATAATATATTGTGACGTCATACTGCATACTAATTATGATGTCATCATATACTGTGACGTCATAATACATGCTCATGATGCTCCAGTAGATGTGACACAAATTGAGGTAAGAGAAATTGCTCATAATACCTGCAAATAGCGCTCTCATAATATATTGTGATGTCATATTGCGGATACATTATGACGTCATAGTACATTGTGACGTCATACTGCATACTAATTATGATGTCATCATATACTGTGATGTCATAATACATGCTCATGATGCTCCAGGAGATGTGACACGAATTGCGGTAAGAGAAATTTGTCATAAAACATGCAAATTGCGCTCTCATAATATATTGTGATGTCATAATGCGGATACATTATGACGTCATAATACATTGTGACGTCATAGTGCATACTAATTATGATATCATCATATACTGTGACGTCATAATACATGCTCATGATGCTCCAGTAGATGTGACACAAATTGGGGTAAGAGAAATTGCTCATAATACCTGCATGTCGCGCTCTCATAATATATTGCGATGTCATAATGCGGATATATTATGACGTCATAATACATTGTGATGTCATAGTGCATACTAATTTTGATGTCATCATATACTGTGACATCATAATACATGCTCATGATGCTCCAGTAGATGTGACACAAATTGGGGTAAGAGAAATTGCTCATAATACCTGCATGTTGCGCTCTCATAATATATTGTGATGTCATAATGCCAATACATTATGACGTCATAATATATTGTGACGTCATACTGCATACTAATTATGATGTCATCATATACTGTGACGTCATAATACATGCTCATGATGCTCCAGTAGATGGGACACAAATTGGGGTAACAGAAATTGCTCATAAAACCTGCAAATTGCGCTCTCATAATGTATTGTGATGTCATAATGCGGATACATTATGACGTCATAATACATTGTGACGTCATAGTGCATACTAATGATGATGTCATCATATACTCTGACGTCATAATACATGCTCATGATGCTCCAGTAGATGTGACACAAATTGGGTTAAGAGAAATTGCTCATAATACCTGCATGTTGCGCTCTCATTATATATTGTGATGTCATAATGCGGATACATTATGACGTCATAATACATTGTGACGTCATACTGCATACTAATTATGATGTCATCATATACTGTGACGTCATAATACATGCTCATGATGCTCCAGTAGATGGGACACAAATTGGGGTAACAGAAATTGCTCATAAAACCTGCAAATTGCGCTCTCATAATATATTGTGATGTCATAATGCGGATACATTATGACGTCATAATACATTGTGACGTCATAGTGCATACTAATGATGATGTCATCATATACTGTGACGTCATAATACATGCTCATGATGCTCCAGTAGATGTGACACAAATTGGGGTAAGAGAAATTGCTCATAATACCTGCATGTTGCGCTCTCATAATATATTGTGATATCATAATGCGGATACATTATGACGTCATAATACATTGTGACGTCATAGTGCATACTAGTTATGATGTCATGATATGCTGTGACGTCATAATACATGCTCATGATGCTCCAGTAGATGTGACACAAATTGGGGTAAGCGAAATTGGTCATAAAACCTGCAAATTGCAGTCTCATAATATATTGTGACGTCATAATGCGGATACATTATGACGTCATAATACATTGTGACATCATAGTGCATAATAATTATGATGTCATCATCTACTGTGACGTCATAGTACATGCTCATGATGCTCCAGTAGATGTGACACAAATTGGGGTATGAGAAATTGCTCATAATACCTGCAAATTTCGCTCTCATAATATATTGTGATGTCATAATGCGGATACATTATGACGTCATAGTACATTGTGACGTCATACTGCATACTAATTATGATGTCATAATATACTGTGACGTCATAATACATGCTCATGATGCTCCAGTAGATGTGACGCAAATTGGGGTAAGAGAAATTGCTCATAATACCTGCCAATTGCGCTCTCATTATATATTGTGATGTCATAAGGCGGATACATTATGACGTCATAATATATTGTGACGTCATACTGCATACTAATTATGATGTCATCATATACTGTGACGTCATAATACATGCTCATGATGCTCCAGTAGATGTGACACAAATTGGGGTAAGATAAATTGCTCATAATACCTGCAAATTGCACTCTCATAATATATTGTGATGTCATAATGCGGATACATTATGACGTCATAATATATTGTGACGTCATACTGCATACTAATTATGATGTCATCATATACTGTGACGTCATAATACATGCTCATGATGCTCCCGTAGATGTGACACAAATTGGGTTAAGAGAAATTGCTCATAATACCTGCAAATTTCGCTCTCATAATATATTGTGATGTCATAATTCCGATATATTATGACGTCATAATACATTGTGACGTCATTCTGCATACTAATTATGATGTCATCATATACTGGGACGTCATAATACATGCTCATGATGCTCCAGTAGATGTGACAAATATTGGGGTAAGCGAAATTGGTCATAAAACCTGCAAATTGCGCTCTCATAATATATTGTGATGTCATAATGCGGATACATTATGACGTCATAATACATAGTGACGTCATACTGCATACTAATTATGATGTCATCATATACTGTGACGTCATAATACATGCTCTTGTTGCTCCAGTAGATGTGACGCAAATTGGGGTAAGAGAAATTTCTCAAAATACCTGCATGTTGCGCTCTCATAATATATTGTGATATAAGGCGGATACATTATGACGTCATAATACATTGTGACGTCATAGTGCATAATAGTTATGATGTCATCACATACTGTGACGTCAAAATACATGCTCATGATGCTCCAGTAGATGCGACACAAATTGGGGTATGAGAAATTGCTCACAATACCTGCAAATTGCGCTCTCATAATATATTGTGATTTAATAATGCGAATACATTATGACGTCATAGTAAATTGTGACGTCATACTGCATACTAATTATGATGTCATCATATACTGTGACGTCATAATACATGCTCATGATGCTCCAGTAGATGTGACACAAATTGGGGTAAGAGAAATTGCTCATAATACCTGCCAATTGCGCTCTCATAATATATTGTGATGTCATAATGCGGATACATTATGACATCATAATACATTGTGACGTCATAGTGCATACTAGTTATGATGTCATCATATACTGTGACGTCATAATACATGCTCATGGTGCTCCAGGAGATGTGACACAAATTGGGGTAATTGAAATTGCTCATAATACCTGCAAATTGTGCTCTCATAATATATTGTGATGTCATAATGCGGATACATTATGACGTCATAATACATTGTGACGTCATAGTGCATACTAATTATGAGGTCATCATATACTGTTACGTCATAATACATGCTCATGATGCTCCAGTAGATGGGACACCAATTGTGGTAAGAGAAATTGCTCATAATACCTGCATGTTGCGCTCTCATAATATATTGTGATGTCATAATGCGGATACATTATGACGTCATAGTACATTGTGACGTCATACTGCATACTAATTATGATGTCATCATATACTGTGACGTCATAATACATGCTCATGATGTCCCAGTAGATGTGAGACAAATTGGGGTAAGAGAAATTGCTCATAATACCTGCCAATTGCGCTCTCATAATATATTGTGATGTCATAACGCGGAAACATTAGGACGTCATAATATATTGTGACGTCATACTGCATAGTAATTATGATGTCATCATATACTGTGATGTCATAATACATGCTCATGATGCTCCAGTAGATGTGACACAAATTGGGGTAAGAGAAATAGCTCATAATACCTGCAAATTGCGCTCTCATAATATATTGTGATGTCATAATGCGGATACATTATGACGTCATAATACATTGTGACGTCATACTGCATACTAATTATGATGTCATCATATACTGTGACGTCATAATACATGCTCATGATGCTCCAGTAGATGTGACACAAATTGGGGGAAGCGAAATTGGTCATAAAATATGCAAATTGCGCTCTCATAATGTATTGTGATGTCATAATGCGGATACATTATGACGTCATAATACATTGTGATGTCATACTGCATGCTAATTATGATGTCATCATATACTGTGACGTCATAATACATGATCATGATGCTCCAGTAGATGTGACACAAATTGGGGTAAGAGAAATTGCTCATAATACCTGCATGTTGCGCTCTCATAATACATTGTGATGTCATAATGCCGAAACATTATGACGTCATAATACATTGTGACGTCATACTGCATACTAATTATGATGTCATCATATACCGGGGCATCATAATACATGCTCATGATTCTCCAGTAGATGTGCCAAAATTGGGGTAAGCGAAATTGGTCATAAAACCTGCAAATTGCGCTCGCATAATATATTGTGATGTCATAATGCGGATACATTATGACGTCATAATTCATTGTGACGTCATAGTGCATACTAATTATGATGTCATCATATACTGTGACTTCATAATACATGTTCTTGATGCTCCAGTAGATGTGACATAAATTGGGGTAAGAGAAATTGCTCATAATACCTGCATGTTGCGCTCTCATAATATATTGTGATATCATAATGTGGATACATTATGACGTCATAATACATTGTGACGTCATAGTGCATACTAGTTATGATGTCATCATATGCTGTGACGTCATAATACATGCTCATGATGCTCCAGTAGATGTGACACAAATTGGGGTAAGAGAAATTGCTCATAATACCTGCCAATTGCGCTCTCATTGTATATTGTGATTTCATAATGCGGATACATTATGACGTCATAATACATGGTGACGTCATAGTGCATACTAATTATGATGTCATCATATACTGTGACTTCATAATACATGCTCTTGATGCTCCAGTAGATGTGACATAAATTGCGGTAAGAGAAATTGCTCATAATACCAGCAGGTTGCGCTCTCATAATATATTGTGATATCATAATGCGGATACATTATGACGTCATAATACATTGTGACGTCATAGTGCATACTAGTTATGATGTCATCATATGCTGTGACGTCATAATACATGCTCATGATGCTCCAGTAGATGTGACACAAATTGGGGTAAGCGAAATTGGTCATAAAACCTGCAAATTGCGCTCTCATAATATATTGTGATATCATAATGAGGATACATTATGACGTCATAATACATTGTGACATCATAGTGCATACTAATTATGATGTCATCATATACTGTGACGTCATAATACATGCTCATGATGCTCCAGTAGATGTGACACAAATTGGGGTAAGAGAAATTGCTCATAATACCTGCAAATTGCGCTCTCATAATATATTGTGATGTCATAATTCGGATACATTATGACGTCATAGTATATTGTGACATCATACTGCATACTAATTATGATGTTATCATATACTGTGACGTCATAATACATGCTCATGATGCTCCAGTAGATGTGACACAAATTGGGGAAAGAGAAATTGCTCATAATACCTGCATGTTGCGCTCTCATAATATATTGTGATATCTTAATGCGGATACATTATGACGTCATAATACATTGTGACGTCATAGTGCATACTAGTTATGATGTCATCATATGCTGTGACATCATAATACATTCTCATGATGCTCCAGTAGATGTGACACAAATTGGGGTAAGCGAAATTGGCTATAAAACCTGCAAATTGCGGTCTCATAATATATTGTGATGTCATAATGCGGATACATTATGACGTCATAATACATTGTGACATCATAGTGCATAATAATTATGATGTCATCATCTACTGTGACGTCATACTACATGCTCATGGTGCTCCAGTAGATGTGACACAAATTGGGGTATGAGAAATTGCTCATAATACCTGCCAATTGCGCTCTCATAATATATTGTGATGTCATAACGCGGATACATTATGACGTCATAATATATTGTGATGTCATACTGCATACTAATTATGATGTCATCATATACTGTGACGTCATAATACATGCTCATGATGCTCCAGTAGATGTGACACAAATTGGGGTAAGAGAAATTGCTCATAATACCTGCAAATTGCGCTCTCATAATATATTGTGATGTCATAATGCAGATACATTATGACGTCATAATACATTGTGACGTCATACAGCATACTAATGATGATGTAATCATATACTGTGACGTCATTATACATGATCATGATGCTCCAGTAGATGTGACACAAATTGGGGTAAGAGAAATTGCTCATAATACCTGCATGTTGCGCTCTCATAATACATTGAGATGTCATAATGCCGATATATTATGACGTCATAATACATTCTGACGTCATACTGCATACTAATTATGATGTCATCATATACCGGGGAGTCATAATACATGCTCATGATTCTCCAGTAGATGTGCCAAAATTGGGGTAAGCGAAATTGGTCATAAAACCTGCAAATTGCGCTCTCATAATATATTGTGATGTCATAATGCGGATACATTATGACGTCATAATACATTGTGACGTCATAGTGCATACTAATTATGATGTCATCATATACTGTGACTTCATAATACATGCTCTTGATGCTCCAGTAGATGTGACATAAATTGGGGTAAGAGAAATTGCTCATAATACCTGCATGTTGCGGTCTCATAATATATTGTGATATCATAATGCGGATACATTATGACGTCATAATACATTGTGACATCATAGTGCATACTAGTTATGATGTCATCATATGCTGTGACGTCATAATACATGCTCATGATGCTCCAGTAGATGTGACACAAATTGGGGTAAGCGAAATTGGTCATAAAACCTGCAAATTGCGCTCTCATAATATATTGTGATGTCATGATGCGGATACATTATGACGTTATAATACATTGTGACATCATAGTGCATACTAATTATGATGTCATCATATACTGTGACGTCGTAATACATGGTCATGATGCTCCAGTTGATGTGACACAAATTGGGGTAAGAGAAATTGCTCATACTACCTGCAAATTGCGCTCTCATAATATATTGTGATGTCATAATTCGGATACATTATGACGTCATAGTTTATTGTGACGTCATAATGCATAATAATTATGATGTCATCATATACTGTGACGTCATAATACATGCTCATGATGCTCCAGTAGATGTGAGACAAATTGGGGTAAGAGAAATTACTCATAATACCTGCATGTTGCGCTCTCATAATATATTGTGATGTCATAATGCAGACACATTATGACGTCATAATATATTGTGACGTCATACTGCATACTAATTATGATGTCATCATATACTGTGACGTCATAATACATGCTCATGATGCTCCAGTAGATGTGACACAAATTGAGGTAAGAGAAATTGCTCATAATACCTGCAAATAGCGCTCTCATAATATATTGTGATGTCATATTGCGGATACATTATGACGTCATAGTACATTGTGACGTCATACTGCATACTAATTATGATGTCATCATATACTGTGATGTCATAATACATGCTCATGATGCTCCAGGAGATGTGACACGAATTGCGGTAAGAGAAATTTGTCATAAAACATGCAAATTGCGCTCTCATAATATATTGTGATGTCATAATGCGGATACATTATGACGTCATAATACATTGTGACGTCATAGTGCATACTAATTATGATATCATCATATACTGTGACGTCATAATACATGCTCATGATGCTCCAGTAGATGTGACACAAATTGGGGTAAGAGAAATTGCTCATAATACCTGCATGTCGCGCTCTCATAATATATTGTGATGTCATAATGCGGATATATTATGACGTCATAATACATTGTGATGTCATAGTGCATACTAATTTTGATGTCATCATATACTGTGACATCATAATACATGCTCATGATGCTCCAGTAGATGGGACACAAATTGGGGTAACAGAAATTGCTCATAAAACCTGCAAATTGCGCTCTCATAATGTATTGTGATGTCATAATGCGGATACATTATGACGTCATAATACATTGTGACGTCATAGTGCATACTAATGATGATGTCATCATATACTCTGACGTCATAATACATGCTCATGATGCTCCAGTAGATGTGACACAAATTGGGTTAAGAGAAATTGCTCATAATACCTGCATGTTGCGCTCTCATTATATATTGTGATGTCATAATGCGGATACATTATGACGTCATAATACATTGTGACGTCATACTGCATACTAATTATGATGTCATCATATACTGTGACGTCATAATACATGCTCATGATGCTCCAGTAGATGGGACACAAATTGGGGTAACAGAAATTGCTCATAAAACCTGCAAATTGCGCTCTCATAATATATTGTGACGTCATAATGCGGATACATTATGACGTCATAATACATTGTGACGTCATAGTGCATACTAATGATGATGTCATCATATACTGTGACGTCATAATACATGCTCATGATGCTCCAGTAGATGTGACACAAATTGGGGTAAGAGAAATTGCTCATAATACCTGCATGTTGCGCTCTCATAATATATTGTGATATCATAATGTGGATACATTATGACATCATAATACATTGTGACGTCATAGTGCATACTAGTTATGATGTCATGATATGCTGTGACGTCATAATACATGCTCATGATGCTCCAGTAGATGTGACACAAATTGGGGTAAGCGAAATTGGTCATAAAACCTGCAAATTGCAGTCTCATAATATATTGTGACGTCATAATGCGGATACATTATGACGTCATAATACATTGTGACATCATAGTGCATAATAATTATGATGTCATCATCTACTGTGACGTCATAGTACATGCTCATGATGCTCCAGTAGATGTGACACAAATTGGGGTATGAGAAATTGCTCATAATACCTGCAAATTTCGCTCTCATAATATATTGTGATGTCATAATGCGGATACATTATGACGTCATAGTACATTGTGACGTCATACTGCATACTAATTATGATGTCATAATATACTGTGACGTCATAATACATGCTCATGATGCTCCAGTAGATGTGACGCAAATTGGGGTAAGAGAAATTGCTCATAATACCTGCCAATTGCGCTCTCATTATATATTGTGATGTCATAAGGCGGATACATTATGACGTCATAATATATTGTGACATCATACTGCATACTAATTATGATATCATCATATACTGTGACGTCATAATACATGCTCATGATGCTCCAGTAGATGTGACACAAATTGGGGTAAGATAAATTGCTCATAATACCTGCAAATTGCACTCTCATAATATATTTTGATGTCATAACGCGGATACATTATGACGTCATAATATATTTTGACGTCATACTGCATACTAATTATGATGTCATCATATACTGTGACGTCATAATACATGCTCATGATGCTCCCGTAGATGTGACACAAATTGGGGTAAGAGAAATTGCTCATAATACCTGCAAATTGCGCTCTCATAATATATTGTGATGTCATAATGCGGATACATTATGACGTCATAAGACATTGTGACGTCATACTGCATACTAATTATGATGTCATCATATACTGTGACGTCATAATACATGCTCATGATGCTCCAGTAGATGTGACACAAATTGGGGAAAGCGAAATTGGTCATAAAACATGCAAATTGCGCTCTCATAATATATTGTGATGTCATAATGCGGATACATTATGACGTCATAATGCATTGTGACGTCATACTGCATACTAATTATGATATCATCATAGACTGTGACATCATAATACATGCTCATGATGCTCCAGTAGATGTGACACAAATTGGGGTAAGCGAAATTGGTCATAAAACCTGCAAATTGCGCTCTCATAATATATTGTGATGTCATAATGCGGAAACATTATGACATCATAATACATTTTGACGTCATAGTGCATACTAGTTATGATGTCATCATATACTGTGACGTCATAATACATGCTCATGATGCTCCAGGAGATGTGACACATATTGGGGTAAGAGAAATTGCTCATAATACCTGCATGTTGCGCTCTCATAATATATTGTGATGTCATAATGCGGATACATTATGACGTCATAATACATTGTGACGTCATAGTGCATACTAATTATGATGTCATCATATACTGTGACGTCATAATACATGCTCATGATGCTCCAGTAGATGGGACACAAATTGGGGTAAAAGAAATTGCTCATAAAACCTGCAAATTGCGCTCTCATAATATATTGTGATGTCATAATGCGGAAACATTATGACGTCATAATACATTGTGACGTCATAGTGCATACTAATTATGATGTCATCATATACTGTGACGTCATAATACATGGTAATGATGATCCAGTAGATGTGAAACAAACTGGGGTAAGAGAAATTGCTCATAATACCTGCATGTTGCGCTCTCATAATATATTGTGATGTCATAATTCCGATATATTATGACGTCATAATACATTGTGACGTCATTCTGCATACTAATTATGATGTCATCATATACTGGGACGTCATAATACATGCTCATGATGCTCCAGTAGATGTGACAAATATTGGGGTAAGCGAAATTGGTCATAAAACCTGCAAATTGCGCTCTCATAATATATTGTGATGTCATAATGCGGATACATTATGACGTCATAATACATAGTGACGTCATACTGCATACTAATTATGATGTCATCATATACTGTGACGTCATAATACATGCTCTTGTTGCTCCAGTAGATGTGACGCAAATTGGGGTAAGAGAAATTTCTCAAAATACCTGCATGTTGCGCTCTCATAATATATTGTGATATAAGGCGGATACATTATGACGTCATAATACATTGTGACGTCATAGTGCATAATAGTTATGATGTCATCACATACTGTGACGTCAAAATACATGCTCATGATGCTCCAGTAGATGTGACACAAATTGGGGTATGAGAAATTGCTCACAATACCTGCAAATTGCGCTCTCATAATATATTGTGATGTAATAATGCGAATACATTATGACGTAATAGTAAATTGTGACGTCATACTGCATACTAATTATGATGTCATCATATACTGTGACGTCATAATACATGCTCATGATGCTCCAGTAGATGTGACACAAATTGGGGTACGAGAAATTGCTCATAATACCTACCAATTGCGCTCTCATAATATATTGTGATGTCATAATGCGGATACATTATGACATCATAATACATTGTGACGTCATAGTGCATACTAGTTATGATGTCATCATATACTGTGACGTCATAATACATGCTCATGGTGCTCCAGGAGATGTGACACAAATTGGGGTAATTGAAATTGCTCATAATACCTGCAAATTGTGCTCTCATAATATATTGTGATGTCATAATGCGGATACATTATGACGTCATAATACATTGTGACGTCATAGTGCATACTAATTATGAGGTCATCATATACTGTTACGTCATAATACATGCTCATGATGCTCCAGTAGATGGGACACCAATTGTGGTAAGAGAAATTGCTCATAATACCTGCATGTTGCGCTCTCATAATATATTGTGATGTCATAATGCGGATACATTATGACGTCATAGTACATTGTGACGTCATACTGCATACTAATTATGATGACATCATATACTGTGACGTCATAATACATGCTCATGATGTCCCAGTAGATGTGAGACAAATTGGGGTAAGAGAAATTGCTCATAATACCTGCCAATTGCGCTCTCATAATATATTGTGATGTCATAACGCGGAAACATTAGGACGTCATAATATATTGTGACGTCATACTGCATAGTAATTATGATGTCATCATATACTGTGACGTCATAATACATGCTCATGATGCTCCAGTAGATGTGACACAAATTGGGGTAAGAGAAATAGCTCATAATACCTGCAAATTGCGCTCTCATAATATATTGTGATGTCATAATGCGGATACATTATGACGTCATAATACATTGTGACGTCATAGTGCATACTAATTATGATGTCATCATATACTGTGACTTCATAATACATGTTCTTGATGCTCCAGTAGATGTGACATAAATTGGGGTAAGAGAAATTGCTCATAATACCTGCATGTTGCGCTCTCATAATATATTGTGATATCATAATGTGGATACATTATGACGTCATAATACATTGTGACGTCATAGTGCATACTAGTTATGATGTCATCATATGCTGTGACGTCATAATACATGCTCATGATGCTCCAGTAGATGTGACACAAATTGGGGTAAGAGAAATTGCTCATAATACCTGCCAATTGCGCTCTCATTGTATATTGTGATTTCATAATGCGGATACATTATGACGTCATAATACATGGTGATGTCATAGTGCATACTAATTATGATGTCATCATATACTGTGACTTCATAATACATGCTCTTGATGCTCCAGTAGATGTGACATAAATTGGGGTAAGAGAAATTGCTCATAATACCAGCATGTTGCGCTCTCATAATATATTATGATATCATAATGCGGATACATTATGACGTCATAATACATTGTGACATCATAGTGCATACTAGTTATGATGTCATCATATGCTGTGACGTCATAATACATGCTCATGATGCTCCAGTAGATGTGACACAAATTGGGGTAAGCGAAATTGGTCATAAAACCTGCAAATTGCGCTCTCATAATATATTGTGATATCATAATGCGGATACATTATGACGTCATAATACATTGTGACATCATAGTGCATACTAATTATGATGTCATCATATACTGTGACGTCATAATACATGCTCATGATGCTCCAGTAGATGTGACACAAATTGGGGTAAGAGAAATTGCTCATAATACCTGCAAATTGCGCTCTCATAATATATTGTGATGTCATAATTCGGATACATTATGACGTCATAGTATATTGTGACATCATACTGCATACTAATTATGATGTTATCATATACTGTGACGTCATAATACATGCTCATGATGCTCCAGTAGATGTGACACAAATTGGGGAAAGAGAAATTGCTCATAATACCTGCATGCTGCGCTCTCATAATATATTGTGATGTCATAATGCGGATATATTATGACGTCATAATATATTGTGACGTCATACTGCATACTAATTATGATGTCATCATATACTGTGACGTCATAATACATGCTCATGATGCTCCAGGAGATGTGACACATATTGGGGTAAGAGAAATTGCTCATAATACCTGCATGTTGCGCTCTCATAATATATTGTGATGTCATAATGCGGATACATTATGACGTCATAATACATTGTGACGTCATAGTGCATACTAATTATGATGTCATCATATACTGTGACGTCATAATACATGCTCATGATGCTCCCGTAGATGGGACACAAATTGGGGTAACAGAAATTGCTCATAAAACCTGCAAATTGCGCTCTCATAATATATTGTGATGTCATAATGCGGATACATTATGACGTCATAATACATTGTGACATCATTGTGGATAATAATTATGATGTCATCATCTACTGTGACGTCATAGTACATGCTCCTGATGCTCCAGTAGATGTGACACAAATTGGGGTATGAGAAATTGCTCATAATACCTGCAAATTGCGCTCTCATAATATATTGTGATGTCATAATGCGGATACATTATGACGTCATAGTACATTGTGACGTCATACTGCATACTAATTATGATGTCATCATATACTGTGACGTCATAATACATGCTCATGATGCTCCAGTAGATGTGACACAAATTGGGGTAAGAGAAATTGCTCATAATACCTGCCAATTGCGCTCTCATAATATATTGTGATGTCATAACGTGGATACATTATGACGTCAAAATATATTGTGACGTCATACTGCATACTAATTATGATGTCATCATATACTCTGACGTCATAATACATGCTCATGATTCTCCAGTAGATGTGACACAAATTGGGGTAAGAGAAATTGCTCATAATACCTGCAAATTGCGCTCTCATAATATATTGTGATGTCATAATGCGGATACATTATGACGTCATAATACATTGTGACGTCATACTGCATACTAATTATGATGTCATCTTATACTGTGACATCATAATACATGCTCATGATGCTCCAGTAGATGTGACACAAATTGGGGTAAGAGAAATTGCTCACAATACCTGCATGTTGCGCTCTCATAATATACTGTGATGTCATAATGCGGATACATTATGACGTCTTAATACATTGTGACGTCATAGTGCATACTAATTATGATGTCATCATATACTGTGACGTCATAATACATGCTCATGATGCTCCAGTAGATGTGACAAATATTGGGGTAAGCGAAATTGGTCATAAAACCTGCAAATAGCGCACTCATAATATATTGAGATGTCATAATGCGGATATATTATGACGTCATAATACATTGTGACGTCATACTGCATACTAATTATGATGTCATCATATACTGTGACGACGTAATACATGTTCATGTTGCTCCAGTAGATGTGACGCAAATTGGGTTAAGAGAAATTGCTCATAATACCTGCATGTTGCGCTCTCATAATATATTGTGATATCATAATGCGGATACATTATGACGTCATAATACATTGTGACGTCATAGTGCATACTAGTTATGATGTCATCGTATGCTGTGACATCATAATACATGCTCAGGATGCTCCAGTAGATGTGACACAAATTGGGGTAAGCGAAATTGGTCATAAAACCTGCAAATTGCGGTCTCATAATATATTGTGATGTCATAATGCGGATACATTATGACGTCATAATACATTGTGACGTCATACTGCATACTAATTATGATGTCATCATATACTGTGACGTCATAATACATGCTCATGATGCTCCAGTAGATGTGACGCAAATTGGGGTAAGAGAAATTGCTCATAATACCTGCATGTTGCGCTCTCACAATATATTGTGATGTCATAATGCGGATACATTATGACATCATAATACAATGTGACATCATAGTGCATAATAATTATGATATCATCATATACTGTGACGTCATAATACATTCTCATGATGCTCCAGTAGATGTGACACATATTGGGGTAAGAGAAATTGCTCATAATACCTGCATGTTGCGCTCTCATAATATATTGTGATGTCATAATGCGGATACATTATGACGTCATAGTATATTGTGACGTAATAGGGCATACTAATTATGATGTCATCATATACTGTGACGTCATAATACATGCGCATGATGCTCCAGTAGATGTGACACAAACTGGGGTAAGAGAAATTGCTCATAATACCTGCATGTTGCGCTCTCATAATATATGGTGATGTCATAATGCGGATACATAATGACGTCATAATGCATTGTGACGTCATACTGCATACTAATTATGATATCATCATATACTGTGACGTCATAATACATACCCATGATGCTCCAGTAGCTGTGACACAAATTGGGGTAAGCGAAATTGGTCATAAAACCTGCAAATTGCGCTCTCCTAATATATTGTGATGTCATATTTCGGATACATTATGACATCATAATACATTGTGACGTCATAGTGCATACTAGTTATGATGTCATCATATACTGTGACGTCATAATACATGCTCATGATGCTCCAGTAGATGGGACACAAATTGGGGTAAGAGAAATTGCTCATAAAACCTGCAAATTGCGCTCTCATAATACATTGTGATGTCATAATGCGGATACATTATGACGTCATAATACATTGTGATGTCATAGTGCATACTAATTATGATGTCATCATATACTGTGACGTCATAATACATGCTCATGATGCTCCAGTAGATGTGACACAAATTGGGGTAACAGAAATTCCTCATAATACCTGCATGTTGCGCTCTCATAATATATTGTGATGTCATAATTCCGATACATTATGACGTCATAATACATTCTGACGTCATACTGCATACTAATTATGATGTCATCATATAATGGGACGTCATAATACATGCTCATGATGCTCCAGTAGATGTGACAAATATTGGGGTAAGCGAAATTGGTCATAAAACCTGCAAATTGCGCTCTCATAATATATTGTGATGTCATAATGCGGATACATTATGACATCATAATACATTGTGACGTCATACTGCATACTAATTATGAGGTCATCATATACTGTGACGTCATAATACATGCTCATGATGCTCCAGTAGATGTGACACACATTGGGGTAAGAGAAATTGCTCATAATACCTGCCAATTGCGCTCTCATAAGATAGTGTGATGTCATAACGCGGATACATTATGATTTCATAATATATTGTGATGTCATAGTGCATACTAATTATGATGTCATCATATACTGTGACGTCATAATACATGCTCATGATTCTCCAGTAGATGTGACACAAATTGGGGTAAGAGAAATTGCTCATAATACCTGCAAATTGCGCTCTCATAATATATTGTGATGTCATAATGCAGATACATTATGACGTCATAATATATTGTGACGTCATACTGCATACTAATTATGATGTCATCATGTACTGTGACGTCATAATACATGCTCGTGATGCTCCATTAGATGTGACAAATATTGGGGTAAGCGAAATTGGTCATAAAACCTGCAAATAGCGCACTCATAATATATTGAGATGTCATAATGCGGATATATTATGACGTCATAATACAT
This sequence comes from Aotus nancymaae, assembly GCF_030222135.1. Taxonomy (NCBI): domain Eukaryota; kingdom Metazoa; phylum Chordata; class Mammalia; order Primates; family Aotidae; genus Aotus; species Aotus nancymaae. Next base: position 1,541,604 of record NW_026988475.1, on the reverse strand, counting down.
TGTGATGTCATACTGCATACTAATTATGATGTCATCATATACTGTGACGACATAATACATGTTCATGTTGCTCCAGTAGATGTGACGCAAATTGGGTTAAGAGAAATTGCTCATAATACCTGCATGTTGCGCTCCCATAATATATTGTGATATCATAATGCGGATACATTATGACGTCATAATACATTGTGACATCATAGTGCATACTAGTTATGATGTCATCGTATGCTGTGACATCATAATACATGCTCAGGATGCTCCAGTAGATGTGACACAAATTGGGGTAAGCGAAATTGGTCATAAAACCTGCAAATTGCGGTCTCATAATATATTGTGATGTCATAATGCGGATACATTATGACGTCATAATACATTGTGACGTCATACTGCATACTAATTATGATGTCATCATATACTGTGACGTCATAATACATGCTCATGATGCTCCAGTAGATGTGACGCAAATTGGGGTAAGAGAAATTGCTCATAATACCTGCATGTTGCGCTCTCACAATATATTGTGATGTCATAATGCGGATACATTATGACATCATAATACATTGTGACATCATAGTGCATAATAATTATGATATCATCATATACTGTGACGTCATAATACATGCTCATGATGCTCCAGTAGATGTGACACATATTGGGGTAAGAGAAATTGCTCATAATACCTTCATGTTGCGCTCTCATAATATATTGTGATGTCATAATGCGGATACATTATGACGTCATAGTATATTGTGACGTAATAGGGCATACTAATTATGATGTCATCATATACTGTGACGTCATAATACATGCGTATGATGCTCCAGTAGATGTGACACAAACTGGGGTAAGAGAAATTGCTCATAATACCTGCATGTTGCGCTCTCATAATATATGGTGATGTCATAATGCGGATACATAATGACGTCATAATGCATTGTGACGTCATACTGCATACTAATTATGATATCATCATATACTGTGACGTCATAATACATACCCATGATGCTCCAGTAGCTGTGACACAAATTGGGGTAAGCGAAATTGGTCATAAAACCTGCAAATTGCGCTCTCCTAATATATTGTGATGTCATATTTCGGATACATTATGACATCATAATACATTGTGACGTCATAGTGCATACTAGTTATGATGTCATCATATACTGTGACGTCATAATACATGCTCATGATGCTCCAGTAGATGTGACACAAATTGGGGTAAGAGAAATTCCTCATAATACCTGCAAATTGCGCTCTCATAATACATTGTGATGTCATAATGCGGATACATTATGACGTCATAATACATTGTGATGTCATAGTGCATACTAATTATGATGTCATCATATACTGTGACGTCATAATACATGCTCATGATGCTCCAGTAGATGTGACACAAATTGGGGTAACAGAAATTCCTCATAATACCTGCATGTTGCGCTCTCATAATATATTGTGATGTCATAATTCCGATACATTATGACGTCATAATACATTGTGACGTCATACTGCATACTAATTATGATGTCATCATATAATGGGACGTCATAATACATGCTCATGATGCTCCAGTAGATGTGACAAATATTGGGGTAAGCGAAATTGGTCATAAAACCTGCAAATTGCGCTCTCATAATATATTGTGATGTCATAATGCGGATACATTATGACATCATAATACATTGTGACGTCATACTGCATACTAATTATGAGGTCATCATATACTGTGACGTCATAATACATGCTCATGATGCTCCAGTAGATGTGACACACATTGGGGTAAGAGAAATTGCTCATAATACCTGCCAATTGCGCTCTCATAAGATAGTGTGATGTCATAACGCGGATACATTATGATTTCATAATATATTGTGATGTCATAGTGCATACTAATTATGATGTCATCATATACTGTGACGTCATAATACATGCTCATGATTCTCCAGTAGATGTGACACAAATTGGGGTAAGAGAAATTGCTCATAATACCTGCAAATTGCGCTCTCATAATATATTGTGATGTCATAATGCAGATACATTATGACGTCATAATATATTGTGACGTCATACTGCATACTAATTATGATGTCATCATGTACTGTGACGTCATAATACATGCTCATGATGCTCCAGTAGATTTGACAAATATTGGGGTAAGCGAAATTGGTCATAAAACCTGCAAATAGCGCACTCATAATATATTGAGATGTCATAATGCGGATATATTATGACGTCATAATACATTGTGACGTCATACTGCATACTAATTATGATGTCATCATATACTGTGACGACATAATACATGTTCATGTTGCTCCAGTAGATGTGACGCAAATTGGGTTAAGAGAAATTGCTCATAATACCTGCATGTTGCGCTCTCATAATATATTGTGATATCATAATGCGGATACATTATGACGTCATAATACATTGTGACGTCATAGTGCATACTAGTTATGATGTCATCGTATGCTGTGACATCATAATACATGCTCAGGATGCTCCAGTAGATGTGACACAAATTGGGGTAAGCGAAATTGGTCATAAAACCTGCAAATTGCGGTCTCATAATATATTGTGATGTCATAATGCGGATACATTATGACGTCATAATACATTGTGACGTCATACTGCATACTAATTATGATGTCATCATATACTGTGACGTCATAATACATGCTCATGATGCTCCAGTAGATGAGACGCAAATTGGGGTAAGAGAAATTGCTCATAATACCTGCATGTTGCGCTCTCACAATATATTGTGATGTCATAATGCGGATACATTATGACATCATAATACATTGTGACATCATAGTGCATAATAATTATGATATCATCATATACTGTGACGTCATAATACATGCTCATGATGCTCCAGTAGATGTGACACATATTGGGGTAAGAGAAATTGCTCATAATACCTGCATGTTGCGCTCTCATAATATATTGTGATGTCATAATGCGGATACATTATGACGTCATAGTATATTGTGACGTAATAGGGCATACTAATTATGATGTCATCATATACTGTGACGTCATAATACATGCGCATGATGCTCCAGTAGATGTGACACAAACTGGGGTAAGAGAAATTGCTCATAATACCTGCATGTTGCGCTCTCATAATATATGGTGATGTCATAATGCGGATACATAATGACGTCATAATGCATTGTGACGTCATACTGCATACTAATTATGATATCATCATATACTGTGACGTCATAATACATACCCATGATGCTCCAGTAGCTGTGACACAAATTGGGGTAAGCGAAATTGGTCATAAAACCTGCAAATTGCGCTCTCCTAATATATTGTGATGTCATATTTCGGATACATTATGACATCATAATACATTGTGACGTCATAGTGCATACTAGTTATGATGTCATCATATACTGTGACGTCATAATACATGCTCATGATGCTCCAGTAGATGGGACACAAATTGGGGTAAGAGAAATTGCTCATAAAACCTGCAAATTGCGCTCTCATAATATATTGTGATGTCATAATGCGGATACATTATGACGTCATAATACATTGTGATGTCATAGTGCATACTAATTATGATGTCATCATATACTGTGACGTCATAATACATGCTCATGATGCTCCAGTAGATGTGACACAAATTGGGGTAAGAGAAATTCCTCATAATACCTGCATGTTGCGCTCTCATAATATATTGTGATGTCATAATTCCGATACATTATGACGTCATAATACATTGTGACGTTATACTGCATACTAATTTTGATGTCATCATATAATGGGACGTCATAATACATGCTCATGATGCTCCAGTACATGTGACAAATATTGGGGTAAGCGAAATTGGTCATAAAACCTGCAAATTGCGCTCTCATAATATATTGTGATGTCATAATGCGGATACATTATGACGTCATAATACATTGTGACGTCATTCTGCATACTAATTATGATGTCATCATATACTGTGACGTCATAATACATGCTCATGTTGCTCCAGTAGATGTGACGCAAATTGGGATAAGAGAAATTGCTCATAATACCTGCATGTTGCTCTCTCATAATATATTGTGATATCATAATGCGGATACATTATGACGTCATAATACATTGTGACGTCATACTGCATGCTAATTATGATGTCATCATATACTGTGACGTCATAATACATGCTCATGATTCTCCAGTAGATGTGACACAAATTGGGGTAAGAGAAATTGCTCATAATACCTGCATGTTGCGCTCTCATAATATATTGTGATGTCATAATGCGGATACATTATGACGTCATAATACATTGTGACCTCATAGGGCATACTAATTATGATGTCATCATATACTGTGACGCCATAACACATGCTCATGATGCTCCAGTAGATGTGACACAAATTGGGGGAAGCGAAATTGGTAACTAAACATGCAAATTGCGCTCTCATAATATATTGTGATGTCATAATGCGGATACATTATGACGTCATAATACATTGTGACGTCATACTGCATACTAATTATGATGTCATCATATACTGGGACGTCATAATACATGCTCATGATGCACCACTAGATGTGACACAAATTGGGGTAAGCGAAATTGGTCATAAAACCTGCAAATTGCGGTCTCATAATATATTGTGATGTCATAATGCGGATACATTATGACGTCATAATACATTGTGACATCATAGTGCATAATAATTATGATGTCATCATCTACTGTGACGTCATAGTACATGCTCATGATGCTCCAGTAGATGTGACACAAATTGGGGTATGAGAAATTGCTCACAATACCTGCAAATTGCACTCTCATAATATACTGTGATGTCATAACGCGGATGCATTATGAAGTCGTAACATATTGTGACGTCATACTGCATACTAATTATGATGTCATCATATACTGTGACGTCATAATACATGCTCATGATGCTCCAGTAGATGTGACACAAATTGGGGTAAGAGAAATTGCTCATAATACCTGCAAATTGCGCTCTCATAATATATTGTGATTTCATAATGCGGATACATTATGACGTCATAATACATTGTGACGTCATACTGCATACTAATTATGATGGCATCATATACTGTGACGTCATAATACATGCTCATGATGCACCAGTAGATGTGACACAAATTGGGGGAAGCGAAATTGGTCATAAAACCTGCAAATTGCGCTCTCATAATATATTGTGATGTCATAATGCGGATACATTATGACGTCATACTACATTGTGACGTCATAGTGCATACTAATTATGATGTCATCATATACTGTGACGTCATAATACATGCTCATCATGCTCCAGTATATGTGACACAAGTTGGGGTAAGAGTAATTGCTCATAATACCTGCATGTTGCGCTCTCATAATATATTGTGATGTCATAATGCGGATACATTATGACGTCATAGTATATTGTGACGTCATAGGGCATAATAATTATGATGTCATCATATACTCTGACGTCATAATACATGCGCATGATGCTCCAGTAGATGTGACACAATGTGGGGTAAGAGAAATTGCTCATAATACCTGCATGTTGCGCTCTCATAATATATGGTGATGTCATAATGCGGATACATAATGACGTCATAATGCATTGTGACGTCATACTGCATACTAATTATGATATCATCATATACTGTGACGTCATAATACATGCGCATGATGCTCCAGTAGATGTGACACAAACTGGGGTAAGAGAAATTGCTCATAATACCTGCATGTTGCGCTCTCATAATATATGGTGATGTCATAATGCGGATACATAATGACGTCATAATGCATTGTGACGTCATACTGCATACTAATTATGATATCATCATATACTGTGACGTCATAATACATACCCATGATGCTCCAGTAGCTGTGACACAAATTGGGGTAAGCGAAATTGGTCATAAAACCTGCAAATTGCGCTCTCCTAATATATTGTGATGTCATATTTCGGATACATTATGACATCATAATACATTGTGACGTCATAGTGCATACTAGTTATGATGTCATCATATACTGTGACGTCATAATACATGCTCATGATGCTCCAGTAGATGGGACACAAATTGGGGTAAGAGAAATTGCTCATAAAACCTGCAAATTGCGCTCTCATAATATATTGTGATGTCATAATGCGGATACATTATGACGTCATAATACATTGTGATGTCATAGTGCATACTAATTATGATGTCATCATATACTGTGACGTCATAATACATGCTCATGATGCTCCAGTAGATGTGACACAAATTGGGGTAAGAGAAATTCCTCATAATACCTGCATGTTGCGCTCTCATAATATATTGTGATGTCATAATTCCGATACATTATGACGTCATAATACATTGTGACGTTATACTGCATACTAATTTTGATGTCATCATATAATGGGACGTCATAATACATGCTCATGATGCTCCAGTACATGTGACAAATATTGGGGTAAGCGAAATTGGTCATAAAACCTGCAAATTGCGCTCTCATAATATATTGTGATGTCATAATGCGGATACATTATGACGTCATAATACATTGTGACGTCATTCTGCATACTAATTATGATGTCATCATATACTGTGACGTCATAATACATGCTCATGTTGCTCCAGTAGATGTGACGCAAATTGGGATAAGAGAAATTGCTCATAATACCTGCATGTTGCTCTCTCATAATATATTGTGATATCATAATGCGGATACATTATGACGTCATAATACATTGTGACGTCATACTGCATGCTAATTATGATGTCATCATATACTGTGACGTCATAATACATGCTCATGATTCTCCAGTAGATGTGACACAAATTGGGGTAAGAGAAATTGCTCATAATACCTGCATGTTGCGCTCTCATAATATATTGTGATGTCATAATGCGGATACATTATGACGTCATAATACATTGTGACCTCATAGGGCATACTAATTATGATGTCATCATATACTGTGACGCCATAACACATGCTCATGATGCTCCAGTAGATGTGACACAAATTGGGGGAAGCGAAATTGGTAACTAAACATGCAAATTGCGCTCTCATAATATATTGTGATGTCATAATGCGGATACATTATGACGTCATAATACATTGTGACGTCATACTGCATACTAATTATGATGTCATCATATACTGGGACGTCATAATACATGCTCATGATGCACCACTAGATGTGACACAAATTGGGGTAAGCGAAATTGGTCATAAAACCTGCAAATTGCGGTCTCATAATATATTGTGATGTCATAATGCGGATACATTATGACGTCATAATACATTGTGACATCATAGTGCATAATAATTATGATGTCATCATCTACTGTGACGTCATAGTACATGCTCATGATGCTCCAGTAGATGTGACACAAATTGGGGTATGAGAAATTGCTCACAATACCTGCAAATTGCACTCTCATAATATACTGTGATGTCATAACGCGGATGCATTATGAAGTCGTAACATATTGTGACGTCATACTGCATACTAATTATGATGTCATCATATACTGTGACGTCATAATACATGCTCATGATGCTCCAGTAGATGTGACACAAATTGGGGTAAGAGAAATTGCTCATAATACCTGCAAATTGCGCTCTCATAATATATTGTGATTTCATAATGCGGATACATTATGACGTCATAATACATTGTGACGTCATACTGCATACTAATTATGATGGCATCATATACTGTGACGTCATAATACATGCTCATGATGCACCAGTAGATGTGACACAAATTGGGGGAAGCGAAATTGGTCATAAAACCTGCAAATTGCGCTCTCATAATATATTGTGATGTCATAATGCGGATACATTATGACGTCATACTACATTGTGACGTCATAGTGCATACTAATTATGATGTCATCATATACTGTGACGTCATAATACATGCTCATCATGCTCCAGTATATGTGACACAAGTTGGGGTAAGAGTAATTGCTCATAATACCTGCATGTTGCGCTCTCATAATATATTGTGATGTCATAATGCGGATACATTATGACGTCATAGTATATTGTGACGTCATAGGGCATAATAATTATGATGTCATCATATACTCTGACGTCATAATACATGCGCATGATGCTCCAGTAGATGTGACACAATGTGGGGTAAGAGAAATTGCTCATAATACCTGCATGTTGCGCTCTCATAATATATGGTGATGTCATAATGCGGATACATAATGACGTCATAATGCATTGTGACGTCATACTGCATACTAATTATGATATCATCATATACTGTGACGTCATAATACATGCGCATGATGCTCCAGTAGATGTGACACAAACTGGGGTAAGAGAATTTGCTCATAATACCTGCATGTTGCGCTCTCATAATATATGGTGATGTCATAATGCGGATACATAATGACGTCATAATACATTGTGACGTCATACTGCATACTAATTATGATATCATCATATACTGTGACGTCAAAATACATACTCATGATGCTCCAGTAGATGTGACACAAATTGTGGTAAGCGAAATTGGTCATAAAACCTGCAAATTGCGCTCTCATAATATATTGTGATGTCATAATGCGGATACATTATGACATCATAATACATTGTGACGTTATAGTGCATACTAGTTATGATGTCATCATATACTGTGACGTCATAATACATGCTCATGACGCTCCAGGAGATGTGACACAAATTGCGGTAAGAGAAATTGCTCATAATACCTGTAAATTGCGCTCTCATAATATATTGTGATGTCATAATGCGGATACATTATGACGTCATAATACATTGTGACGTCATAGTGCATACTAATTATGTTGTCATCATATGCTGTGACGTCATAATACATGCTCATGATGCTCCAGTAGATGGGACAAAAATTGGGGTAAGAAAAATTGCTCATAAAACCTGCAAATTGCGCTCTCATAATATATTGTGATGTCATAATGCGGATACATTATGACGTCATAATACATTGTGATGTCATAGTGCATACTAATTATGATGTCATCATATACTGTGACGTCATAATACATGCTCATGATGCTCCAGTAGATGTGACACAAATTGGGGTAAGAGAAATTGCTCATAATACCTGCATGTTGCGCTCTCATAATATATTGTGATGTCAAAATTCCGATACATTATGACGTCATAATACATTGTGACATCATACTGCATACTAATTATGATGTCATCATATAATGGGACGTCATAATACATGCTCATGATGCTCCAGTACATGTGACAAATATTGGGGTAAGCGAAATTGGTCATAAAACCTGCAAATTGCGCTCTCATAATATATTGTGATGTCATAATGCGGATACATTATGACGTCATAATACATTGTGACGTCATTCTGCATACTAATTATGATGTCATCATATACTGTGACGTCATAATACATGCTCATGTTGCTCCAGTAGATGTGACGCAAATTGGGATAAGAGAAATTGCTCATAATACCTGCATGTTGCGCTCTCATAATATATTGTGATATCATAATGCGGATACATTATGACGTCATAATACATTGTGACGTCATACTGCATGCTAATTATGATGTCATCATATACTGTGACGTCATAATACATGCTCATGATTCTCCAGTAGATGTGACACAAATTGGGGTAAGAGAAATTGCTCATAATACCTGCAAATTGCGCTCTCATAATATATTGTGATGTCATAATGCGGATACATTATGACGTCATAATACATTGTGACCTCATAGGGCATACTAATTATGATGTCATCATATACTGTGACGCCATAACACATGCTCATGATGCTCCAGTAGATGTGACACAAATTGGGGGAAGCGAAATTGGTAACTAAACATGCAAATTGCGCTCTCATAATATATTGTGATGTCATAATGCGGATACATTATGACGTCATAATACATTGTGACGTCATACTGCATACTAATTATGATGTCATCATATACTGGGACGTCATAATACATGCTCATGATGCACCACTAGATGTGACACAAATTGGGGTAAGCGAAATTGGTCATAAAACCTGCAAATTGCGGTCTCATAATATATTGTGATGTCATAATGCGGATACATTATGACGTCATAATACATTGTGACATCATAGTGCATAATAATTATGATGTCATCATCTACTGTGACGTCATAGTACATGCTCATGATGCTCCAGTAGATGTGACACAAATTGGGGTAAGAGAAATTGCTCATAATTCCTGCATGTTGTGCTCTCATAATATATTGTGATGTCATAATGCGGATACATTTTGACGTCATAGTATATTGTGACGTCATAGGGCATACTAATTATGATGTCATCATATACTGTGACATCATAATACATGCGCATGATGCTCCAGTAGATGTGAAACAAACTGGGGTAAGAGAAATTGAACATAATACCTGCATGTTGCGCTCTCATAATATATGGTGATGTCATAATGCGTATACATAATGACGTCATAATGCATTGTGACGTCATACTGCATACTAATTATGATATCATCATATACTGTGACATCATAATACATACTCATGATGCTCCAGTAGCTGTGACACAAATTGCGGTAAGCGAAATTGGTCATAAAACCTGCAAATTGCGCTCTAATAATATATTGTGATGTCATAATGCGGATACATTATGACATCATAATACATTGTGACGTCATAGTGCATACTAGTTATGATGTCATCATATACTGTGACGTCATAATTCATGCTCATGATGCTCCAGGAGATGTGACACAAATTGGGGTAAGAGAAATTGCTCATAATACCTGCATGTTGCGCTCTCATAATATATTGTGATGTCATAATGTGGATACATTATGACGTCATAATACATTGTGACGTCATAGTGCATACTAATTATGATGCCATCATATGCTGTGACGTCATAATACATGCTCATGATGCTCCAGTAGATGTGACACAAATTGGGGTAAGAGAAATTGCTCATAATACCTACATGTTGCGCTCTCATAATATATTGTGATGTCATAATTCCGATACATTATGACGTCATAATATATTTTGACGTCATACTGCATACTAATTATGATGTCATCATATAATGGGACGTCATAATACATGCTCATGATGCTCCAGTAGATGTGACAAATATTGGGGTAAGCGAAATTGGTCATAAAAGCTGCAAATTGCAGTCTCATAATATATTGTGATGTCATAATGCCGATACATTATGACGTCATAATACATTGTGACGTCATAGTGCATAATAATTATGATGTCATCATATACTGTGACGTCATAATACATGCTCATGATTCTCCAGTAGATGTGACACAAATTGCGGTAAGAGAAATTGCTCATAATACCTGCAAATTGCGCTCTCATAATATATTGTGATGTCATAATGCGGATACATTATGACGTCATAATACATTGTGACGTCATACTGCATACTAATTATGATGTCATCATATACTTTGACGTCATAATACATGCTCATGATGCTCCAGTAGATGTGACACAAATTGGGGGAAGCGAAATTGGTCATTAAACATGCAAATTGCGCTCTCATAATATATTGTGATGTCATAATGCGGATACATTATGACGTCATAATACATTGTGACATCATAGTGCATACTAATTATGATGTCATCATATACTGTGATGTCATAATACATGCTCATGATGCTCCAGTACATGTGACACAAATTGGGGTAAGAGAAATTGCTCATAATACCTACATGTTGCGCTCTCATAATATATTGTGATGTCATAATTCCGATACATTATGACGTCATAATACATTGTGACGTCATACTGCATACTAATTATGATGTCATCATATACTGGGACGTCATAATACATGCTCATGATGCTCCAGTAGATGTGACAAATATTGGGGTAAGCGAAATTGATCTTAAAACCTGCAAATTGCGCACTCATAATAAATTGTGATGTCATAATGCGGATACATTATGACGTCATAATACATTGTGACGTAATACTGCATACTAATTATGATGTCATCATATACTGTGATGACATAATACATGCTCATGTTGCTCCAGTAGATGTGACGCAAATTGGGGTAAGACAAATTGCTCTTAAGACCTGCAAGTTGCGCTCTCATAATATATTGTGATATCATAATGCGGATACATTATGACGTCATAATACATTGTGACATCATAGTGCATACTAGTTATGATGACATCATATGCTGTGACATCATAATATATGCTCATGATGCTCCAGTAAATGTGACACAAATTGGGGTAAGCAAAATTGGTCATAAAACCTGCAAATTGCGGTCTCATAATATATTGTGATGTCATAATGCGGATACATTATGCCGTCATAATACATTGTGACATCATAGTGCATAATAATTATGATGTCATCATCTACTGTGATGTCATAGTACATGCTCATGATGCTCCAGTAGATGTGAAACAAATTGGGGTATGAGAAATTGCTCACAATACCTGCAAATTGCGCTCTCATAATATAGTGTGATGTCATAATGCGGATACATTGTGACGTCATAGTACATTGTGACGTCATACTGCATACTAATTATGATGTCATCATATACTGTGACGTCATAATACATGCTCATGATGCTCCAGTAGATGTGACACAAATTGGGGTAAGAGAAATTGCTCATAATACCTGCCAATTGCGCTCTCATAATATATTGTGATGTCATAACGCGGATACATTATGACGTCATAATATATTGTGACGTCATACTGCATACTAATTATGATGTCATCATATACTGTGACATCATAATACATGCTCATGATGCTCCAGTAGATGTGACACAAATTGGGGTAAGAGAAATTGCTCATAATACCTGCAACTTGCGCTCTCATAATATATTGTGATGTCATAACGCGGATGCATTATGACGTCATAATATATTGTGACGTCATACTGCATACTAATTATGATGTCATCATATACTGTGACGTCATAATACATGCTCATGATGCTCCAGTAGATGTGACACAAATTGGGGTAAGAGAAATTGCTCATAATACCTGCAAATTGCGCTCTCATAATATACTGTGATTTCATAATGCGGATACATTATGACGTCATAATACATTGTGACGTCATACTGCATACTAATTATGATGGCATCATTTACTGTGACGTCATAATACATGCTCATGATGCACCAGTAGATGTGACACAAATTGGGGGAAGCGAAATTGGTCATAAAACCTGCAAATTGCGCTCTCATAATATATTGTGATGTCATAATGCGGATACATTATGACGTCATACTACATTGTGACGTCATAGTGCATACTAATTATGATGTCATCATATACTGTGACGTCATAATACATACTCATGATGCTCCAGTAGATGTGACACAAATTGGGGTAAGAGTAATTGCTCATAATACCTGCATGTTGCGCTCTCATAATATATTGTGATGTCATAATGCGGATACATTATGACGTCATAGTATATTGTGACATCATAGGGCATACTAATTATGATGTCATCATATACTGTGACGTCATAATACATGCTCATGATGCTCCAGTAGATGTGAAACAAACTGGGGTAAGAGAAATTGCTCATAATACCTGCATGTTGCGCTCTCATAATATATGGTGATGTCATAATGCGGATACATAATGACGTCATAATGCATTGTGACGTCATACTGCATACTAATTATGATATCATCATATACTGTGACGTCATAATACATACTCAGGATGCTCCAGTAGGTGTGACACAAATTGGGGTAAGCGAAATTGGTCATAAAACCTGCAAATTGCGGTCTCATGATATACTGTGATGTCATAATGCGGATACATTATGACGTCATAATACATTGTGACGTCATAGTGCATAATAATTATGATGTCATCATCTACTGTGACGTCATAGTACATGCTCATGATGCTCCAGTAGATATGACACAAATTGTGTTATGAGAAATTGCTCATAATACCTGCAAATTGCGCTCTCATAATATATTGTGATGTCATAATGCGGATACATTATGACGTCATAGTACATTGTGACGTCATACTGCATACTAATTATGATGTCATCATATACTGTGACGTCATAATACATGCTCATGATGCTCCAGTAGATGTGACACAAATTGGGGTAAGAGAAATTGCTCATAATACCTGCCAATTGCGCTCTCATAATATATTGTGATGTCATAACGTGGATACATTATGACGTCATAATATATTGTGACGTCATACTGCATACTAATTATGATGTCATCATATACTGTGACGTCATAATACATGCTCATGATGCTCCAGTAGATGTGACACAAATTGGGGTAAGAGAAATTGCTCATAATACCTGCCAATTGCGCTCTCATAATATATTGTGATGTCATAATGCGGATACATTATGACGTCATAATACATTGTGACGTCATACTGCATGCTAAATATGATGTCATCATATACTGTGACGTCATAATACATGCTCATGATGCTCCAGTAGATGTGACACAAATTGGGGGAAGCGAAATTGGTAATTAAACATGCAAATTGCGCTCTCATACTATATTGTGATGTCATTATGCGGATACATTATGACGTCATAATACATTGTGACGTCATAGTGCATACTAATTATGATGTCATCATATACTGGGACGTCATAATACATGCTCATGATGCTCCAGTAGATGTGACAAATATTGGGGTAAGCGAAATTGGTCATGAAACCTGCAAATTGCGCACTCATAATATATTGTGATGTCATAAAGCGGATACATTATGACGTCATAATACATTGTGACGTCATACTGCATACTAATTATGATGTCATCATATACTGTGACGTCATAATGCATGCTCATGATGCTCCACTAGATGTGACACAAATTGTGGTAAGCGAAATTAGTCATAAAACCTGCAAATTGCGGTCTCATAATATATTGTGATGTCATAATGCGGATACATTATGACGTCATAATACATTGTGCCATCATAGTGCATAATAATTATGATGTCATCATCTACTGTGACGTCATAGTACATGCTCATGATGCTCCAGTAGATGTGACACAAATTGGGGTATGAGAAATTGCTCACAATACCTGCAAATTGCACTCTCATAATATATTGTGATGTCATAACGCGGATGCATTATGAAGTCATAATATATTGTGACGTCATACTCCATACTAATTATGATGTTATCATATACTGTGACGTCATAATACATGCGCATGATGCTCCAGTAGATGTGAAACAAACTGGGGTAAGAGAAATTGCTCATAATACCTGCATGTTGCGCTCTCATAATATATGGTGATGTCATAATGCGGATACATAATGACGTCATAATGCATTGTGACGTCATACTGCATACTAATTATGATATCATCATATACTGTGACGTCATAATACATACTCATGATGCTCCAGTAGCTGTGACACAAATTGGGGTAAGCGAAATTGGTCATAAAACCTGCAAATTGCGCTCTAATAATATATTGTGATGCCATAATGCAGATACATTATGACATCATAATACATTGTGACGTCATAGTGCATACTGGTTATGATGTCATCATATACTGTGAAGTCATAATACATGCTCATGATGCTCCAGGGGATGTGACACAAATTGGGGTAAGAGAAATTGCTCATAATACCTGCATGTTGCGCTCTCATAATATATTGTGATGTCGTAATGTGGATACATTATGACGTCATAATACATTGTGACGTCATAGTGCATACTAATTATGATGTCATCATATGCTGTGACGTCATAATACATGCTCATGATGCTCCAGTAGATGTGAAACAAACTGGGGTAAGAGAAATTGCTCATAATACCTGCATGTTGCGCTCTCATAATATATGGTGATGTCATAATGCGGATACATAATGACGTCATAATGCATTGTGACGTCATACTGCATACTAATTATGATATCATCATATACTGTGACGTCATAATACATACTCAGGATGCTCCAGTAGATGTGACACAAATTGGGGTAAGCGAAATTGGTCATAAAACCTGCAAATTGCGCTCTCATAATATATTGTGATGTCATAATGCGGATACATTATGACGTCATAATACATTGCGACGTCATACTGCATACTAATTATGATGTCATCATATACTGTGACGTCATAATACATGCTCATGTTGCTCCAGTAGAAGTGACGCAAATTGGGGTAAGAGAAATTGCTCATAATACCTGCATGTTGCGCTCTCATAATATATTGTGATATCATAATGCGGATACATTATGACGTCATAATACATTGTGACGTCATAGTGCATACTAGTTATGATGTCATTATATGCTGCGACGTCATAATACATGCTCATGATGCTCCAGTAGATGTGACACAAATTGGGGTAAGCGAAATTGGTCATAAAACCTGCAAATTGCGGTCTCATAATATATTGTGATGTCATAATGCGGATACATTATGACGTCATAATACATTGTGACGTCATAGTGCATAATAATTATGATGTCATCATATACTGTGACGTCATAATACATGCGCATGATGCTCCAGTAGATGTGAAACAAACTGGGGTAAGAGAAATTGCTCATAATACCTGCATGTTGCGCTCTCATAATATATGGTGATGTCATAATGCGGATACATAATGACGTCATAATGCATTGTGACGTCATACTGCATACTAATTATGATATCATCATATACTGTGACGTCATAATACATACTCATGATGCTCCAGTAGCTGTGACACAAATTGGGGTAAGCGAAATTGGTCATAAAACCTGCAAATTGCGCTCTAATAATATATTGTGATGTCATAATGCAGATACATTATGACATCATAATACATTGTGACGTCATAGTGCATACTAGTTATGATGTCATCATATACTGTGACGTCATAATACATGCTCATGATGCTCCAGGAGATGTGACACAAATTGGGGTAAGAGAAATTGCTCATAATACCTGCATGTTGCGCTCTCATAATATATTGTGATGTCATAATGTGGATACATTATGACGTCATAATGCATTGTGACGTCATAGTGCATACTAATTATGATGTCATCATATGCTGTGACGTCATAATACATGCTCATGATGCTCCAGTAGATGTGACACAAATTGGGGTAAGAGAAATTGCTCATAATACCTGCATGTTGCGCTCTCATAATATATTGTGATGTCATAATTCCGAAACATTATGACGTCATAATACATTGTGACGTCATACTGCATACTAATTATGATGTCATCATATAATGGGACGTCATAATACATGCTCATGATGCTCCAGTAGATGTGACAAATATTGGGGTAAGCGAAATTGGTCATAAAAGCTGCAAATTGCGGTCTCATAATATATTGTGATGTCATAATGCGGATGCATTATGACGTCATAATACATTGTGACATCATAGTGCATAATAATTATGATGTCATCATATACTGTGACGTCATAGAACATGCTCATGATGCTCCAGTAGATGTGACACAAATTGGGTTATGAGAAATTGCTCATGATACCTGCAAATTGCGCTCTCATAATATATTGTGATGTCATAATGCGGATACATTATGACGTCATAGTACATTGTGACGTCATACTGCATACTAATTATGATGTCATCATATACTGTGACGTCATAATACATGCTCATGATGCTCCAGTAGATGTGACACAAATTTGGGTAAGCGAAATTGGTCATTAAACATGCAAATTGCGCTCTCATAATATATTGTGATGTCATAATGCGGATACATTATGACGTCATAATACATTGTGACGTCATAGTGCATACTAATTATGATGACTTCATATACTGTGACGTCATAATACATGCTCATGATGCTCCAGTAGATGTGACGCAAATTGGGGAAAGAGAAATTGCTCAAAATACCTGCATGTTGCGCACTCATAATATATTGTGATATCATAATGCGGATACATTATGACGTCATAATACATTGTGACATCATAGTGCATACTAGTTATGATGTCATCATATGCTGTGACGTCATAATACATGCTCATGATGCTCCAGTAGATGTGACACAAATTGGGGTAAGCGAAATTGGTCATAAAACCTGCAAATTGCGGTCTCATAATATATTGTGATGTCATAATGCGGATACTTTATGACGTCATAATACATTGTGACGTCATAGTGCATAATAATTATGATGTCATCATCTACTGTGACATCATAGTACATGCTCATGATGCTCCAGTAGATGTGACACAAATTGTGGTATGAGAAATTGCTCATAATACCTGCAAATTGCGCTCTCATAATATATTGTGATGTCATAATGCGGATACATTATGACGTCATAGTACATTGTGACGTCATACTGCATACTAATTATGATGTCATCATATACTGTGACGTCATAATACATGCTCATGATGCTCCAGTAGATGTGACACAAATTGGGGTAAGAGAAGTTGCTCATAATACTTGCAAATGGCACTCTCATAATATATTGTGATGTCATAACGCGGATACATTATGAAGTCATAATATATTGTGACGTCATACTGCATACTAATTATGATGTCATCATATACTGGGACATCATAATACATGCTCATGATGCTCCAGTATATGTGACACAAATTGGGGGAAGCGAAACTGGTCATAAAAAATGCAATTTGCGATCTCATAATATATTGTGATGTCATAATGCGGATACATTATGACGTCATAGTACATTGTGACGTCATAGTGCATACTAGTTATGATGTCATCATATACTGTGACGTCATAGTACATGCTCATGATACTCCAGGAGATGTGACACATATTGGGGTAAGAGAAATTGCTCATAATACCTGCCAATTGGGCTCTCATAATATATTGTGATGTCATAATTCCGATACATTATGACGTCATAATACATTGTGACGTCATACTGCATACTAATTATGATGTCATCATATAATGGGACGTCATAATACATGCTCATGATGCTCCAGTAGATGTGACAATTATTGGGGTAAGCGAAATTGGTCATAAAACCTGCAAATTGCGCTCTCATAATATATTGTGATGTCATAATGCGAATACATTATGACGTCATAATACATTGTGACGTCATACTGCATACTAATTATGATGTCATCATATACTCTGACGTCATAATACATGCTCATGATGCTCCAGTAGATGTGACACACATTGGGGTAAGAGAAATTGCTCATAATACCTGCCAATTGCGCTCTCATAATATAGTGTGATGTCATAACGCGGATACATTATGATGTCATAATATATTGTGACGTCATAGTGCATACTAATTATGTCATCATATACTGTGACGTCATAATACATGCTCATGATGCTCCAGTAGATGTGACACAAATTGGGGTAAGAGAAATTGCTCATAATACCTGCAAATTGCGCTCTCATAATATATTGTGATGTCATAATGCAGATACATTATGACGTCATAATATATTGTGACGTCATACTGCGTACTAATTTTGATGTCATCATGTACTGTGACGTCATAATACATGCTCATGATGCTCCAGTAGATGTGACACAAATTGGGGGAAGCGAAATTGGTCAGTAAACATGCAAATTGCGCTCTCATAGTATATTGTGATGTCATAATGCGGATACATTATGACGTCATAATACATTGTGACGTCATAGTGCATACTAATTATGATGTCATCATATACTGTGACGTCATAATACATGCTCATGATGCTCCAGTAGATGTGACCCAAATTGGGGAAAGAGAAATTGCTCAAAATACCTGCATGTTGCGCTCTCATAATATATTGTGATATCATAATGCGGATACATTATGACGTCATAATACATTGTGACGTCATACTGCATGCTAATTATGATGTCATCATATACTGGGACGTCATAATACATTGTGACGTCATACTGCATACTAATTATGATCTCATCATATACTGGGACGTCATAATACATGCTCATGATGCTCCAGTAGATGTGACAAATATTGGGTTAAGCGAAATTGATCTTAAAACCTGCAAATTGCGCACTCATAATATATTGTGATGTCATAATGCGGATACATTATGACGCCATAATACATTGTGACGTCATACTGCATACTAATTATGATGTCATCATATACTGTGACGACATAATACATGCTCATGTTGCTCCAGTAGATGTGACGCAAATTGGGGTAAGAGAAATTGCTCATAATACCTGCATGTTGCGCTCTCATAATATATTGTGATATCATAATGCGGATACATTATGACGTCATAATACATTGTGACATCATAGTGCATACTAGTTATGATGACATCATATGCTGTGACATCATAATACATGCTCATGATGCTCCAGTAAATGTGACACAAATTGGGGTAAGCGAAATTGGTCATAAAACTTGCAAATTGCGGTCTCATAATATATTGTGATGTCATAATGCGGATACATTATGTCGTCATAATACATTGTGACATCATAGTGCATAATAATTATGTTGTCATCATCTACTGTGACGTCATAGTACATGCTCATGATGCTCCAGTAGATGTGACACAAATTGGGGTATGAGAAATTGCTCACAATACCTGCAAATTGCGCTCTCATAATATATTGTGATGTCATAATGCGGATACATTATGACGTCATAGTACATTGTGACGTCATACTGCATACTAATTATGATGTCATCATATACTGTGACGTCATAATAAATGCTCATGATGCTCCAGTAGATGTGACACAAATTGGGGTAAGAGAAATTGCTCATAATACCTGCCAATTGCGCTCTCATAATATATTGTGATGTCATAACGCGGATACATTATGACGTCATAATATATTGTGACGTCATACTGCATACTAATTATGATGTCATCATATACTGTGACGTCATAATACATGCTCATGATGCTCCAGTAGATGTGACACAAATTGGGGTAAGAGAAATTGCTCATAATACCTGCAACTTGCGCTCTCATAATATATTGTGATGTCATAACGCGGATGCATTATGACGTCATAATATATTGTGACGTCATAGTGCATACTAATTATGATGTCATCATATACTGTGACG
Organism: Aotus nancymaae; assembly: GCF_030222135.1. NCBI lineage: Eukaryota > Metazoa > Chordata > Mammalia > Primates > Aotidae > Aotus > Aotus nancymaae. The sequence goes on along the minus strand of NW_026988475.1, from coordinate 1,520,554 downwards.
TCATAGTACATGCTCATGATGCTCCAGTAGATGTGACACAAATTGGGGTAAGAGAAATTGCTCATAATACCTGCAAATTGCGCTCTCATAATATATTGTGATTTCATAATGCGGATACATTATGACGTCATAATACATTGTGACGTCATACTGCATACTAATTATGATGGCATCATATACTGTGACGTCATAATACATGCTCATGATGCTCCAGTAGCTGTGACACAAATTGGGGTAAGCGAAATTTGTCATAAAACCTGCAAATTGCGCTCTAATAATATATTGTGATGTCATAATGCGGATACATTATGACATCATAATACATTGTGACGTCATAGTGCATACTAGTTATGATGTCATCATATACTGTGACGTCATAATACATGCTCATGATGCTCCAGGAGATGTGACACAAATTGGGGTAAGAGAAATTGCTCATAATACGTGCATGTTGCGCTCTCATAATATATTGTGATGTCATAATGTGGATACATTATGACGTCATAATACATTGTGACGTCATAGTGCATACTAATTATGATGTCATCATATGCTGTGACGTCATAATACATGCTCATGATGCTCCAGTAGATGTGACACAAATTGGGGTAAGAGAAATTGCTCATAATACCTGCATGTTGCGCTCTCATAATATATTGTGATGTCATAATTCCGATACATTATGACGTCATATAACATTGTGACGTCATACTGCATACTAATTATGATGTCATCATATAATGGGACGTCAGAATACATGCTCATGATGCTCCAGTAGATGTGACAAATATTGGGGTAAGCGAAATTGGTCATAAAAGCTGCAAATTGCGGTATCATAATATATTGTGATGTCATAATGCGGATACATTATGACGTCATAATACATTGTGACGTCATAGTGCATAATAATTATGATGTCATCATATACTGTGACGTCATAATACATGCTCATGATTCTCCAGTAGATGTGACACAAATTGGGGTAAGAGAAATTGCTCATAATACCTGCAAATTGCGCTCTCATAATATATTGTGATGTCATAATGCAGATACATTATGACGTCATAATACATTGTGACGTCATACTGCATAGTAATTATGATGTCATCATATACTGTGACGTCATAATACATGCTCATGATGCTCCAGTAGATGTGACACATATTGGGGGAAGCGAAATTGGTCATTAAACATGCAAATTGCGCTCTCATAATATATTGTGATGTCATAATGCGGATACATTATGACGTCATAATACATTGTGACGTCATAGTGCATACTAATTATGATGTCATCATATACTGTGATGTCATAATACATGCTCATGATGCTCCAGTAGATGTGACACAAATTGGGGTAAGAGAAATTGCTCATAATACCTACATGTTGCGCTCACATAATATATTGTGATGTCATAATTCCGATACATTATGACTTCATAATACATTGTGACGTCATACTGCATACTAATTATGATGTCATCATATACTGGGACGTCATAATACATGCTCATGATGCTCCAGTAGATGTGAAAAATATTGGGGTAAGCGAAATTGATCTTAAAACCTGCAAATTACGCACTCATAATATATTGTGATGTCGTAATGCGGATACATTATGACGTCATAATGCATTGTGACGTCATACTGCATACTAATTATGATGTCATCATATACTGTGATGACATAATACATGCTCATGTTGCTCCAGTAGATGTGACGCAAATTGGGGTAAGAGAAATTGCTCATAATACCTGCATGTTGCGCTCTCATAATATATTGTGATATCATAATGCGGATACATTATGACGTCATAATACATTGTGACATCATAGTGCATACTAGTTATGATGACATCATATGCTGTGACATCATAATACATGCTCATGATGCTCTAGTAAATGTGACACAAATTGGGGAAAGCGAAATTGGTCATAAAACCTGCAAATTGCGGTCTCATAATATATTGTGATGTCATAATGCGGATACATTATGTCGTCATAATACATTGTGATATCATAGTGCATAATAATTATGTTGTCATCATCTACTGTGACGTCATAGTACATGCTCATGATGCTCCAGTAGATGTGACACAAATTGGGGTATGAGAAATTGCTCACAATACCTGCAAATTGCGCTCTCATAATATATTGTGATGTCATAATGCAGATACATTATGACGTCATACTACATTGTGACGTCATACTGCATACTAATTATGATGTCATCATATACTGTGACGTCATAATACATGCTCATGATGCTCCAGTAGATGTGACACAAATTGGGGTAAGAGAAATTGCTCATAATACCTGCCAATTGCGCTCTCATAATATATTGTGATGTCATAACGCGGATACATTATGACGTCATAATATATTGTGTCGTAATACTGCATACTAATTATGATGTCATCATATACTGTGACGTCATAATACATGCCCATGATGCTCCAGTAGATGTGACACAAATTGGGATAAGAGAAATTGCTCATAATACCTGCAACTTGCGCTCTCATAATATATTGTGATGTCATAACGCGGATGCATTATGACGTCATAATATATTGTGACGTCATACTGCATACTAATTATGATGTCATAATATACTGTGACGTCATAATAAATGCTCATGATGCTCCAGTAGATGTGACACAAATTGGGGTAAGAGAAATTGCTCATAATACCTGCAAATTGCGCTCTCATAATATATTGTGATTTCATAATGCGGATACATTATGACGTCATAATATATTGTGACGTCATACTGCATACTAATTATGATGGCATCATATACTGTGACGTCATAATACATGCTCATGATGCACCAGTAGATGTGACACAAATTTGGGGAAGCGAAATTGGTCATAAAACCTGCAAATTACGCTCTCATAATATATTGTGATGTCATAATGCGGATATATTATGACGTCATACTACATTGTGACGTCATAGTGCATACTAATTATGATGTCATCATATACTGTGACATCATAATACATGCCCATGATGCTCCAGTAGATGTGACACAAATTGCGGTAAGAGTAATTGCTCATAATACCTGCATGTTGCGCTCTCATAATATATTGTGATGTCATAATGCGGATACATTATGACGTCATAGTATATTGTGACGTCATAGGGCATACTAATTATGATGTCATCATATACTGTGACGTCATAATACATGCGCATGATGCTCCAGTAGATGTGACACAAACTGGGGTAAGAGAAATTGCTCATAATACCTGCATGTTGCGCTCTCATAATATATGGTGATGTCATAATGCGGATACATAATGACGTCATAATGCATTGTGACGTCATACTGCATACTAATTATGATATCATCATATACTGTGACGTCATAATACATGCGCATGATGCTCCAGTAGATGTGACACAAACTGGGGTAAGAGAAATTGCTCATAATACCTGCATGTTGCGCTCTCATAATATATGGTGATGTCATAATGCGGATACATAATGACGTCAAAATGCATTGTGACGTCATACTGCATACTAATTATGATATCATCATATACTGTGACGTCATAATACATACTCATGATGCTCCAGTAGATGTGACACAAATTGGGGTAAGCGAAATTGGTCATAAAACCTGCAAATTGCGCTCTCATAATATATTGTGATGTCATAATGCGGATACATTATGACGTCATAATACATTGTGACGTCATACTGCATACTAATTATGATGTCATCATATACTGTGACGTCATAATACATGCTCATGTTGCTCCAGTAGATGTGACGCAAATTGCGGTAAGAGAAATTGCTCATAATACCTGCATGTTGCGCTCTCATAATATATTGTGATATCATAATGCGGATACATTATGACATCATAATACATTGTGACGTCATAGTGCATACTAGTTATGATGTCATCATATGCTGCGACGTCATATTACATGCTCATGATGCTCCAGTAGATGTGACACAAATTGGGGTAAGCGAAATTGGTCATAAAACCTGCAAATTGCGGTCTCATAATATATTGTGATGTCATAATGCGGATACATTATGACGTCATAATACATTGTGACGTCATAGTGCATAATAATTATGATGTCATCATCTACTGTGACGTCATAGTACATGCTCATGATGCTCCAGTAGATATGACACAAATTGGGTTATGAGAAATTGCTCATAATACCTGCAAATTGCGCTCTCATAATATATTGTGATGTCATAATGCGGATACATTATGACGTCATAGTACATTGTGACGTCATACTGCATACTAATTATGATGTCATCATATACTGTGACGTCATAATACTTGCTCATGATGCTCCAGTAGATGTGACACAAATTGGGGGAAGCGAAATTGCTCATAATACCTGCCAATTGCGCTCTCATACTATATTGTGATGTCATAATGCGGATACATTATGACGTCATAATACATTGTGACGTCATAGTGCATACTAATTATGATGTCATCATATACTGGGACGTCATAATACATGCTCATTATGCTCCAGTAGATGTGACAAATATTGGGGTAAGCGAAATTGGTCATAAAACCTGCAAATTGCGCACTCATAATATATTGTGATGTCATAAAGCGGATACATTATGACGTCATAATACATTGTGACGTCATACTGCATACTAATTATGATGTCATCATATACTGTGACGTCATAATACATGCTCATGATGCTCCACTAGATGTGACACAAATTGGGGTAAGCTAAATTGGTCATAAAACCTGCAAATTGCGGTCTCATAATATATTGTGATGTCATAATGCGGATACATTATGACGTCATAATACATTGTGACATCATCGTGCATAATAATTATGATGTCATCATCTACTGTGACGTCATAGTACATGCTCATGATGCTCCAGTAGATGTGACACAAATTGGGGTATGAGAAATTGCTCACAATACCTGCAAATTGCACTCTCATAATATACTGTGATGTCATAACGCGGATGCATTATGAAGTCATAATATATTGTGACGTCATACTGCATACTAATTATGATGTCATCATATACTGTGACGTCATAATACATGCTCATGATGCTCCAGTAGATGTGACACAAATTGGGGTAAGAGAAATTGCTCATAATACCTGCATATTGCGCTCTCATAATATATTGTGATTTCATAATGCGGATACATTATGACGTCATAATACATTGTGACGTCATAGTGCATACTAATTATGATGTCATCATATACTGTGACGTCATAATACATGCTCATGATGCTCCAGTAGATGTGACACAAATTGGGGTAAGAGAAATTGATCATAATACCTGCATGTTGCGCTCTCATAATATATTGTGATGTCATAATGCGGATACATTATGACGTCATAATACATTGTGACGTCATACTGCATACTAATTATGATGTCATCATATACTGTGACGTCATAATACATGCTCATGTTGCTCCAGTAGATGTGACGCAAATTGGGGTAAGAGAAATTGCTCATAATAGCTGCATGTTGCGCTCTCATAATATATTGTGATATCTTAATGCGGATACATTATGACGTCATAATACATTGTGACGTCATAGTGCATACTAGTTATGATGTCATCATATGCTGTGACATCATAATACATTCTCATGATGCTCCAGTAGATGTGACACAAGTTGGGGTAAGCGAAATTGGTTATAAAACCTGCAAATTGCGGTCTCATAATATATTGTGATGTCATAATGCGGATACATTATGACGTCATAATACATTGTGACATCATAGTGCATAATAATTATGATGTCATCATCTACTGTGACGTCATAGTACATGCTCATGGTGCTCCAGTAGATGTGACACAAATTGGGGTATGAGAAATTGCTCATAATACCTGCAAATTGCGCTCTCATAATATATTTTGATGTCATAATGCGGATACATTATGACGACATAGTAAATTGTGACGTCATACTGCATACTAATTATGATGTCATCATATACTGTGACGTCATAATACATGCTCATGATGCTCTAGTAGATGTGACACAAATTGGGGTAAGAGAAATTGCTCATAATACCTGCCAATTGCGCTCTCATAATATACTGTGATGTCATAACGCGGATACATTATGACGTCATAATATATTGTGACGTCATACTGCATACTAATTATGAGGTCATCATATACTGTGACATCATAATACATGCTCATGATGCTCCAGTAGATGTGACACAAATTGGGGTAAGAGAAATTGCTCATAATACCTGCAAATTGAACTCTCATAATATATTGTGATGTCATAACGCGGATACATTATGACGTCATAATATATTGTGACGTCATACTGCATACTAATTATGATGTCATCATATACTGTGACGTCATAATACATGCTCATGATGCTCCAGTAGATGTGACACAAATTGGGGTAAGAGAAATTGCTCATAATACCTGCAAATTGCGCTCTCATAATATATTGTGATGTCATAATGCGGATACATTATGACGTCATAATACATTGTGACGTCATACTGCCTAGTAATTATGATGTCATCATATACTGTGACGTCATAATACATGCTCATGATGCTCCAGTAGATGTGACACAAATTGGGGGAAGCGAAATTGGTCATAAAACATGCAAATTGCGCTCTCATAATATACTGTGATGTCATAATGCGGATACATTATGACGTCATAATACATTGTGACGTCATACTGCATACTAATTATGATGTCATCATATACTGTGACATCATAATACATGCTCATGATGCTCCAGTAGATGTGACACAAATTGGGGTAAGAGAAATTGTTCATAATCCCTGCATGTTGCGCTCGCATAATATACTGTGATATCATAATGCGGATACATTATGACGTCATAATACATTGTGACGTCATACTGCATACTAATTATGATGTAATCATATACTGTGACGTCATTATACATGATCATGATGCTCCAGTAGATGTGACACAAATTGGGGTAAGAGAAATTGCTCATAATACCTGCATGTTGCGCTCTCATAATACATTGAGATGTCATAATGCCGATACATTATGACGTCATAATACATTCTGACGTCATACTGCATACTAATTATGATGTCATCATATACCGGGGAGTCATAATACATGCTCATGATTCTCCAGTAGATGTGCCAAAATTGGAGAAAGCGAAATTGGTCATAAAACCTGCATTTTGCGCTCTCATAATATATTGTGATTTCATAATGCGGATATATTATGACGTCGTAATACATTGTGACGTCATAGTGCATACTAATTATGATGTCATCATATACTCTGACGTCATAATACATGCTCATGATGCTCCAGTAGATGTGACACAAATTGGGGTAAGAGAAATTGCTCATAATACCTGCATGTTGCGCTCTCATAATATATTGTGATGTCATAATGCGGATACATTATGACGTCATAATACATTGTGACGTCATACCGCATACTGATTATGATGCCATCATATACTGTGACGTCATAATACATGCTCATGATGCTCCAGTAGATGTGACACAAATTGGGGTAAGAGAAATTGCTCATAATACCTGCATGTTGCGCTCTCATAATATATTGTGATATCATAATGCGGATACATTATGACGTCATAATACATTGTGACGTCATAGTGCATAATAGTTATGATGTCATGATATGCTGTGACGTCATAATACATGCTCATGATGCTCCAGTAGATGTGAAACAAATTGGGGTAAGCGAAATTGGTCATAAAACCTGCAAATTGCAGTCTCATAATATTTTGTGACGTCATAATGCGGATACATTATGATGTCATAATACATTGTGACATCATAGTGCATAATAATTATGATGTCATCATCTACTGTGACGTCATAGTACATGCTCATGATGCTCCAGTAGATGTGACACAAATTGGGGTATGAGAAATTGCTCATAATACCTGCAAATTGCGCTCTCATAATATATTGTGATGTCATAATGCGGATACATTATGACGTCATAGTACATTGTGACATCATACTGCATACTAATTATGATGTCATAATATACTGTGACGTCATAATACATGCTCATGATGCTCTAGTAGATGTGACGCAAATTGGGGTAAGAGAAATTGCTCATAATACCTGCCAATTGCGCTCTCATTATATATTGTGATGTCATAAGGCGGATACATTAGGACGTCATAATATATTGTGACGTCATACTGCATACTAATTATGATGTCATCATATACTGTGACGTCATAATACATGCTCATGATGCTCCAGTAGATGTGACAAAAATTGGGGTAAGAGAAATTGCTCATAATACCTGCAAATTGCACTCTCATAATATATTGTGATGTCATAACGCGGATACATTATGACGTCATAATATATTGTGACGTCATACTGCATACTAATTATGATGTCATCATATACTGTGACGTCATAATACATGCTCATGATGCTCCAGTAGATGTGACACAAATTGGGGGAAGCGAAATTGGTCATAAAACATGCAAATTGCGCTCTCATAATATATTGTGATGTCATAATGCGGATACATTATGACGTCATAATGCATTGTGACGTCATACTGCATACTAATTATGATATCATCATATACTGTGACGTCATAATACATACTCATGATGCTCCAGTAGATGTGACACAAATTGGGGTAAGCGAAATTGGTCATAAAACCTGCAAATTGCGCTCTCATAATATATTGTGGTGTCATAATGCGGATACATTATGACATCATAATACATTTTGACGTCATAGTGCATACTAGTTATGATGTCATCATATACTGTGACGTCATAATACATGCTCATGGTGCTCCAGGAGATGTGACACTAATTGGGGTAATTGAAATTGCTCATAATACCTGCAAATTGCGCTCTCATAATATATTGTGATGTCATAATGCGGATACATTATGACGTCATAATACATTGTGACGTCATACTGCATACTAATTATGAGGTCATCATATACTGTGACGTCATAATACATGCTCATGATGCTCCAGTAGATGTGACACAAATTGGGTGAAGCGAAATTGGTCATAAAACATGCAAATTGCGCTCTCATAATGTATTGTGATGTCATAATGCGGATACATTATGACGTCATAATACATTGTGATGTCATACTGCATGCTAATTATGATGTCATCATATACTGTGACGGCATAATACATGCTCATGATGCTCCAGTAGATGTGACACAAATTGGGGTAAGAGAAATTGCTCATAATACCTGCATGTTGCGCTCTCATAATACATTGTGAAGTCATAATGCCGATACATTATGACGTCATAATACATTGTGACGTCATACTGCATACTAATTATGATGTCATCATATACCGGGGCATCATAATACATGCTCATGATTCTCCAGTAGATGTGCCAAAATTGGGGTAAGCGAAATTGGTCATAAAACCTGCAAATTGCGCTCTCATAATATATTGTGATGTCATAATGCGGATACATTATGACGTCATAATACATTGTGACGTCATACTGCATACTAATTATAATGTCATCATATACTGTGACGTCATAATACATGCTCATGATGCTCCAGTAATTGTGACACAAATTGGGGTAAGCGAAATTGGTCATAAAACCTGCAAATTGCGCTCTCATATTGTGATGTCATAATGCGGATACATTATGACGTCATACTACATTGTGACGTCATAGTGCATACTAATTATGATGTCATCATATACTGTGACGTCATAATACATGCTCATGATGCTCCAGTAGATGTGACACAAATTGGGGTAAGAGATATTGCTCATAATACCTGCATGTTGCGCTCTCATAATATATTGTGATGTCATAATGCGGATACTTTATGACGTCATAATACATTGTGACGTCATAGTGCATACTAATTATGATGTCATCATATAGTGTGACTTCATAATTCATGCTCTTGATGCTCCAGTAGATGTGACATAAATTGCGGTAAGAGAAATTGCTCATAATACCTGCATGTTGCGCTCTCATATTATATTGTGATATCATAATGCGGATACATTATGACGTCATAATACATTGTGACGTCATAGTGCATACTAGTTATGATGTCATCATATGCTGTGACGTCATAATACATGCTCATGATGCTCCAGTAGATGTGACACAAATTGGGGTAAGCGAAATTGGTCATAAAACCTGCAAATTGCGCTCTCATAATATATTGTGATGTCATAATGCGGATACATTATGACGTCATAATACATTGTGACATAATAGTGCATACTAATTATGATGTCATCATATACTGTGACGTCATAATACATGCTCATGATGCTCCAGTAGATGTGACACAAATTGGGGTAAGAGAAATTGCTCATAATACCTGCAAATTGCGCTCTCATAATATATTGTGATGTCATAATTCGGATACATTATGACGTCATAGTATATTGTGACATCATACTGCATACTAATTATGATGTTATCATATACTGTGACGTCATAATACATGCTCATGATGCTCCAGTAGATGTGACACAAATTGGGGTAAGAGAAATTGCTCATAATACCTGAATGTTGCGCTCTCATAATATATTGTGATGTCATAATGCGGATATATTATGACGTCATAATATATTGTGACGTCATACTGCATACTAATTATGATGTCATCATATACTGTGACGTCATAATACATGCTCATGATGCTCCAGTAGATGTGACACAAATTGGGGTAAGAGAAATTGCTCATAATACCTGCAAATTGCGCTCTCATAATATATTGTGATGTCATAATGCGGATACATTATGACCTCATAGTACATTGTGACGTCATACTGCATACTAATTATGATGTCATCATATACTCTGATGTCATAATACATGCTCATGATGCTCCAGTAGATGTGACACAAATTGGGGTAAGAGAAATTGCTCATAATACCTGCATGTCGCGCTCTCATAATATATTGTGATGTCATAATGCGGATATATTATGACGTCATAATACATTGTGATGTCATAGTGCATACTAATTTTGATGTCATCATATACTGTGACATCATAATACATGCTCATGATGCTCCAGTAGATGTGACACAAATTGGGGTAAGAGAAAATGCTCATAATACCTGCATGTTGCGCTCTCATAATATATTGTGATGTCATAATGCCGATACATTATGACGTCATAATATATTGTGACGTCATACTGCATACTAATTATGATGTCATCATATACTGGGACGTCATCATACATGCTCATGGTGCTCCAGTAGATGTGACACAAATTGGGGTAAGCGAAATTGGTCATAAAACCTGCAAATTGCGCGCTCATAATACATTGTGATGTCATAATGCGGATATATTATGACGTCGTAATACATTGTGACGTCATAGTGCATACTAATTATGATGTCATCATATACTCTGACGTCATAATACATGCTCATGATGCTCCAGTAGATGTGACACAAATTGGGGTAAGAGAAATTGCTCATAATACCTGCATGTTGCGCTCTCATAATATATTGTGATGTCATAATGCGGATACATTATGACGTCATAATACATTGTGACGTCATACTGCATACTAATTATGATGTCAACATATACTGTGACATCAAAATATATGCTCATGATTCTCCAGTAGATGTGACAAAATTTGGGGTAAGAGAAATTGCTCATAAAACCTGCAAATTGCGCTCTCATAATATATTGTGATGTCATAATGCGGATACATTATGACGTCATAATATATTGTGACGTCATACTGCATACTAATTATAATGTCATCATATACTGTGACGTCATAATACATGCTCATGATGCTCCAGTAGATGTGACACAAATTGGGGTAAGCGAAATTGGTCATAAAACCTGCAAATTGCGCTCTCACAATATATTGTGATGTCATAATGCGGATACATTATGACGTCATACTACATTGTGACATCATAGTGCATACTAATTATGATGTCATCATATACTGTGACGTCATAATACATGCTCATGATGCTCCAGTAGATGTGACACAAATTGGGGTAAGAGAAATTGCTCATAATACCTGCATGTTGCGCTCTCATAATACATTGTGATGTCATAATGCCGATACATTATGACGTCATAATACATTGTGACGTCATACTGCATACTAATTATGATGTCATCATATACCGGGGCATCATAATACATGCTCATGATTCTCCAGTAGATGTGCCAAAATTGGGGTAAGCGAAATTGGTCATAAAATCTGCAAATTGCGCTCGCATAATAAATTGTGATGTCATAATGCGGATACATTATGACGTCATAATACATTGTGACGTCATAGTGCATACTAATTATGATGTCATCATATACTGTGACGTCATAATACATGCTCTTGATGATCCAGTAGATGTGACATAAATTGGGGTAAGAGAAATTGCTCATAATACCTGCATGTTGCGCTCTCATAATATATTGTGATATCATAATGCGGATACATTATGACGTCATAATACATTGTGACGTCATAGTGCATACTAGTTATGATGTCATCATATGCTGTGACGTCATAATACATGCTCATGATGCTCCAGTAGATGTGACACAAATTGGGGTAAGAGAAATTGGTCATAAAACCTGCAAATTGCGCTCTCATTATATATTGTGATGTCATAATGCGGATACATTATGACATCATAATACATTGTGACATCATAGTGCATACTAATTATGATGTCATCATATACTGTGACGTCATAATACATGCTCATGATGCTCCAGTAGATGTGACACAAATTGGGGTAAGAGAAATTGCTCATAATACCTGCATGTTACGCTCTCATAATATATTGTGATGTCATAATGCGGATACATTATGACGTCATAATACATTGTGACGTCATAGTGCATTCTAATTATGATGTCATCAAATACTGTGACGTCATAATACATGCTCATGATGCTCCAGTAGATGTGACACAAATTGGGGTAAGAGAAATTGCTCATAATACCTGCATGATGCGCTCTCATAATATATTGTGATGTCATAATGTGGATACATTATGATGTCATAATACATTGTGACGTCATAGTGCATACTAATTATGATATCATCATATACTGTGACGTCATAATACATGCTCATGATGCTCCTGTAGATGTGACAGAAATTGGGGTAAGAGAAATTGCTCATAATACCTGCATGTTGTGATCTCATAATATATTGTGATGTCATAATGCGGATACATTATGACGTCATAATACATTGTGATGTCATAGTGCTTACTAATTATGATGTCATCATATACTGTGACGTCATAATACATGCTCATGATGCTCCAGTAGATGTGACACAAATTGTGGTAAGAGAAATTGCTCATAATACCTGCATGTTGCGCTCTCATAATATATTGTGATGTCATAATGCGGATACATTATGACGTCATAATACATTGTGACGTCATAGTGCATACTAATTATGATGTCATCATATACTGTGACGTCATATACATGCTCATGATGCTCCAGTAGATGTGACACAAATTGGGGTAAGAGAAATTGCTCATAATACCTGCATGTTGCGCTCTCATAATATATTGTGATGTCATAATGCGGATACATTATGACGTCATAATACATTGTGACGACATTGTGCATACTAATTATGATGTCATCATATACTGTGACGTCATAATACATGCTCATGATGCTCCAGTAGATGTGACACAAATTGGGGTAAGAGAAATTGCTCATAATACCTGCATGTTGCGCTCTCATAATATATTGTGATGTCATAATGCGGATACATTATGACGTCATAATACATTGTGACGTCATAGTGCATACTAATTATGATGTCATCATATACTGTGACGTCATAATACATGCTCATGATGCTCCAGTAGATGTGACACAAATTGGGATAAGAGAAATTGCTCATAATACCTGCATGTTGCGCTCTTATAATATATTGTGATGTCATAATGTGGATATATTATAATGTCATAATACATTGTGATGTCATAGTGCATAATATTTATGATGTCATCAAATACTGTGACGTCATAATACATGCTCATGATACTCCAGTAGATGTGACACAAATTGGGGTAAGAGAAATTGCTCATGATACCTGCATGTTGCGCTCTCATAATATATTGTGATGTCATAATGCGGATACATTATGACATCATAATACATTGTGACGTCACAGTGCATACTAATTATGATGTCATCATATACTGTGACGTCATAATACATGCTCATGATGCTCCAGTAGATGTGACACAAATTGGGGTAAGATAAATTGCTCATAATACCTGCAAATTGCGCTCTCATAATATATTGTGATGTCATAATGCGGATACATTATGACGTCATAATACATTGTGATGTCATAGTGCATACTAATTATGATGTCATCATATACTGTGACATCATAATACATGCTCATGATGCTCCAGTAGATGTGACGCAAATTGGGGTAAGAGAAATTGCTCATAATACCTGCATGTTGCGCTGTCATAATATATTGTGATGTCATAATGCGGATACATTATGACGTCATAATACATTGTGACGTCATAGTGCATACTAATTATGATGTCATCATATACTGTGACGTCATAATACATGCTCATGATGCTCCAGTAGATGTGACACAAATTGGGGTAAGAGAAATTGCTCATAATACCTGCATGTTGCGCTCTCATAATATACTATGATGTCATAATGCGGATACATTATGACTTCATAATACATTGTGATGTCATAGTGCATACTAATTATGATGTCATCATATACTGTGACGTCATAATACATGCTCATGATGCTCCAGTAGATGTGACACAAATTGGGGTAAGAGAAATTGCTCATAAAACCTGAAAATTGCGCTCTCATAATATATTGTGATGTCTTAATGCGGATACATTATGACGTCATAATACGTTGTGACGTCATACTGCATATTAATTATGATGTCATCATATACTGTGACTTCATAATACATGCTCATGAATCTATAGTAGATGTGACACAAATTGGGGTAAGCGAAATTGGTCATAAAACCTGCAAATTCCGCTCTCATAATATATTGTGATGTCATAATGCGGATACATTATGACGTCATAATACATTGTGACGTCATAGTGCATACTAATTATGATGTCATCATATACTGTGACGTCATAATACATGCTCATGATGCTCCAGTAGATGTGACACAAATTGGGGTAAGCGAAATTGGTCATAAAACCTGCAAATTGCGCTCTCATAATATATTGTGATGTCATAATGCGGATACATTATGACGTCATAATACATTGTGACGTCATAGTGCATACTAATTATGATGTCATCATATACTGTGAGGTCATAATACATGCTCATGATGCTCCAGTAGATGTGACACAAATTGAGGTAAGAGAAATTGCTCATAATACCTGCATGTTGCGCTCTCATAATATATTGTGATGTCATAATGCAGATACATTATGACGTCATAATACATTGTGATGTCATAGTGCTTACTAATTATGATGTCATCATATACTGTGATGTCATAATACATGCTCATGATGCTCCAGTAGATGTGACACAAATTGGGGTAAGAGAAATTGCTCATAATACCTGCATGTTGCGCTCTCATAATATATTGTGATGTCATAATGCAGATACATTATGACGTCATAATACATTGTGACGTCATAGTGCATACTAATTATGATGTCATCATATACTGTGACGTCATAATACATGCTCATGATGCTCCAGTAGATGGGACACAAATTGGGGTAAGCGAAATTGGTCATAAAACCTCCAAATTGCGCTCTCATAATATAATGTGATGTCATAATGCGGATACATTATGACGTCATAATACATTGTGACGTCATAGTGCATACTTATTATGATGTCATCAAATACTGTGACGTCATGATACATGCTCATGATGCTCCAGTAGATGTGACAGAAATTGGGGTAAGAGAAATTGCTCATAATACCTGCATGTTGCGCTCTCATAATATATTGTGATGTCATAATGCGGATACATTATGACGTCATAATACATTGTGACGTCATAGTGCATACTAATTATGATGTCATCATATACTGTGACGTCATAATACATGCTCCTGATGCTCCAGTAGATGTGACACAAATTGGGGTAAGAGAAATTGCTCATAATACCTGCATGTTGCGCTCTCATAATATACTGTGATGTCATAATGCGGATACATTATGACTTCATAATACATTGTGATGTCATAGTGCATACTAATTATGATGTCATCATATACTGTGACGTCATAATACATGCTCATGATGCTCCAGTAGATGTGACACAAATTGGGGTAAGAGAAATTGCTCATAAAACCTGAAAATTGCGCTCTCATAATATATTGTGATGTCTTAATGCGGATACATCATGACGTCATAATACGTTGTGACGTCATACTGCATATTAATTATGATGTCATCATATACTGTGACTTCATAATACATGCTCATGAATCTATAGTAGATGTGACACAAATTGGGGTAAGCGAAATTGGTCATAAAACCTGCAAATTCCGCTCTCATAATATATTGTGATGTCATAATGCGGATACATTATGACGTCATAATACATTGTGACGTCATAGTGCATACTAATTATGATGTCATCATATACTGTGACGTCATAATACATGCTCATGATGCTCCAGTAGATGTGACACAAATTGGGGTAAGCGAAATTGGTCATAAAACCTGCAAATTGCGCTCTCATAATATATTGTGATGTCATAATGCGGATACATTATGACGTCATAATACATTGTGACGTCATAGTGCATACTAATTATGATGTCATCATATACTGTGACGTCATAATACATGCTCATGATGCTCCAGTAGATGTGACACAAATTGAGGTAAGAGAAATTGCTCATAATACCTGCATGTTGCGCTCTCATAATATATTGTGATGTCATAATGCGGATACATTATGACGTCATAATACATTGTGATGTCATAGTGCTTACTAATTATGATGTCATCATATACTGTGATGTCATAATACATGCTCATGATGCTCCAGTAGATGGGACACAAATTGGGGTAAGCGAAATTGGTCATAAAACCTCCAAATTGCGCTCTCATAATATAATGTGATGTCATAATGCGGATACATTATGACGTCATAATATATTGTGACGTCATAGTGCATACTTTTTATGATGTCATCAAATACTGTGACGTCATGATACATGCTCATGATGCTCCAGTAGATGTGACAGAAATTGGGGTAAGAGAAATTGCTCATAATACCTGCATGATGCGCTCTCATAATATATTGTGATGTCATAATGCGGATACATTATGACGTCATAATACATTGTGACGTCATAGTGCATACTAATTATGATGTCATCATATACTGTGACGTCATAATACATGCTCATGATGCTCCTGTAGATGTGACACAAATTGGGGTACGAGAAATTGCTCATAATACCTGCATGTTGCGATCTCATAATATATTGTGATGTCATAATGCGGATACATTATGACGTCATAATACATTGTGATGTCATAGTGCATACTAATTATGATGTCATCATATACTGTGACGTCATAATACATGCTCATGATGCTCCAGTAGATGTGACACAAATTGGGGTAAGCGAAATTGGTCATAAAACCTCCAAATTGCACTCTCATAATATAATGTGATGTCATAATGCGGATACATTATGACGTCATAATACATTGTGACGTCATAGTGCATACTAATTATGATGTCATCATATACTGTGACGTCATAATACATGCTCATGATGCTCCAGTAGATGTGACACAAATTGGGGTAAGAGAAATTGGTCATAAAACCTGCAAATTGCTCTCTCATAATATATTGTGATGTCATAATGCGGATACATTATGACGTCATAATACATTGTGACTTCATAGTGCATACTAATTATGCTGTCAACCTATTCTGTGACGTCATAATACATGCTCAAGATGCTCCAGTAGATGTGACACAAATTGGGGTAAGATAAATTGCTCATAATACCTGCAAATTGCGCTCTCATAATATATTGTGATGTCATAATGCGGATACATTATGACGTCATAATACATTGTGATGTCATAGTGCATACTAATTATGATGTCATCATATACTGTGACATCATAATACATGCTCATGCTGCTCCAGTAGATGTGACGCAAATTGGGGTAAGAGAAATCGCTCATAATACCTGCATGTTGCGCTCTCATAATATATTGTGATGTCATAATGCGGATACATTATGACGTCATAATACATTGTGACGTCATAGTGCATACTAATTATGATGTCATCATATACTGTGACGTCATAATACATGCTCCTGATGCTCCAGTAGATGTGACACAAATTGGGGTAAGAGAAATTGCTCATAATACCTGCATGTTGCGCTCTCATAATATACTGTGATGTCATAATGCGGATACATTATGACTTCATAATACATTGTGATGTCATAGTGCATACTAATTATGATGTCATCATATACTGTGACGTCATAATACATGCTCATGATGCTCCAGTAGATGTGACACAAATTGGGGTAAGAGAAATTGCTCATAAAACCTGAAAATTGCGCTCTCATAACATATTGTGATGTCTTAATGCGGATACATTATGACGTCATAATACATTGTGACGTCATACTGCATATTAATTATGATGTCATCATATACTGTGACTTCATAATACATGCTCATGAATCTATAGTAGATGTGACACAAATTGGGGTAAGCGAAATTGGTCATAAAACCTGCAAATTCCGCTCTCATAATATATTGTGATGTCATAATGCGGATACATTATGACGTCATAATACATTGTGACGTCATAGTGCATACTAATTATGATGTCATCATATACTGTGACGTCATAATACATGCTCATGATGCTCCAGTAGATGTGACACAAATTGGGGTAAGCGAAATTGGTCATAAAACCTGCAAATTGCGCTCTCATAATATATTGTGATGTCATAATGCGGATACATTATGACGTCATAATACATTGTGACGTCATAGTGCATACTAATTATGATGTCATCATATACTGTGACGTCATAATACATGCTCATGATGCTCCAGTAGATGTGACACAAATTGAGGTAAGAGAAATTGCTCATAATACCTGCATGTTGCGCTCTCATAATATATTGTGATGTCATAATGCGGATACATTATGACGTCATAATACATTGTGATGTCATAGTGCTTACTAATTATGATGTCATCATATACTGTGATGTCATAATACATGCTCATGATGCTCCAGTAGATGTGACACAAATTGGGGTAAGAGAAATTGCTCATAATACCTGCATGTTGCGCTCTCATAATATATTGTGATGTCATAATGCAGATACATTATGACGTCATAATACATTGTGACGTCATAGTGCATACTAATTATGATGTCATCATATACTGTGACGTCATAATACATGCTCATGATTCTCCAGTAGATGGGACACAAATTGGGGTAAGCGAAATTGGTGATAAAACCTCCAAATTGCGCTCTCATAATATAATGTGATGTCATAATGCGGACACATTATGACGTCATAATACATTGTGACGTCATAGTGCATACTTATTATGATGTTATCAAATACTGTGACGTCATGATACATGCTCATGATGCTCCAGTAGATGTGACAGAAATTGGGGTAAGAGAAATTGCTCATAATACCTGCATGATGCGCTCTCATAATATATTGTGATGTCATAATGCGGATACATTATGACGTCATAATACATTGTGACGTCATAGTGCATACTAATTATGATGTCATCATATACTGTGACGTCATAATACATGCTCATGATGCTCCTGTAGATGTGACACAAATTGGGGTACGAGAAATTGCTCATAATACCTGCATGTTGCGATCTCATAATATATTGTGATGTCATAATGCGGATACATTATGACGTCATAATACATTGTGATGTCATAGTGCATACTAATTATGATGTCATCATATACTGTGACGTCATAATACATGCTCATGATGCTCCAGTAGATGTGACACAAATTGGGGTAAGCGAAATTGGTCATAAAACCTCCAAATTGCGCTCTCATAATATAATGTGATGTCATAATGCGGATACATTATGACGTCATAATACATTGTGATGTCATAGTGCATACTAATTATGATGTCATCATATACTGTGACGTCATAATACATGCTCATGATGCTCCAGTAGATGTGACACAAATTGGGGTAAGAGAAATTGGTCATAAAACCTGCAAATTGCTCTCTCATAATATATTGTGATGTCATAATGCGGATACATTATGACGTCATAATACATTGTGACTTCATAGTGCATACTAATTATGCTGTCAACCTATTCTGTGACGTCATAATACATGCTCAAGATGCTCCAGTAGATGTGACACAAATTGGGGTAAGATAAATTGCTCATAATACCTGAAAATTGCGCTCTCATAATATATTGTGATGTCATAATGCGGATACATTATGACGTCATAATACATTGTGATGTCATAGTGCATACTAATTATGATGTCATCATATACTGTGACATCATAATACATGCTCATGCTGCTCCAGTAGATGTGACGCAAATTGGGGTAAGAGAAATTGCTCATAATACCTGCATGTTGCGCTCTCATAATATATTGTGATGTCATAATGCGGATACATTATGACGTCATAATACATTGTGACGTCATAGTGCATACTAATTATGATGTCATCATATACTGTGACGTCATAATACATGCTCCTGATGCTCCAGTAGATGTGACACAAATTGGGGTAAGAGAAATTGCTCATAATACCTGCATGTTGCGCTCTCATAATATACTGTGATGTCATAATGCGGATACATTATGACTTCATAATACATTGTGATGTCATAGTGCATACTAATTATGATGTCATCATATACTGTGACGTCATAATACATGCTCATGATGCTCCAGTAGATGTGACACAAATTGGGGTAAGAGAAATTGCTCATAAAACCTGAAAATTGCGCTCTCATAATATATTGTGATGTCTTAATGCGGATACATTATGACGTCATAATACGTTGTGACGTCATACTGCATATTAATTATGATGTCATCATATACTGTGACTTCATAATACATGCTCATGAATCTATAGTAGATGTGACACAAATTGGGGTAAGCGAAATTGGTCATAAAACCTGCAAATTCCGCTCTCATAATATATTGTGATGTCATAAAGCGGATACATTATGACGTCATAATACATTGTGACGTCATAGTGCATACTAATTATGATGTCATCATATACTGTGATGTCATAATACATGCTCATGATGCTCCAGTAGATGTGACACAAATTGGGGTAAGCGAAATTGGTCATAAAACCTGCAAATTGCGCTCTCATAATATATTGTGATGTCATAATGCGGATACATTATGACGTCATAATACATTGTGACGTCATAGTGCATACTAATTATGATGTCATCATATACTGTGACGTCATAATACATGCTCATGATTCTCCAGTAGATGTGACACAAATTGAGGTAAGAGAAATTGCTCATAATACCTGCATGTTGCGCTCTCATAATATATTGTGATGTCATAATGCGGATACATTATGACGTCATAATACATTGTGATGTCATAGTGCTTACTAATTATGATGTCATCATATACTGTGATGTCATAATACATGCTCATGATGCTCCAGTAGATGGGACACAAATTGGGGTAAGCGAAATTGGTCATAAAACCTCCAAATTGCGCTCTCATAATATAATGTGATGTCATAATGCGGATACATTATGACGTCATAATATATTGTGACGTCATAGTGCATACTTATTATGATGTCATCAAATACTGTGACGTCATGATACATGCTCATGATGCTCCAGTAGATGTGACAGAAATTGGGGTAAGAGAAATTGCTCATAATACCTGCATGATGCGCTCTCATAATATATTGTGATGTCATAATGCGGATATATTATGACGTCATAATACATTGTGACGTCATAGTGCATACTAATTATGATGTCATCATATACTGTGACGTCATAATACATGCTCATGATGCTCCTGTAGATGTGACACAAATTGGGGTACGAGAAATTGCTCATAATACCTGCATGTTGCGATCTCATAATATATTGTGATGTCATAATGCGGATACATTATGACGTCATAATACATTGTGATGTCATAGTGCATACTAATTATGATGTCATCATATACTGTGACGTCATAATACATGCTCATGATGCTCCAGTAGATGTGACACAAATTGGGGAAAGCGAAATTGGTCATAAAACCTCCAAATTGCACTCTCATAATATAATGTGATGTCATAATGCGGATACATTATGACGTCATAATACATTGTGACGTCATAGTGCATACTAATTATGATGTCATCATATACTGTGACGTCATAATACATGCTCATGATGCTCCAGTAGATGTGACACAAATTGGGGTAAGAGAAATTGGTCATAAAACCTGCAAATTGCTCTCTCATAATATATTGTGATGTCATAATGCGGATACATTATGACGTCATAATACATTGTGACTTCATAGTGCATACTAATTATGCTGTCAACCTATTCTGTGACGTCATAATACATGCTCAAGATGCTCCAGTAGATGTGACACAAATTGGGGTAAGATAAATTGCTCATAATACCTGCAAATTGCGCTCTCATAATATATTGTGATGTCATAATGCGGATACATTATGACGTCATAATATATTGTGATGTCATAGTGCATACTAATTATGATGTCATCATATACTGTGACATCATAATACATGCTCATGCTGCTCCAGTAGATGTGACGCAAATTGGGGTAAGAGAAATCGCTCATAATACCTGCATGTTGCGCTCTCATAATATATTGTGATGTCATAATGCGGATACATTATGACGTCATAATACATTGTGACGTCATAGTGCATACTAATTATGATGTCATCATATACTGTGACGTCATAATACATGCTCCTGATGCTCCAGTAGATGTGACACAAATTGGGGTAAGAGAAATTGCTCATAATACCTGCCTGTTGCGCTCTCATAATATACTGTGATGTCATAATGCGGATACATTATGACTTCATAATACATTGTGATGTCATAGTGCATACTAATTATGATGTCATCATATACTGTGACGTCATAATACATGCTCATGATGCTCCAGTAGATGTGACACAAATTGGGGTAAGAGAAATTGCTCATAAAACCTGAAAATTGCGCTCTCATAATATATTGTGATGTCTTAATGCGGATACATTATGACGTCATAATACGTTGTGACGTCATACTGCATATTAATTATGATGTCATCATATACTGTGACTTCATAATACATGCTCATGAATCTATAGTAGATGTGACACAAATTGGGATAAGCGAAATTGGTCATAAAACCTGCAAATTCCGCTCTCATAATATATTGTGATGTCATAATGCGGATACATTATGACGTCATAATACATTGTGACGTCATAGTGCATACTAATTATGATGTCATCATATACTGTGACGTCATAATACATGCTCATGATGCTCCAGTAGATGTGACACAAATTGGGGTAAGCGAAATTGGTCATAAAACCTGCAAATTGCGCTCTCATAATATATTGTGATGTCATAATGCGGATACATTATGACGTCATAATACATTGTGACGTCATAGTGCATACTAATTATGATGTCATCATGTACTGTGACGTCATAATACATGCTCATGATGCTCCAGTAGATGTGACACAAATTGAGGTAAGAGAAATTGCTCATAATACCTGCATGTTGCGCTCTCATAATATATTGTGATGTCATAATGCGGTTACATTATGACGTCATAATACATTGTGATGTCATAGTGCTTACTAATTATGATGTCATCATATACTGTGATGTCATAATACATGCTCATGATGCTCCAGTAGATGTGACACAAATTGGGGTAAGAGAAATTGCTCATAATACCTGCATGTTGCGCTCTCATAATATATTGTGATGTCATAATGCAGATACATTATGACGTCATAATACATTGTGACGTCATAGTGCATACTAATTATGATGTCATCATATACTGTGACGTCATAATACATGCTCATGATGCTCCAGTAGATGTGACACAAATTGGGGTAAGCGAAATTGGTCATAAAACCTCCAAATTGCGCTCTCATAATATAATGTGATGTCATAATGCGGATACATTATGACGTCATAATACATTGTGATGTCATAGTGCATACTAATTATGATGTCATCAAATACTGTGACGTCATAATACATGCTCATGATGCTCCAGTAGATGTGACACAAATTGGGGTAAGAGAAATTGCTCATAATACCTGCATGATGCGCTCTCATAATATATTGTGATGTCATAATGCGGATACATTATGACGTCATAATACATTGTGACGTCATAGTGCATACAAATTATGATGTCATCATATACTGTGACGTCATAATACATGCTCATGATGCTCCTGTAGATGTGACACAAATTGGGGTACGAGAAATTGCTCATAATACCTGCATGTTGCGATCTCATAATATATTGTGATGTCATAATGCGGATACATTATGACGTCATAATACATTGTGATGTCATAGTGCATACTAATTATGATGTCATCATATACTGTGACGTCATAATACATGCTCATGATGCTCCAGTAGATGTGACACAAATTGGGGTAAGCGAAATTGGTCATAAAACCTCCAAATTGCGCTCTCATAATATAATGTGATGTCATAATGCGGATACATTATGACGTCATAATATATTGTGACGTCATAGTGCATACTAATTATGATGTCATCATATACTGTGACGTCATAATACATGCTCATGATGCTCCAGTAGATGTGACACAAATTGGGGTAAGAGAAATTGGTCACAAAACCTGCAAATTGCTCTCTCATAATATATTGTGATGTCATAATGCGGATATATTATGACGTCATAATACATTGTGACTTCATAGTGCATACTAATTATGCTGTTAACCTATTCTGTGACGTCATAATACATGCTCAAGATGCTCCAGTAGATGTGACACAAATTGGGGTAAGAGAAATTGCTCATAATACCTGCATGTTGCGCTCTTATAATATATTGTGATGTCATAATGCGGATACATTATGACGTCATAATACATTGTGACGTCATAGTTCATACTAATTATGATGTCATGGTATACTGTGACGTCATAATACATGCTCATGATGCTCCAGTAGATGTGACACAAATTGGGGTAAGAGAAATTGCTCATAAAACCTGCAATTTGCGCTCTCATAATATATTGTGATGTCTTAATGCGGATACATTATGACGTCATAACACATTGTGACGTCATACTGCATACTAATTATGATGTCATCATATACTGTGATGTCATAATACATGCTCATGATGCTCCAGTAGATGTGACACAAATTGGGGTAAGCGAAATCGGTCATAAAACCTGCAAATTGCGCTCTCATAATATATTGTGATGTCATAATGCGGATACATTTTGACGTCATAATACATTGTGACGTCATAGTGCATACTAATTATGATGTCATCATATACTGTGACGTCATAATACATGCTCATGATGCTCCAGTAGATGTGACACAAATTGGGGTAAGCGAATTTGTTCATAAAACCTGCAAGTTGCGCTCTCATAATATATTGTGATGTCATAATGCGGATATATTATGACGTCATAATACATTGTGACGTCATAGTGCATACTAATTATGATGTCATCATATACTGTTACGTCATAATACATGCTCATGATGCTCCAGTAGATGTGACACAAATTGGGGTAAGAGAAATTGCTCATAATACCTGCATGTTGCGCTCTCATAATATATTGTGATGTCATAATGCGGATACATTATGACGTCATAATACATTGTGACGTCATAGTGCATACTAATTATGATGTCATCATATACTGTGATGTCATAATACATGCTCATGATGCTCCAGTCGATGTGACACAAATTGGGATAAGAGAAATTGCTCATAATACCTGCATGTTACGCTCTCATAATATATTGTGATGTCATAATGCGGATACATTATGACGTCATAATACATTGTGACGTCATAGTGCATACTAATTATGATGTCATCAAATACTGTGACGTCATAATACATGCTCATGATGCTCCAGTAGATGTGACACAAATTGGGGTAAGAGAAATTGCTCATAATACCTGCATGATGCGCTCTCATAATATATTGTGATGTCATAATGCGGATACATTATGACGTCATAATACATTATGACGTCATAGTGCATACTAATTATGATGTCATCATATACTGTGACGTCATAATACATGCTCATGATGCTCCTGTAGATGTGACACAAATTGGGGTACGAGAAATTGCTCATAATACCTGCATGTTGCGATCTCATAATATATTGTGATGTCATAATGCGGATACATTATGACGTCATAATACATTGTGATGTCATAGTGCTTACTAATTATGATGTCATCATATACTGTGACGTCATAATACATGCTCATGATGCTCCAGTAGATGTGACACAAATTGGGGTAAGAGAAATTGCTCATAATACCTGCATGTTGCGCTCTCATAATATATTGTGATGTCATAATGCGGATACATTATGACGTCATAATACATTGTGACGTCATAGTGCATACTAATTATGATGTCATCATATACTGTGACGTCATAATACATGCTCATGATGCTCCAGTAGATGTGACACAAATTGGGGTAAGAGAAATTGCTCATAATACCTGCATGTTGCGCTCTCATAATATATTGTGATGTCATAATGCGGATAAATTATGACGTCATAATACATTGTGACGGCATAGTGCATACTAATTATGATGTCATCATATACTGTGACGTCATAATACATGCTCATGATGCTCCAGTAGATGTGACACAAATTGGGATAAGAGAAATTGCTCATAATACCTGCATGTTGCGCTCTCATAATATATTGTGATGTCATAATGCGGATATATTATGATGTCATAATACATTGTGATGTCATAGTGCATACTAATTATGATGTCATCAAATACTGTGAAGTCATAATACATGCTCATGATGCTCCAGTAGATGTGACACAAACTGGGGTAAGAGAAATTGCTCATAATACCTGCATGTTGCGCTCTCATAATATATTGTGATGTCATAATGCGGATACATTATGACATCATAATACATTGTGACGTCACAGTGCATACTAATTATGATGTCATCATATACTGTGACGTCATAATACATGCTCATGATGCTCCAGTAGATGTGACACAAATTGGGGTAAGATAAATTGCTCATAATACCTGCAAATTGCGCTCTCATAATATATTGTGATGTCATAATGCGGATACATTATGACGTCATAATACATTGTGATGTCATAGTGCATACTATTTATGATGTCATCATATACTGTGACGTCATAATACATGCTCATGATGCTCCAGTAGATGTGACACAAATTGGGGTAAGAGAAATTGCTCATAATACCTGCATGTTGCACTCTCATAATATATTGTGATGTCATAATGCGGATACATTATGACGTCTTAATACATTGTGACGTCATAGTGCATACTAATTATGATGTCATCATATACTGTGACGTCATAATACATGCTCATGATGCTCCAGTAGATGTGACAGAAATTGGGGTAATCGAAAATGGTCATAAACCTCCAAATTGCGCTCTCATAATATAATGTGATGTCATAATGCGGATACATTATGACGTCATAATACATTGTGACTTCATAGTGCATACTAATTATGATGTCAACCTATTCTGTGGCGTCATAATACATGCTCATGATGCTCCAGTAGATGTGACACAAATTGGGGTAAGAGAAATTGCTCATAATACCTGCATGTTGCGCTCTCATAATATATTGTGATGTCATAATGCGGATACATTATGACGTCATAATACATTGTGACGTCATAGTTCATACTAATTATGATGTCATCGTATACTGTGACGTCATAATACATGCTCATGATGCTCCAGTAGATGTGACACAAATTGGGGTAAGAGAAAATGCTCATAAAACCTGCAAATTGCGCTCTCATAATATATTGTGATGTCTTAATGTGGATATATTATGACGTCATAATACATTGTGACGTCATACTGCATAATAATTATGATGTCATCATATACTGTGATGTCAAAGTACATGCACATGATGCTCCAGTAGATGTGACACAAATTGGGGTAAGCGAAATCGGTCATAAAACCTGCAAATTGCGCTCTCATAATATTTTGTGATGTCATAATGCGGATCCATTTTGACGTCATAATACATTGTGACATCATAGTGCATAATAATTATGATGTCATCATATACTGTGACGTCATAATACATGCTCATGATGCTCCAGTAGATGTGACACAAATTGGGGTAAGAGAAATTGCTCATAAAACCTGAAAATTGCGCTCTCATAATATATTGTGATGTCTTAATGCGGATACATTATGACGACATAATACATTGTGACGTCATACTGCATACTAATTATGATGTCATCATATACTGTGACGTCATAATACATGCTCATGATGCTCCAGTAGATGTGACACAAATTGGGGTAAGCGAAATCGGTCATAAAACCTTCAAATTGCGCTCTCATAATATATTGTGATGTCATAATGCGGATACATTATGACGTCATAATACATTGTGACGTCATAGTGTATACTAATTATGATGTCATCATATACTGTGACGTCATAATACATGCTCATGATGCTCCAGTAGATGTGACACAAATTGGGGTAAGCGAATTTGGTCATAAAACCTGCAAGTTGCGCTCTCATAATATATTGTGATGTCATAATGCGGATATATTATGACGTCGTAATACATTTTGAGGTCATAGTGCATACTAATTATGATGTCATCATATACTGTGACGTCATAATACATGCTCATGATGCTCCAGTAGATGTGACACAAATTGGGGTAAGAGAAATTGCTCATAATACCTGCATGTTGCGCTCTCATAATATATTGTGATGTTATAATGCGGATACATTATGACGTCATAATACATTGTGACGTCATAGTGCATACTAATTATGATGTCATCATATACTGTGACGTCATAATACATGCTCATGATGCTCCAGTAGATGTGACACAAATTGGGATAAGAGAAATTTCTCATAATACCTGCATGTTACGCTCTCATAATATATTGTGATGTCATAATGCGGATACATTATGACGTCACAATACATTGTGACGTCATAGTGCATACTAATTATGATGTCATCAAATACTGTGACGTCATAATACATGCTCATGATGCTCCAGTAGATGTGACACAAATTGGGGTAAGAGAAATTGCTCATAATACCTGCATGATGCGCTCTCATAATATATTGTGATGTCATAATGCGGACACATTATGACGTCATAATACATTGTGACGTCATAGTGCATACTAATTATGATGTCATCATATACTGTGACGTCATAATACATGCTCATGATGCTCCTGTAGATGTGACACAAATTGGGGTAAGAGAAATTGCTCATAATACCTGCATGTTGTGATCTCATAATATATTGTGATGTCATAATGCAGATACATTATGACGTCATAATACATTGTGATGTCATAGTGCTTACTAATTATGATGTCATCATATACTGTGACGTCATATTACATGCTCATGATGCTCCAGTAGATGTGACACAAATTGTGGTAAGAGAAATTGCTCATAATACCTGCATGTTGCGCTCTCATAATATATTGTGATGTCATAATGCGGATACATTATGACGTCATAATACATTGTGAGGTCACAGTGCATACTAATTATGATGTCATCATATACTGTGACGTCATAATACATGCTCATGATGCTCCAGTAGCTGTGACACAAATTGGGGTAAGAGAAATTGCTCATAATACCTGCATGTTGCGCTCTCATAATATATTGTGATGTCATAATGCGGATACATTATGACGTCATAATATATTGTGACGTCATAGTGCATACTAATTATGATGTCATCATATACTGTGACGTCATAATACATGCTCATGATGCTCCAGTAGATGTGACACAAATAGGGGTAAGAGAAATTGCTCATAATACCTGCATGTTGCGCTCTCATAATATATTGTGATGTCTTAATGCGGATACATTATGACGTCATAATACGTTGTGACGTCATACTGCATATTAATTATGATGTCATCATATACTGTGACTTCATAATACATGCTCATGAATCTATAGTAGATGTGACACAAATTGGGGTAAGCGAAATTGGTCATAAAACCTGCAAATTCCGCTCTCATAATATATTGTGATGTCATAAAGCGGATACATTATGACGTCAAAATACATTGTGACGTCATAGTGCATACTAATTATGATGTCATCATATACTGTGACGTCATAATACATGCTCATGATGCTCCAGTAGATGTGACACAAATTGGGGTAAGCGAAATTGGTCATAAAACCTGCAAATTGCGCTCTCATAATATATTGTGATGTCATAATGCGGATACATTATGACGTCATAATACATTGTGACGTCATAGTGCATACTAATTATGATGTCATCATATACTGTGACGTCATAATACATGCTCATGATGCTCCAGTAGATGTGACACAAACTGAGGTAAGAGAAATTGCTCATAATACCTGCATGTTGCGCTCTCATAATATATTGTGATGTCATAATGCGCATACATTATGACGTCATAATACATTGTGATGTCATAGTGCTTACTAATTATGATGTCATCATATACTGTGATGTCATAATACATGCTCATGATGCTCCAGTAGATGGGACACAAATTGGGGTAAGAGAAATTGCTCATAATACCTGCATGTTGCGCTCTCATAATATATTGTGATGTCATAATGCGGATACATTATGACGTCATAATACATTGTGACGTCATAGTGCATACTTATTATGATGTCATCAAATACTGTGACGTCATGATACATGCTCATGATGCTCCAGTAGATGTGACAGAAATTGGGGTAAGAGAAATTGCTCATAATACCTGCATGATGCGCTCTCATAATATATTGTGATGTCATAATGCGGATACATTATGACGTCATAATACATTGTGACGTCATAGTGCATACTAATTATGATGTCATCATATACTGTGACGTCATAATACATGCTCATGATGCTCCTGTAGATGTGACACAAATTGGGGTACGAGAAATTGCTCATAATACCTGCATGTTGCGATCTCATAATATATTGTGATGTCATAATGCGGATACATTATGACGTCATAATACATTGTGATGTCATAGTGCATACTAATTATGATGTCATCATATACTGTGACGTCATAATACATGCTCATGATGCTCCAGTAGATGTGACACAAATTGGGGTAAGCGAAATTGGTCATAAAACCTCCAAATTGCACTCTCATAATATAATGTGATGTCATAATGCGGATACATTATGACGTCATAATACATTGTGACGTCATAGTGCATACTAATTATGATGTCATCATATACTGTGACGTCATAATACATGCTCATGATGCTCCAGTAGATGTGACACAAATTGGGGTAAGAGAAATTGGTCATAAAACCTGCAAATTGCTCTCTCATAATATATTGTGATGTCATAATGCGGATACATTATGACGTCATAATACATTGTGACTTCATAGTGCATACTAATTATGCTGTCAACCTATTCTGTGACGTCATAATACATGCTCAAGATGCTCCAGTAGATGTGACACAAATTGGGGTAAGATAAATTGCTCATAATACCTGCAAATTGCGCTCTCATAATATATTGTGATGTCATAATGCGGATACATTATGACGTCATAATACATTGTGATGTCATAGTGCATACTAATTATGATGTCATCATATACTGTGACATCATAATACATGCTCATGCTGCTCCAGTAGATGTGACGCAAATTGGGGTAAGAGAAATCGCTCATAATACCTGCATGTTGCGCTCTCATAATATATTGTGATGTCATAATGCGGATACATTATGACGTCATAATACATTGTGAGGTCATAGTGCATACTAATTATGATGTCATCATATACTGTGACGTCATAATACATGCTCCTGATGCTCCAGTAGATGTGACACAAATTGGGGTAAGAGAAATTGCTCATAATACCTGCATGTTGCGCTCTCATAATATACTGTGATGTCATAATGTGGATACATTATGACTTCATAATACATTGTGATGTCATAGTGCATACTAATTATGATGTCATCATATACTGTGACGTCATAATACATGCTCATGATGCTCCAGTAGATGTGACACAAATTGGGGTAAGAGAAATTGCTCATAAAACCTGAAAATTGCGCTCTCATAATATATTGTGATGTCTTAATGCGGATACATTATGACGTCATAATACGTTGTGACGTCATACTGCATATTAATTATGATGTCATCATATACTGTGACTTCATAATACATGCTCATGAATCTATAGTAGATGTGACACAAATTGGGGTAAGCGAAATTGGTCATAAAACCTGCAAATTCCGCTCTCATAATATATTGTGATGTCATAATGCGGATACATTATGACGTCATAATACATTGTGACGTCATAGTGAATACTAATTATGATGTCATCATATACTGTGACGTCATAATACATGCTCATGATGCTCCAGTAGATGTGACACAAATTGGGGTAAGCGAAATTGGTCATAAAACCTGCAAATTGCGCTCTCATAATATATTGTGATGTCATAATGCGGATACATTATGACGTCATAATACATTGTGACGTCATAGTGCATACTAATTATGATGTCATCATATACTGTGACGTCATAATACATGCTCATGATGCTCCAGTAGATGTGACACAAATTGAGGTAAGAGAAATTGCTCATAATACCTGCATGTTGCGCTCTCATAATATATTGTGATGTCATAATGCGGATACATTATGACGTCATAATACATTGTGATGTCATAGTGCTTACTAATTATGATGTCATCATATACTGTGATGTCATAATACATGCTCATGATGCTCCAGTAGATGTGACACAAATTGGGATAAGAGAAATTGCTCATAATACCTGCATGTTGCGCTCTCATAATATATTGTGATGTCATAATGCAGATACATTATGACGTCATAATACATTGTGACGTCATAGTGCATACTAATTATGATGTCATCATATACTGTGACGTCATAATACATGCTCATGATGCTCCAGTAGATGGGACACAAATTGGGGTAAGCGAAATTGGTCATAAAACCTCCAAATTGCGCTCTCATAATATAATGTGATGTCATAATGCGGATACATTATGACGTCATAATACATTGTGACGTCATAGTGCATACTTATTATGATGTCATCAAATACTGTGACGTCATGATACATGCTCATGATGCTCCAGTAGATGTGACAGAAATTGGGGTAAGAGAAATTGCTCATAATACCTGCATGATGCGCTCTCATAATATATTGTGATGTCATAATGCGGATACATTATGACGTCATAATACATTGTGACGTCATAGTGCATACTAATTATGATGTCATCATATACTGTGACGTCATAATACATGCTCATGATGCTCCTGTAGATGTGACACAAATTGGGGTACGAGAAATTGCTCATAATACCTGCATGTTGCGATCTCATAATATATTGTGATGTCATAATGCGGATACATTATGACGTCATAATACATTGTGATGTCATAGTGCATACTAATTATGATGTCATCATATACTGTGACGTCATAATACATGCTCATGATGCTCCAGTAGATGTGACACAAATTGGGGTAAGCGAAATTGGTCATAAAACCTCCAAATTGCGCTCTCATAATATAATGTGATGTCATAATGCGGATACATTATGACGTCATAATACATTGTGATGTCATAGTGCATACTAATTATGATGTCATCATATACTGTGACGTCATAATACATGCTCATGATGCTCCAGTAGATGTGACACAAATTGGGGTAAGAGAAATTGGTCATAAAACCTGCAAATTGCTCTCTCATAATATATTGTGATGTCATAATGCGGATACATTATGACGTCATAATACATTGTGACTTCATAGTGCATACTAATTATGCTGTCAAGCTATTCTGTGACGTCATAATACATGCTCAAGATGCTCCAGTAGATGTGACACAAATTGGGGTAAGATAAATTGCTCATAATACCTGAAAATTGCGATCTCATAATATATTGTGATGTCATAATGCGGATACATTATGACGTCATAATACATTGTGATGTCATAGTGCATACTAATTATGATGTCATCATATACTGTGACATCATAATACATGCTCATGCTGCTCCAGTAGATGTGACGCAAATTGGGGTAAGAGAAATTGCTCATAATACCTGCATGTTGCGCTCTCATAATATATTGTGATGTCATAATGCGGATACATTATGACGTCATAATACATTGTGACGTCATAGTGCATACTAATTATGATGTCATCATATACTGTGACGTCATAATACATGCTCCTGATGCTCCAGTAGATGTGACACAAATTGGGGTAAGAGAAATTGCTCATAATACCTGCATGTTGCGCTCTCATAATATACTGTGATGTCATAATGCGGATACATTATGACTTCATAATACATTGTGATGTCATAGTGCATACTAATTATGATGTCATCATATACTGTGACGTCATAATACATGCTCATGATGCTCCAGTAGATGTGACACAAATTGGGGTAAGAGAAATTGCTCATAAAACCTGAAAATTGCGCTCTCATAATATATTGTGATGTCTTAATGCGGATACATTATGACGTCATAATACGTTGTGACGTCATACTGCATATTAATTATGATGTCATCATATACTGTGACTTCATAATACATGCTCATGAATCTATAGTAGATGTGACACAAATTGGGGTAAGCGAAATTGGTCATAAAACCTGCAAATTCCGCTCTCATAATATATTGTGATGTCATAAAGCGGATACATTATGACGTCATAATACATTGTGACGTCATAGTGCATACTAATTATGATGTCATCATATACTGTGACGTCATAATACATGCTCATGATGCTCCAGTAGATGTGACACAAATTGGGGTAAGCGAAATTGGTCATAAAACCTGCAAATTGCGCTCTCATAATATATTGTGATGTCATAATGCGGATACATTATGACGTCATAATACATTGTGACGTCATAGTGCATACTAATTATGATGTCATCATATACTGTGACGTCATAATACATGCTCATGATGCTCCAGTAGATGTGACACAAATTGAGGTAAGAGAAATTGCTCATAATACCTGCATGTTGCGCTCTCATAATATATTGTGATGTCATAATGCGGATACATTATGACGTCATAATACATTGTGATGTCATAGTGCTTACTAATTATGATGTCATCATATACTGTGATGTCATAATACATGCTCATGATGCTCCAGTAGATGGGACACAATTTGGGGTAAGCGAAATTGGTCATAAAACCTCCAAATTGCGCTCTCATAATATAATGTGATGTCATAATGCGGATACATTATGACGTCATAATATATTGTGACGTCATAGTGCATACTTATTATGATGTCATCAAATACTGTGACGTCATGATACATGCTCATGATGCTCCAGTAGATGTGACAGAAATTGGGGTAAGAGAAATTGCTCATAATACCTGCATGTTGCGCTCTCATAATATATTGTGATGTCATAATGCGGTTACATTATGACGTCATAATACATTGTGATGTCATAGTGCTTACTAATTATGATGTCATCATATACTGTGATGTCATAATACATGCTCATGATGCTCCAGTAGATGTGACACAAATTGGGGTAAGAGAAATTGCTCATAATACCTGCATGTTGCGCTCTCATAATATATTGTGATGTCATAATGCAGATACATTATGACGTCATAATACATTGTGACGTCATAGTGCATACTAATTATGATGTCATCATATACTGTGACGTCATAATACATGCTCATGATGCTCCAGTAGATGTGACACAAATTGGGGTAAGCGAAATTGGTCATAAAACCTCCAAATTGCGCTCTCATAATATAATGTGATGTCATAATGCGGATACATTATAACGTCATAATACATTGTGATGTCATAGTGCATACTAATTATGATGTCATCAAATACTGTGACGTCATAATACATGCTCATGATGCTCCAGTAGATGTGACACAAATTGGGGTAAGAGAAATTGCTCATAATACCTGCATGATGCGCTCTCATAATATATTGTGATGTCATAATGCGGATACATTATGACGTCATAATACATTGTGACGTCATAGTGCATACTAATTATGATGTCATCATATACTGTGACGTCATAATACATGCTCATGATGCTCCTGTAGATGTGACACAAATTGGGGTACGAGAAATTGCTCATAATACCTGCATGTTGCGATCTCATAATATATTGTGATGTCATAATGCGGATACATTATGACGTCATAATACATTGTGATGTCATAGTGCATACTAATTATGATGTCATCATATACTGTGACGTCATAATACATGCTCATGATGCTCCAGTAGATGTGACACAAATTGGGGTAAGCGAAATTGGTCATAAAACCTCCAAATTGCGCTCTCATAATATAATGTGATGTCATAATGCGGATACATTATGACGTCATAATAT
The DNA here is from genome assembly GCF_030222135.1 of Aotus nancymaae. Taxonomy (NCBI): domain Eukaryota; kingdom Metazoa; phylum Chordata; class Mammalia; order Primates; family Aotidae; genus Aotus; species Aotus nancymaae. The sequence continues at coordinate 1,483,776 of NW_026988475.1, read as the reverse complement.
ATTGTGACGTCATAGTGCATACTAATTATGATGTCATCATATACTGTGACGTCATAATACATGCTCATGATGCTCCAGTAGATGTGACACAAATTGGGGTAAGAGAAATTGGTCATAAAACCTGCAAATTGCTCTCTCATAATATATTGTGATGTCATAATGCGGATACATTATGACGTCATAATACATTGTGACTTCATAGTGCATACTAATTATGCTGTTAACCTATTCTGTGACGTCATAATACATGCTCAAGATGCTCCAGTAGATGTGACACAAATTGGGGTAAGAGAAATTGCTCATAATACCTGCATGTTGCGCTCTTATAATATATTGTGATGTCATAATGCGGATACATTATGACGTCATAATACATTGTGACGTCATAGTTCATACTAATTATGATGTCATCGTATACTGTGACGTCATAATACATGCTCATGATGCTCCAGTAGATGTGACACAAATTGGGGTAAGAGAAATTGCTCATAAAACCTGCAATTTGCGCTCTCATAATATATTGTGATGTCTTAATGCGGATACATTATGACGTCATAACACATTGTGACGTCATACTGCATACTAATTATGATGTCATCATATACTGTGATGTCATAATACATGCTCATGATGCTGCAGTAGATGTGACACAAATTGGGGTAAGCGAAATCGGTCATAAAACCTGCAAATTGCGCTCTCATAATATATTGTGATGTCATAATGCGGATACATTTTGACGTCATAATACATTGTGACGTCATAGTGCATACTAATTATGATGTCATCATATACTGTGACGTCATAATACATGCTCATGATGCTCCAGTAGATGTGACACAAATTGGGGTAAGCGAATTTGTTCATAAAACCTGCAAGTTGCGCTCTCATAATATATTGTGATGTCATAATGCGGATATATTATGACGTCATAATACATTGTGACGTCATAGTGCATACTAATTATGATGTCATCATATACTGTGACGTCATAATACATGCTCATGATGCTCCAGTAGATGTGACACAAATTGGGGTAAGAGAAATTGCTCATAATACCTGCATGTTGCGCTCTCATAATATATTGTGATGTCATAATGCGGATACATTATGACGTCATAATACATTGTGACGTCATAGTGCATACTAATTATGATGTCATCATATACTGTGATGTCATAATACATGCTCATGATGCTCCAGTCGATGTGACACAAATTGGGATAAGAGAAATTGCTCATAATACCTGCATGTTACGCTCTCATAATATATTGTGATGTCATAATGCGGATACATTATGACGTCATAATACATTGTGACGTCATAGTGCATACTAATTATGATGTCATCAAATACTGTGACGTCATAATACATCCTCATGATGCTTCAGTAGATGTGACACAAATTGGGGTAAGAGAAATTGCTCATAATACCTGCATGATGCGCTCTCATAATATATTGTGATGTCATAATGCGGATACATTATGACGTCATAATACATTATGACGTCATAGTGCATACTAATTATGATGTCATCATATACTGTGACGTCATAATACATGCTCATGATGCTCCTGTAGATGTGACACAAATTGGGGTACGAGAAATTGCTCATAATACCTGCATGTTGCGATCTCATAATATATTGTGATGTCATAATGCGGATACATTATGACGTCATAATACATTGTGATGTCATAGTGCTTACTAATTATGATGACATCATATACTGTGACGTCATAATACATGCTCATGATGCTCCAGTAGATGTGACACAAATTGGGGTAAGAGAAATTGCTCATAATACCTGCATGTTGCGCTCTCATAATATATTGTGATGTCATAATGCGGATACATTATGACGTCATAATACATTGTGACGTCATAGTGCATACTAATTATGATGTCATCATATACTGTGACGTCATAATACATGCTCATGATGCTCCAGTAGATGTGACACAAATTGGGGTAAGAGAAATTGCTCATAATACCTGCATGTTGCCCTCTCATAATATATTGTGATGTCATAATGCGGATAAATTATGACGTCATAATACATTGTGACGGCATAGTGCATACTAATTATGATGTCATCATATACTGTGACGTCATAATACATGCTCATGATGCTCCAGTAGATGTGACACAAATTGGGATAAGAGAAATTGCTCATAATACCTGCATGTTGCGCTCTCATAATATATTGTGATGTCATAATGCGGATATATTATGATGTCATAATACATTGTGATGTCATAGTGCATACTAATTATGATGTCATCAAATACTGTGACGTCATAATACATGCTCATGATGCTCCAGTAGATGTGACACAAACTGGGGTAAGAGAAATTGCTCATAATACCTGCATGTTGCGCTCTCATAATATATTGTGATGTCATAATGCGGATACATTATGACATCATAATACATTGTGACGTCACAGTGCATACTAATTATGATGTCATCATATACTGTGACGTCATAATACATGCTCATGATGCTCCAGTAGATGTGACAGAAATTGGGGTAAGAGAAATTGCTCATAATACCTGCAAATTGCGCTCTCATAATATATTGTGATGTCATAATGCGGATACATTATGACGTCATAATACATTGTGATGTCATAGTGCATACTATTTATGATGTCATCATATACTGTGACGTCATAATACATGCTCATGATGCTCCAGTAGATGTGACACAAATTGGGGTAAGAGAAATTGCTCATAATACCTGCATGTTGCGCTCTCATAATATATTGTGATGTCATAATGCGGATACGTTATGACGTCTTAATACATTGTGACGTCATAGTGCATACTAATTATGATGTCATCATATACTGTGACGTCATAATACATGCTCATGATGCTCCAGTAGATGTGACACAAATTGGGGTAATCGAAAATGGTCATAAACCTCCAAATTGCGCTCTCATAATATAATGTGATGTCATAATGCGGATACATTATGACGTCATAATACATTGTGACTTCATAGTGCATACTAATTATGATGTCAACCTATTCTGTGGCGTCATAATACATGCTCATGATGCTCCAGTAGATGTGACACAAATTGGGGTAAGAGAAATTGCTCATAATACCTGCATGTTGCGCTCTCATAATATATTGTGATGTCATAATGCGGATACATTATGACGTCATAATACATTGTGACGTCATAGTTCATACTAATTATGATGTCATCGTATACTGTGACGTCATAATACATGCTCATGATGCTCCAGTAGATGTGACACAAATTGGGGTAAGAGAAAATGCTCATAAAACCTGCAAATTGCGCTCTCATAATATATTGTGATGTCTTAATGTGGATATATTATGACGTCATAATACATTGTGACGTCATACTGCATAATAATTATGATGTCATCATATACTGTGATGTCAAAGTACATGCTCATGATGCTCCAGTAGATGTGACACAAATTGGGGTAAGCGAAATCGGTCATAAAACCTGCAAATTGCGCTCTCATAATATTTTGTGATGTCATAATGCGGATACATTTTGACGTCATAATACATTGTGACATCATAGTGCATAATAATTATGATGTCATCATATACTGTGACGTCATAATACATGCTCATGATGCTCCAGTAGATGTGACACAAATTGGGGTAAGAGAAATTGCTCATAAAACCTGCAAATTGCGCTCTCATAATATATTGTGATGTCATAATGCGGATACATTATGACGTCATAATACATTGTGACGTCATAGTGTATACTAATTATGATGTCATCATATACTGTGACGTCATAATACATGCTCATGATGCTCCAGTAGATGTGACACAAATTGGGGTAAGCGAATTTGGTCATAAAACCTGCAAGTTGCGCTCTCATAATATATTGTGATGTCATAATGCGGATATATTATGACGTTGTAATACATTTTGAGGTCATAGTGCATACTAATTATGATGTCATCATATACTGTGACGTCATAATACATGCTCATGATGCTCCAGTAGATGTGACACAAATTGGGGTAAGAGAAATTGCTCATAATACCTGCATGTTGCGCTCTCATAATATATTGTGATGTTATAATGCGGATACATTATGACGTCATAATACATTGTGACGTCATAGTGCATACTAATTATGATGTCATCATATACTGTGACGTCATAATACATGCTCATGATGCTCCAGTAGATGTGACACAAATTGGGATAAGAGAAATTTCTCATAATACCTGCATGTTACGCTCTCATAATATATTGTGATGTCATAATGCGGATACATTATGACGTCATAATACATTGTGACGTCATAGTGCATACTAATTATGATGTCATCAAATACTGTGACGTCATAATACATGCTCATGATGCTCCAGTAGATGTGACACAAATTGGGGTAAGAGAAATTGCTCATAATACCTGCATGATGCGCTCTCATAATATATTGTGATGTCATAATGCGGACACATTATGACGTCATAATACATTGTGACGTCATAGTGCATACTAATTATGATGTCATCATATACTGTGACGTCATAATACATGCTCATGATGCTCCTGTAGATGTGACACAAATTGGGGTAAGAGAAATTGCTCATAATACCTGCATGTTGTGATCTCATAATATATTGTGATGTCATAATGCGGATACATTATGACGTCATAATACATTGTGATGTCATAGTGCTTACTAATTATGATGTCATCATATACTGTGACGTCATAATACATGCTCATGATGCTCCAGTAGATGTGACACAAATTGTGGTAAGAGAAATTGCTCATAATACCTGCATGTAGCGCTCTCATAATATATTGTGATGTCATAATGCGGATACATTATGACGTCATAATACATTGTGAGGTCACAGTGCATACTAATTATGATGTCATCATATACTGTGACGTCATAATACATGCTCATGATGCTCCAGTAGCTGTGACACAAATTGGGGTAAGAGAAATTGCTCATAATACCTGCATGTTGCGCTCTCATAATATATTGTGATGTCATAATGCGGATACATTATGACGTCATAATATATTGTGACGTCATAGTGTATACTAATTATGATGTCATCATATACTGTGACGTCATAATACATGCTCATGATGCTCCAGTAGATGTGACACAAATTGGGGTAAGAGAAATTGCTCATAAAACCTGAAAATTGCGCTCTCATAATATATTGTGATGTCTTAATGCGGATACATTATGACGTCATAATACGTTGTGACGTCATACTGCATATTAATTATGATGTCATCATATACTGTGACTTCATAATACATGCTCATGAATCTATAGTAGATGTGACACAAATTGGGGTAAGCGAAATTGGTCATAAAACCTGCAAATTCCGCTCTCATAATATATTGTGATGTCATAAAGCGGATACATTATGACGTCATAATACATTGTGACGTCATAGTGCATACTAATTATGATGTCATCATATACTGTGACGTCATAATACATGCTCATGATGCTCCAGTAGATGTGACACAAATTGGGGTAAGCGAAATTGGTCATAAAACCTGCAAATTGCGCTCTCATAATATATTGTGATGTCATAATGCGGATACATTATGACATCATAATACATTGTGACGTCATAGTGCATACTAATTATGATGTCATCATATACTGTGACGTCATAATACATGCTCATGATGCTCCAGTAGATGTGACACAAATTGAGGTAAGAGAAATTGCTCATAATACCTGCATGTTGCGCTCTCATAATATATTGTGATGTCATAATGCGGATACATTATGACGTCATAATACATTGTGATGTCATAGTGCATACTAATTATGATGTCATCATATACTGTGACGTCATAATACATGCTCATGATGCTCCAGTAGATGTGACACAAATTGGGGTAAGCGAAATTGGTCATAAAACCTCCAAATTGCACTCTCATAATATAATGTGATGTCATAATGCGGATACATTATGACGTCATAATACATTGTGACGTCATAGTGCATACTAATTATGATGTCATCATATACTGTGACGTCATAATACATGCTCATGATGCTCCAGTAGATGTGACACAAATTGGGGTAAGCGAAATTGGTCATAAAACCTCCAAATTGCACTCTCATAATATAATGTGATGTCATAATGCGGATACATTATGACGTCATAATACATTGTGACGTCATAGTGCATACTAATTATGATGTCATCATATACTGTGACGTCATAATACATGCTCATGATGCTCCAGTAGCTGTGACACAAATTGGGGTAAGAGAAATTGCTCATAATACCTCCATGTTGCGCTCTCATAATATATTGTGATGTCATAATGCGGATACATTATGACGTCATAATATATTGTGACGTCATAGTGCATACTAATTATGATGTCATCATATACTGTGACGTCATAATACATGCTCATGATGCTCCAGTAGATGTGACACAAATAGGGGTAAGAGAAATTGCTCATAATACCTGCATGTTGCGCTCTCATAATATATTGTGATGTCTTAATGCGGATACATTATGACGTCATAATACGTTGTGACGTCATAGTGAATACTAATTATGATGTCATCAAATACTGTGACGTCATAATACATGCTCATGATGCTCCAGTAGATGTGACACAAATTGGGGTAAGAGAAATTGCTCATGATACCTGCATGTTGCGCTCTCATAATATATTGTGATGTCATAATGCGGATACATTATGACATCAAAATACATTGTGACGTCACAGTGCATACTAATTATGATGTCATCATATACTGTGACGTCATAATACATGCTCATGATGCTCCAGTAGCTGTGACACAAATTGGGGTAAGATAAATTGCTCATAATACCTGCAAATTGCGCTCTCATAATATATTGTGATGTCATAATGCGGATACATTATGACGTCATAATACATTGTGATGTCATAGTGCATACTAATTATGATGTCATCATATACTGTGATGTCATAATACATGCTCATGATGCTCCAGTAGATGTGACGCAAATTGGGGTAAGAGAAATTGCTCATAATACCTGCATGTTGCGCTCTCATAATATATTGTGATGTCATAATGCGGATACATTATGACGTCATAATACATTGTGACGTCCTAGTGCATACTAATTATGATGTCATCATATACTGTGATGTCATAATACATGCTCATGATGCTCCAGTAGATGTGACACAAATTGGGGTAAGAGAAATTGCTCATAATACCTGCATGTTGCGCTCTCATAATATATTGTGATGTCATAATGCGGATACATTATGACGTCATAATACATTGTGACGTCATAGTGCATACTAATTATGATGTCATCATATACTGTGACGTCATAATACATGCTCATGTTGCTCCAGTAGATGTGACACAAATTGGGGTAAGAGAAATTGCTCATAATACCTGCATGTTGCGCTCTCATAATATATTGTGATGTCATAATGCGGATACATTATGACGTCATAATACATTGTGACGTCATACTGCATACTAATTATGATGTCATCATATACTGTGACGTCATAATACATGCTCATGATGCTCCAGTAGATGTGACACAAATTGGGGTAAGAGAAATTGCTCATAATACCTGCATGTTGCGCTCTCATAATATATTGTGATGTCATAATGCGGATACATTATGACGTCATAATACATTGTGACGTCATAGTGCATACTAATTATGATGTCATCATATACTGTGACGTCATAATACATGCTCATGATGCTCCAGTAGATGTGACACAAATTGGGATAAGAGAAATTGCTCATAATACCTGCATGTTGCGCTCTCATAATATATTGTGATGTCATAATGCGGATATATTATGATGTCATAATACATTGTGATGTCATAGTGCATACTAATTATGATGTCATCAAATACTGTGAAGTCATAATACATGCTCATGATGCTCCAGTAGATGTGACACAAATTGGGGTAAGAGAAATTGCTCATAATACCTGCATGTTGCGCTCTCATAATATATTGTGATGTCATAATGCGGATACATTATGACATCATAATACATTGTGACGTCACAGTGCATACTAATTATGATGTCATCATATACTGTGACGTCATAATACATGCTCATGATGCTCCAGTAGATGTGACACAAATTGGGGTAAGATAAATTGCTCACAATACCTGCAAATTGCGCTCTCATAATATATTGTGATGTCATAATGCGGATACATTATGACGTCATAATACATTGTGACGTCATAGTGCATACTAATTATGATGTCATCGTATACTGTGACGTCATAATACATGCTCATGATGCTCCAGTAGATGTGACACAAATTGGGGTAAGAGAAATTGCTCATAATACCTGCAAATTGCTCTCTCATAATATATTGTGATGTCATAATGCGGATACATTATGACGTCATAATACATTGTGACTTCATAGTGCATACTAATTATGATGTCAACCTATTCTGTGACGTCATAATACATGCTCATGATGCTCCAGTAGATGTGACACAAATTGGGGTAAGAGAAATTGCTCATAATACCTGCATGTTGCGCTCTCATAATATATTGTGATGTCATAATGCGGATACATTATGACGTCATAATACATTGTGACGTCATAGTTCATACTAATTATGATGTCATCGTATACTGTGACGTCATAATACATGCTCATGATGCTCCAGTAGATGTGACACAAATTGGGGTAAGAGAAAATGCTCATAAAACCTGCAAATTGCGCTCTCATAATATATTGTGATGTCTTAATGTGGATACATTATGACGTCATAATACATTGTGACGTCATACTGCATACTAATTATGATGTCATCATATACTGTGATGTCAAAGTACATGCTCATGATGCTCCAGTAGATGTGACACAAATTGGGGTAAGCGAAATCGGTCATGAAACCTGCAAATTGCGCTCTCATAATATATTGTGATGTCATAATGCGGATACATTTTGACGTCATAATACATTGTGACGTCATAGTGCATACTAATTATGATGTCATCATATAATGTGACGTCATAATACATGCTCATGATGCTCCAGTAGATGTGACACAAATTGGGGTAAGCGAATTTGGTCATAAAACCTACAAGTTGCGCTCTCAAAATATATTGTGATGTCATAATGCGGATATATTATGACGTCGTAATACATTGTGAGGTCATAGTGCATACTAATTATGATGTCATCATATACTGTGACGTCATAATACATGCTCATGTTGCTCCAGTAGATGTGACACAAATTGGGGTAAGAGAAATTTCTCATAATACCTGCATGTTACGCTCTCATAATATATTGTGATGTCATAAAGCGGATACATTATGACGTCATAATACATTGTGACGTCATAGTGCATACTAATTATGATGTCATCATATACTGTGACGTCATAATACATGCTCATGATGCTCCTGTAGATGTGACACAAATTGGGGTAAGAGAAATTGCTCATAATACCTGCATGTTGTGATCTCATAATATATTGTGATGTCGTAATGCGGATACATTATGACGTCATAATACAATGTGATGTCATAGTGCTTACTAATTATGATGTCATCATATCCTGTGACGTCATAATACATGCTCATGATGCTCCAGTAGATGTGACACAAATTGTGGTAAGAGAAATTGCTCATAATACCTGCATGTTGCGCTCTCATAATATATTGTGATGTCATAATGCGGATACATTATGACGTCATAATACATTGTGACGTCATAGTGCATACTACTTATGATGTCATCATATACTGTGACGTCATAATACATGCTCATGATGCTCCAGTAGATGTGACACAGATTGGGGTAAGAGAAATTGCTCATAATACCTGCATGTTGCGCTCTCATAATATATTGTGATGTCATAATGCGGATACATTATGACGTCATAATACATTGTGACGTCACAGTGCATACTAATTATGATGTCATCATATACTGTGACGTCATAATGCATGCTCATGATGCTCCAGTAGCTGTGACACAAATTGGGGTAAGATAAATTGCTCATAATACCTGCAAATTGCGCTCTCATAATATATTGTGATGTCATAATGCGGATACATTATGACGTCATAATACATTGTGACGTCATAGTGCATACTAATTATGATGTCATCATATACTGTGACGTCATAATACATGCTCATGATGCTCCAGTAGATGTGACGCAAATTGGGGTAAGAGAAATTGCTCATAATACCTGCATGTTGCGCTCTCATAATATATTGTGATGTCATAATGCGGATACATTATGACGTCATAATACATTGTGACGTCCTAGTGCATACTAATTATGATGTCATCATATACTGTGATGTCATAATACATGCTCATGATGCTCCAGTAGATGTGACACAAATTGGGGTAAGAGAAATTGCTCATAATACCTGCATGTTGCGCTCTCATAATATATTGTGATGTCATAATGCGGATACATTATGACGTCATAATACATTGTGACGTCATAGTGCATACTAATTATGATGTCATCATATACTGTGACGTCATAATACATGCTCATGTTGCTCCAGTAGATGTGACACAAATTGGGGTAAGAGAAATTGCTCATAATACCTGCATGTTGCGCTCTCATAATATATTGTGATGTCATAATGCGGATACATTATGACGTCATAATACATTGTGACGTCATACTGCATACTAATTATGATGTCATCATATACTGTGACGTCATAATACATGCTCATGATGCTCCAGTAGATGTGACACAAATTGGGGTAAGAGAAATTGCTCATAATACCTGCATGTTGCGCTCTCATAATATATTGTGATGTCATAATGCGGATACATTATGACGTCATAATACATTGTGACGGCATAGTGCATACTAATTATGATGTCATCATATACTGTGACGTCATAATACATGCTCATGATGCTCCAGTAGATGTGACACAAATTGGGGTAAGCGAAATTGGTCATAAAACCTGCACATTGCGCTCTCATAATATATTGTGTTGTCATAATGCGGATACATTATGACGTCATAATACATTGTGACGTCATAGTTCATACTAATTATGATGTCATCGTATACTGTGACGTCATAATACATGCTCATGATGCTCCAGTAGATGTGACACAAATTGGGGTAAGAGAAATTGCTCATAATACCTGCAAATTGCTCTCTCATAATATATTGTGATGTCATAATGCGGATACATTATGACGTCATAATACATTGTGACTTCATAGTGCATACTAATTATGATGTCAACCTATTCTGTAACGTCATAATACATGCTCATGATGCTCCAGTAGATGTGACACAAATTGGGGTAAGAGAAATTGCTCATAATACCTGCATGTTGCGCTCTCATAATATATTGTGATGTCATAATGCGGATACATTATGACGTCATAATACATTGTGACGTCATAGTTCATACTAATTATGATGTCATCGTATACTGTGACGTCATAATACATGCTCATGATGCTCCAGTAGATGTGACACAAATTGGGGTAAGAGAAAATGCTCATAAAACCTGCAAATTGCGCTCTCATAATATATTGTGATGTCTTAATGTGGATACATTATGACGTCATAATACATTGTGACGTCATACTGCATACTAATTATGATGTCATCATATACTGTGATGTCAAAGTACATGCTCATGATGCTCCAGTAGATGTGACACAAATTGGGGTAAGCGAAATCGGTCATGAAACCTGCAAATTGCGCTCTCATAATATATTGTGATGTCATAATGCGGATACATTTTGACCTCATAATACATTGTGACGTCATAGTGCATACTAATTATGATGTCATCATATACTGTGACGTCATAATACATGCTCATGATGCTCCAGTAGATGTGACACAAATTGGGGTAAGCGAATTTGGTCATAAAACCTACAAGTTGCGCTCTCATAATATATTGTGATGTCATAATGCGGATATATTATGACGTCGTAATACATTGTGAGGTCATAGTGCATACTAATTATGATGTCATCATATACTGTGACGTCATAATACATGCTCATGTTGCTCCAGTAGATGTGACACAAATTGGGGTAAGAGAAATTTCTCATAATACCTGCATGTTATGCTCTCATAATATATTGTGATGTCATAATGCGGATACATTATGACGTCATGATACATTGTGACATCATAGTGCATACTAATTATGATGTCATCAAATACTGTGACGTCATAATACATGCTCATGATGCTCCAGTAGATGTGACACAAATTGGGGTAAGAGAAATTGCTCATAATACCTGCATGATGCGCTCTCATAATATATTGCGATGTCATAATGCGGATACATTATGACGTCATAATACATTGTGACGTCATAGTGCATACTAATTATGATGTCATCATATACTGTGACGTCATAATACATGCTCATGATGCTCCTGTAGATGTGACACAAATTGGGGTAAGAGAAATTGGTCATAAAACCTGCAAATTGCTCTCTCATAATATATTGTGATGTCATAATGCAGATACATTATGACGTCATAATACATTGTGATGTCATAGTGCTTACTAATTATGATGTCATCATATCCTGTGACGTCATAATACATGCTCATGATGCTCCAGTAGATGTGACACAAATTGTGGTAAGAGAAATTGCTCATAATACCTGCATGTTGCGCTCTCATAATATATTGTGATGTCATAATGCGGATACATTATGACGTCATAATACATTGTGACGTCATAGTGCATACTACTTATGATGTCATCATATACTGTGACGTCATAATACATGCTCATGATGCTCCAGTAGATGTGACACAGATTGGCGTAAGAGAAATTGCTCATAATACCTGCATGTTGCGCTCTCATAATATATTGTGATGTCATAATGCGGATACATTATGACGTCATAATACATTGTGACGTCATAGTGCATACTAATTATGATGTCATCATATACTGTGACGTCATAATACATGCTCATGATGCTCCAGTAGATGTGACACAAATAGGGGTAAGAGAAATTGCTCATAATACCTGCATGTTGCGCTCTCATAATATATTGTGATATCATAATGCGGATACATTATGACGTCATAATACATTGCGACGTCATAGTGCATACTAATTATGATGTCATCATATACTGTGACGTCATAATACATGCTCATGATGCTCCAGTAGATGTGACACAAATTGGGATAAGAGAAATTGCTCATAATACCTGCATGTTGCGCTCTCATAATATATTGTGATGTCATAATGCGGATATATTATGATGTCATAATACATTGTGATGTGATAGTGCATACTAATTATGATGTCATCAAATACTGTGAAGTCATAATACATGCTCATGATGCTCCAGTAGATGTGACACAAATTGGGGTAAGAGAAATTGCTCATAATACCTGCATGTTGCGCTCTCATAATATATTGTGATGTCATAATGCGGATACATTATGACATCATAATACATTGTGACGTCACAGTGCATACTAATTATGATGTCATCATATACTGTGACGTCATAATACATGCTCATGATGCTCCAGTAGATGTGACACAAATTGGGGTAAGATAAATTGCTCACAATACCTGCAAATTGCGCTCTCATAATATATTGTGATGTCATAATGCGGATACATTATGACGTCATAATACATTGTGACGTCATAGTGCATACTAATTATGATGTCATCATATACTGTGACGTCATAATACATGCTCATGATGCTCCAGTAGATGTGACACAAATTGGGGTAAGCGAAATTGGTCATAAAACCTGCACATTGCGCTCTCATAATATATTGTGTTGTCATAATGCGGATACATTATGACGTCATAATACATTGTGACGTCATAGTTCATACTAATTATGATGTCATCGTATACTGTGACGTCATAATACATGCTCATGATGCTCCAGTAGATGTGACACAAATTGGGGTAAGAGAAATTGCTCATAATACCTGCAAATTGCTCTCTCATAATATATTGTGATGTCATAATGCGGATACATTATGACGTCATAATACATTGTGACTTCATAGTGCATACTAATTATGATGTCAACCTATTCTGTGACGTCATAATACATGCTCATGATGCTCCAGTAGATGTGACACAAATTGGGGTAAGAGAAATTGCTCATAATACCTGCATGTTGCGCTCTCATAATATATTGTGATGTCATAATGCGGATACATTATGACTTCATAATACATTGTGACGTCATAGTGCATACTAATTATGATGTCATCGTATACTGTGACGTCATAATACATGCTCATGATGCTCCAGTAGATGTGACACAAATTGGGGTAAGAGAAAATGCTCATAAAACCTGCAAATTGCGCTCTCATAATATATTGTGATGTCTTAATGTGGATACATTATGACGTCATAATACATTGTGACGTCATACTGCATACTAATTATGATGTCATCATATACTGTGATGTCAAAGTACATGCTCATGATGCTCCAGTAGATGTGACACAAATTGGGGTAAGCGAAATCGGTCATGAAACCTGCAAATTGCGCTCTCATAATATATTGTGATGTCATAATGCGGATACATTTTGACGTCATAATACATTGTGACGTCATAGTGCATACTAATTATGATGTCATCATATACTGTGACGTCATAATACATGCTCATGATGCTCCAGTAGATGTGACACAAATTGGGGTAAGCGAAATTGGTCATAAAACCTACAAGTTGCGCTCTCATAATATATTGTGATGTCATAATGCGGATATATTATGACGTCGTAATACATTGTGAGGTCATAGTGCATACTAATTATGATGTCATCATATACTGTGACGTCATTATACATGCTCATGTTGCTCCAGTAGATGTGACACAAATTGGGGTAAGAGAAATTTCTCATAATACCTGCATGTTACGCTCTCATAATATATTGTGATGTCATAATGCGGATACATTATGACGTCATAATACATTGTGACATCATAGTGCATACTAATTATGATGTCATCAAATACTGTGACGTCATAATACATGCTCATGATGCTCCAGTAGATGTGACACAAATTGGGGTAAGAGAAATTGCTCATAATACCTGCATGATGCGCTCTCATAATATATTGCGATGTCATAATGCGGATACATTATGACGTCATAATACATTGTGACGTCATAGTGCATACTAATTATGATGTCATCATATACTGTGACGTCATAATACATGCTCATGATGCTCCTGTAGATGTGACACAAATTGGGGTAAGAGAAATTGCTCATAATACCTGCATGTTGTGATCTCATAATATATTGTGATGTCATAATGCGGATACATTATGACGTCATAATACATTGTGATGTCATAGTGCTTACTAATTATGATGTCATCATATCCTGTGACGTCATAATACATGCTCATGATGCTCCAGTAGATGTGACACAAATTGTGGTAAGAGAAATTGCTCATAATACCTGCATGTTGCGCTCTCATAATATATTGTGATGTCATAATGCGGATACATTATGACGTCATAATACATTGTGACGTCATAGTGCATACTACTTATGATGTCATCATATACTGTGACGTCATAATACATGCTCATGATGCTCCAGTAGATGTGACACAGATTGGGGTAAGAGAAATTGCTCATAATACCTGCATGTTGCGCTCTCATAATATATTGTGATGTCATAATGCGGATACATTATGACGTCATAATACATTGTGACGTCATAGTGCATACTAATTATGATGTCATCATATACTGTGACGTCATAATACATGCTCATGATGCTCCAGTAGATGTGACACAAATAGGGGTAAGAGAAATTGCTCATAATACCTGCATGTTGCGCTCTCATAATATATTGTGATATCATAATGCGGATACATTATGACGTCATAATACATTGTGACGTCATAGTGCATACTAATTATGATGTCATCAAATACTGTGACGTCATAATACATGCTCATGATGCTCCAGTAGATGTGACACAAATTGGGGTAAGAGAAATTGCTCATGATACCTGCATGTTGCGCTCTCATAATATATTGTGATGTCATAATGCGGATACATTATGACATCATAATACATTGTGACATCACAGTGCATACTAATTATGATGTCATCATATACTGTGACGTCATAATACATGCTCATGATGCTCCAGTAGCTGTGACACAAATTGGGGTAAGATAAATTGCTCATAATACCTGCAAATTGCGCTCTCATAGTATATTGTGATGTCATAATGCGGATACATTATGACGTCATAATACATTGTGATGTCATAGTGCATACTAATTATGATGTCATCATATACTGTGACGTCATAATACATGCTCATGATGCTCCTGTAGATGTGACACAAATTGGGGTAAGAGAAATTGCTCATAATACCTGCATGTTGCGCTCTCATAATATATTGTGATGTCATAATGCGGATACATTATGACGTCATAATACATTGTGACGTCATACTGCATTCTAATTATGATGTCAACATATACTATGACGTCATAATACATGCTCATGATGCTCCAGTAGATGTGACACAAATTGGGGTAAGAGAAATTGCTCATAATACCTGCATGTTGCGCTCTCATAATATATTGTGATGTCATAATGCGGATACATTATGACGTCATAATACATTGTGACGGCATAGTGCATACTAATTATGATGTCATCATATACTGTGACGTCATAATACATGCTCATGATGCTCCAGTAGATGTGACACAAATTGGGATAAGAGAATTTGCTCATAATACCTGCATGTTGCGCTCTCATAATATATTGTGATGTCATAATGCGGATATATTATGATGTCATAATACATTGTGATGTCATAGTGCATACTAATTATGATGTCATCAAATACTGTGAAGTCATAATACATGCTCATGATGCTCCAGTAGATGTGACACAAATTGGGGTAAGAGAAATTGCTCATAATACCTCCATGTTGCGCTCTCATAATGTATTGTGATGTCATAATGCGGATACATTATGACATCATAATACATTGTGACGTCACAGTGCATACTATTTATGATGTCATCATATACTGTGACGTCATAATACATGCTCATGATGCTCCAGTAGATGTGACACAAATTGGGGTAAGATAAATTGCTCATAATACCTGCAAATTGCGCTCTCATAATATATTGTGATGTCATAATGCGGATACATTATGACGTCATAATACATTGTGATGTCATAGTGCATAGTAATTATGATGTCATCATATACTGTGACGTCATAATACATGCTCATGATGCTCCAGTAGATGTGACACAAAATGGAGTAAGAGAAATTGCTCATAATACCTGCATGTTGCGCTCTCATAATATATTGTGATGTCATAATGCGGATACATTATGACGTCTTAATATATTGTGACGTCATAGTGCATACTAATTATGATGTCATCATATACTGTGACGTCATAATACATGCTCATTATGCTCCAGTAGATGTGACACAAATTGGGGTAATCGAAAATGGTCATAAAACCTCCAAATTGCGCTCTCATAATATATTGTGATGTCATAATGCGGATACATTATGACGTCATAATACATTGTGACGTCATAGTGCATACTACTTATGATGTCATCATATACTGTGACGTCATAATACATGCTCATGATGCTCCAGTAGATGTGACACAAATTGGGGTAAGAGAAATTGCTCATAATACCTGCATGTTGCGCTCTCATAATATATTGTGATGTCATAATGCGGATACATTATGACGTCATAATACTTTGTGACGTCATAGTGCATACTAATTATGATGTCATCATATACTGTGACGTCATAATACATGCTCATGATGCTCCAGTAGATGTGACACAAATAGGGGTAAGAGAAATTGCTCATAATACCTACATGTTGCGCTCTCATAATATATTGTGATATCATAATGCGGATACATTATGACGTCATAATACATTGTGACGTCATAGTGCATACTAATTATGATGTCATCAAATACTGTGACGTCATAATACATGCTCATGATGCTCCAGTAGATGTGACACAAATTGGGGTAAGAGAAATTGCTCATGATACCTGCATGTTGCGCTCTCATAATATATTGTGATGTCATAATGCGGATACATTATGACATCATAATACATTGTGAGGTCACAGTGCATACTAATTATGATGTCATCATATACTGTGACGTCATAATACATGCTCATGATGCTCCAGTAGCTGTGACACAAATTGGGGTAAGATAAATTGCTCATAATACCTGCAAATTGCGCTCTCATAATATATTGTGATGTCATAATGCGGATACATTATGACGTCATAATACATTGTGATGTCATAGTGCATACTAATTATGATGTCATCATATACTGTGACGTCATAATACATGCTCATGATGCTCCAGTAGATGTGACGCAAATTGGGGTAAGAGAAATTGCTCATAATACCTGCATGTTGCGCTCTCATAATATATTGTGATGTCATAATGCGGATACATTATGACGTCATAATACATTGTGGCGTCATAGTGCATACTAATTATGATGTCATCATATACTGTGACGTCATAATACATGCTCATGATGCTCCAGTAGATGTGACACAAATTGGGGTAAGAGAAATTGCTCATAATACCTGCATGTTGCGCTCTCATAATATATTGTGATGTCATAATGCGGATACATTATGACGTCATAATACATTGTGACGTCATAGTGCATACTAATTATGATGTCATCATATACTGTGACGTCATAATACATGCTCATGATGCTCCTGTAGATGTGACACAAATTGGGGTAAGAGAAATTGCTCATAATACCTGCATGTTGCGCTCTCATAATATATTGTGATGTCATAATGCGGATACATTATGACGTCATAATACATTGTGACGGCATAGTGCATACTAATTATGATGTCATCATATACTGTGACGTCATAATACATGCTGATGATGCTCCAGTAGATGTGACACAAATTGGGATAAGAGAAATTGCTCATAATACCTGCATGTTGCGCTCTCATAATATATTGTGATGTCATAATGCGGATATATTATGATGTCATAATACATTGTGATGTCATAGTGCATACTAATTATGATGTCATCAAATACTGTGAAGTCATAATACATGCTCATGATGCTCCAGTAGATGTGACACAAATTGGGGTAAGAGAAATTGCTCATAATACCTGCATGCTGCGCTCTCATAATGTATTGTGATGTCATAATGCGGATACATTATGACATCATAATACATTGTGACGTCACAGTGCATACTAATTATGATGTCATCATATACTGTGACGTCATAATACATGCTCATGATGCTCCAGTAGATGTGACACAAATTGGGGTAAGATAAATTGCTCATAATACCTGCAAATTGCGCTCTCATAATATATTGTGATGTCATAATGCGGATACATTATGACGTCATAATACATTTTGATGTCATAGTGCATACTAATTATGATGTCATCATATACTGTGACGTCATAATACATGCTCATGATGCTCCAGTAGATGTGACACAAATTTGGGTAAGAGAAATTGCTCATAATACCTGCATGTTGCGCTCTCATAATATATTGTGATGTCATAATGCGGATACATTATGACGTCTTAATATATTGTGACGTCATAGTGCATACTAATTATGATGTCATCATATACTGTGACGTCATAATACATGCTCATGATGCTCCAGTAGATGTGACACAAATTGGGGTAATCGAAAATGGTCATAAAACCTCCAAATTGCGCTCTCATAATATAATGTGATGTCATAATGCGGATACATTATGACGTCATAATACATTGTGACGTCATAGTGCATACTAATTATGATGTCATCATATACTGTGACGTCATAATACATGCTCATGATGCTACAGTAGATGTGACACAAATTGGGGTAAGCGAAATAGGTCATAATACCTGCATGATGCGCTCTCATAATATATTGTGATGTCATAATGCGGATACTTTATGACATCATAATACATTGTGACGTCATAGTGCATACTAATTATGATGTCATCATATACTGTGACGTCATAATACATGCTCATGATGCTCCAGTAGATGTGACACAAATTGGGGTAAGAGAAAATGCTCATAAAACCTGCAAATTGCGCTCTCATAATATATTGTGATGTCTTAATGTGGATACATTATGACGTCATAATACATTGTGACGTCATACTGCATACTAATTATGATGTCATCATATACTGTGATGTCAAAGTACATGCTCATGATGCTCCAGTAGATGTGACACAAATTGGGGTAAGCGAAATCGGTCATGAAACCTGCAAATTGCGCTCTCATAATATATTGTGATGTCATAATGCGGATACATTTTGACGTCATAATACATTGGGACGTCATAGTGCATACTAATTATGATGTCATCATATACTGTGACGTCATAATACATGCTCATGATGCTCCAGTAGATGTGACACAAATTGGGGTAAGAGAAATTGCTCATAAAACCTGCAAATTGCGCTCTCATAATATATTGTGATGTCTTAATGCGGATACATTATGACGTCATAATACATTGTGACGTCATAGTGCATACTAATTATGATGTCATCATATACTGTGACGTCATAATACATGCTCATGATGCTCCAGTAGATGTGACACAAATTGGGGTAAGCGAAATCGGTCATAAAACCTTCAAATTGCGCTCTCATAATATATTGTGATGTCATAATGCGGATACATTTTGACGTCATAATACATTGTGACGTCATAGTGTATACTAATTATGATGTCATCATATACTGTGACGTCATAATACATGCTCATGATGCTCCAGTAGATGTGACACAAATTGGGGTAAGCGAATTTGGTCATAAAACCTGCAAGTTGCGCTCTCATAATATATTGTGATGTCATAATGCGGATATATTATGACGTCGTAATACATTGTGAGGTCATAGTGCATACTAATTATGATGTCATCATATACTGTGACGTCATAATACATGCTCATGATGCTCCAGTAGATGTGACACAAATTGGGGTAAGAGAAATTGCTCATAATACCTGCATGTTGCGCTCTCATAATATATTGTGATGTCATAATGCGGATACATTATGACGTCATAATACATTGTGACGTCATAGTGCATACTAATTATGATGTCATCATATACTGTGACGTCATAATACATGCTCATGATGCTCCAGTAGATGTGACACAAATTGGGATAAGAGAAATTTCTCATAATACCTGCATGTTACGCTCTCATAATATATTGAGATGTCATAATGCGGATACATTATGACGTCATAAAACATTGTGACGTCATAGTGCATACTAATTATGATGTCATCAAATACTGTGACGTCATAATACATGCTCATGATGCTCCAGTAGATGTGACACAAATTGGGGTAAGAGAAATTTCTCATAATACCTGCATGATGCGCTCTCATAATATATTGAGATGTCATAATGCGGATACATTATGACGTCATAATACATTGTGACGTCATAGTGCATACTAATTATGATGTCATCATATACTGTGACGTCATAATACATGCTCATGATGCTACTGTAGATGTGACACAAATTGGGGTAAGAGAAATTTCTCATAATACCTGCATGTTGTGATCTCATAATATAATGTGATGCTATAATGCGGATATATTATGACGTCATAATACATTGTGATGTCATAGTTCTTACTAATTATGATGTCATCATATACTGTGACATCATAATACATGCTCATGATGCTCCAGTAGATGTGACACAAATTGTGGTAAGAGAAATTGCTCATAATACCTGCATGTTGCGCTCTCATAATATATTGTGATGTCATAATGCGGATACATTATGACGTCATAATACATTGTGACGTCATAGTGCATACTACTTATGATGTCATCATATACTGTGACGTCATAATACATGCTCATGATGCTCCAGTAGATGTGACACAAATTGGGGTAAGAGAAATTGCTCATAATACCTGCATGTTGCGCTCTCATAATATATTGTGATGTCATAACGCGGATACATTATGACGTCATAATACATTGTGACGTCATAGTTCATACTAATTATGATGTCATCATATACTGTGACGTCATAATACATGCTCATGATGCTCCAGTAGATGTGACACAAATTGGGGTAAGAGAAAATGCTCATAAAACCTGCAAATTGCGCTCTCATAATATATTGTGATGTCTTAATGTGGATACATTATGACGTCATAATACATTGTGACGTCATACTGCATACTAATTATGATGTCATCATATACTGTGATGTCAAAGTACATGCTCATGATGCTCCAGTAGATGTGACACAAATTGGGGTAAGCGAAATCGGTCATGAAACCTGCAAATTGCGCTCTCATAATATATTGTGATGTCATAATGCGGATACATTTTGACGTCATAATACATTGTGACGTCATAGTGCATACTAATTATGATGTCATCATATACTGTGACGTCATAATACATGCTCATGATGCTCCAGTAGATGTGACACAAATTGGGGTAAGCGAATTTGGTCATAAAACCTACAAGTTGCGCTCTCAAAATATATTGTGATGTCATAATGCGGATATATTATGACGTCGTAATACATTGTGAGGTCATAGTGCATACTAATTATGATGTCATCATATACTGTGACGTCATAATACATGCTCATGTTGCTCCAGTAGATGTGACACAAATTGGGGTAAGAGAAATTTCTCATAATACCTGCATGTTACGCTCTCATAATATATTGTGATGTCATAATGCGGATACATTATGACGTCATAATACATTGTGACGTCATAGTGCATACTAATTATGATGTCATCATATACTGTGACGTCATAATACATGCTCATGATGCTCCTGTAGATGTGACACAAATTGGGGTAAGAGAAATTGCTCATAATACCTGCATGTTGTGATCTCATAATATATTGTGATGTCGTAATGCGGATACATTATGACGTCATAATACAATGTGATGTCATAGTGCTTACTAATTATGATGTCATCATATCCTGTGACGTCATAATACATGCTCATGATGCTCCAGTAGATGTGACACAAATTGTGGTAAGAGAAATTGCTCATAATACCTGCATGTTGCGCTCTCATAATATATTGTGATGTCATAATGCGGATACATTATGACGTCATAATACATTGTGACGTCATAGTGCATACTACTTATGATGTCATCATATACTGTGACGTCATAATACATGCTCATGATGCTCCAGTAGATGTGACACAGATTGGGGTAAGAGAAATTGCTCATAATACCTGCATGTTGCGCTCTCATAATATATTGTGATGTCATAATGCGGATACATTATGACGTCATAATACATTGTGACGTCACAGTGCATACTAATTATGATGTCATCATATACTGTGACGTCATAATGCATGCTCATGATGCTCCAGTAGCTGTGACACAAATTGGGGTAAGATAAATTGCTCATAATACCTGCAAATTGCGCTCTCATAATATATTGTGATGTCATAATGCGGATACATTATGACGTCATAATACATTGTGACGTCATAGTGCATACTAATTATGATGTCATCATATACTGTGACGTCATAATACATGCTCATGATGCTCCAGTAGATGTGACGCAAATTGGGGTAAGAGAAATTGCTCATAATACCTGCATGTTGCGCTCTCATAATATATTGTGATGTCATAATGCGGATACATTATGACGTCATAATACATTGTGACGTCCTAGTGCATACTAATTATGATGTCATCATATACTGTGATGTCATAATACATGCTCATGATGCTCCAGTAGATGTGACACAAATTGGGGTAAGAGAAATTGCTCATAATACCTGCATGTTGCGCTCTCATAATATATTGTGATGTCATAATGCGGATACATTATGACGTCATAATACATTGTGACGTCATAGTGCATACTAATTATGATGTCATCATATACTGTGACGTCATAATACATGCTCATGTTGCTCCAGTAGATGTGACACAAATTGGGGTAAGAGAAATTGCTCATAATACCTGCATGTTGCGCTCTCATAATATATTGTGATGTCATAATGCGGATACATTATGACGTCATAATACATTGTGACGTCATACTGCATACTAATTATGATGTCATCATATACTGTGACGTCATAATACATGCTCATGATGCTCCAGTAGATGTGACACAAATTGGGGTAAGAGAAATTGCTCATAATACCTGCATGTTGCGCTCTCATAATATATTGTGATGTCATAATGCGGATACATTATGACGTCATAATACATTGTGACGGCATAGTGCATACTAATTATGATGTCATCATATACTGTGACGTCATAATACATGCTCATGATGCTCCAGTAGATGTGACACAAATTGGGGTAAGCGAAATTGGTCATAAAACCTGCACATTGCGCTCTCATAATATATTGTGTTGTCATAATGCGGATACATTATGACGTCATAATACATTGTGACGTCATAGTTCATACTAATTATGATGTCATCGTATACTGTGACGTCATAATACATGCTCATGATGCTCCAGTAGATGTGACACAAATTGGGGTAAGAGAAATTGCTCATAATACCTGCAAATTGCTCTCTCATAATATATTGTGATGTCATAATGCGGATACATTATGACGTCATAATACATTGTGACTTCATAGTGCATACTAATTATGATGTCAACCTATTCTGTAACGTCATAATACATGCTCATGATGCTCCAGTAGATGTGACACAAATTGGGGTAAGAGAAATTGCTCATAATACCTGCATGTTGCGCTCTCATAATATATTGTGATGTCATAATGCGGATACATTATGACGTCATAATACATTGTGACGTCATAGTTCATACTAATTATGATGTCATCGTATACTGTGACGTCATAATACATGCTCATGATGCTCCAGTAGATGTGACACAAATTGGGGTAAGAGAAAATGCTCATAAAACCTGCAAATTGCGCTCTCATAATATATTGTGATGTCTTAATGTGGATACATTATGACGTCATAATACATTGTGACGTCATACTGCATACTAATTATGATGTCATCATATACTGTGATGTCAAAGTACATGCTCATGATGCTCCAGTAGATGTGACACAAATTGGGGTAAGCGAAATCGGTCATGAAACCTGCAAATTGCGCTCTCATAATATATTGTGATGTCATAATGCGGATACATTTTGACCTCATAATACATTGTGACGTCATAGTGCATACTAATTATGATGTCATCATATACTGTGACGTCATAATACATGCTCATGATGCTCCAGTAGATGTGACACAAATTGGGGTAAGCGAATTTGGTCATAAAACCTACAAGTTGCGCTCTCATAATATATTGTGATGTCATAATGCGGATATATTATGACGTCGTAATACATTGTGAGGTCATAGTGCATACTAATTATGATGTCATCATATACTGTGACGTCATAATACATGCTCATGTTGCTCCAGTAGATGTGACACAAATTGGGGTAAGAGAAATTTCTCATAATACCTGCATGTTATGCTCTCATAATATATTGTGATGTCATAATGCGGATACATTATGACGTCATGATACATTGTGACATCATAGTGCATACTAATTATGATGTCATCAAATACTGTGACGTCATAATACATGCTCATGATGCTCCAGTAGATGTGACACAAATTGGGGTAAGAGAAATTGCTCATAATACCTGCATGATGCGCTCTCATAATATATTGCGATGTCATAATGCGGATACATTATGACGTCATAATACATTGTGACGTCATAGTGCATACTAATTATGATGTCATCATATACTGTGACGTCATAATACATGCTCATGATGCTCCTGTAGATGTGACACAAATTGGGGTAAGAGAAATTGGTCATAAAACCTGCAAATTGCTCTCTCATAATATATTGTGATGTCATAATGCAGATACATTATGACGTCATAATACATTGTGATGTCATAGTGCTTACTAATTATGATGTCATCATATCCTGTGACGTCATAATACATGCTCATGATGCTCCAGTAGATGTGACACAAATTGTGGTAAGAGAAATTGCTCATAATACCTGCATGTTGCGCTCTCATAATATATTGTGATGTCATAATGCGGATACATTATGACGTCATAATACATTGTGACGTCATAGTGCATACTACTTATGATGTCATCATATACTGTGACGTCATAATACATGCTCATGATGCTCCAGTAGATGTGACACAGATTGGCGTAAGAGAAATTGCTCATAATACCTGCATGTTGCGCTCTCATAATATATTGTGATGTCATAATGCGGATACATTATGACGTCATAATACATTGTGACGTCATAGTGCATACTAATTATGATGTCATCATATACTGTGACGTCATAATACATGCTCATGATGCTCCAGTAGATGTGACACAAATAGGGGTAAGAGAAATTGCTCATAATACCTGCATGTTGCGCTCTCATAATATATTGTGATATCATAATGCGGATACATTATGACGTCATAATACATTGCGACGTCATAGTGCATACTAATTATGATGTCATCATATACTGTGACGTCATAATACATGCTCATGATGCTCCAGTAGATGTGACACAAATTGGGATAAGAGAAATTGCTCATAATACCTGCATGTTGCGCTCTCATAATATATTGTGATGTCATAATGCGGATATATTATGATGTCATAATACATTGTGATGTGATAGTGCATACTAATTATGATGTCATCAAATACTGTGAAGTCATAATACATGCTCATGATGCTCCAGTAGATGTGACACAAATTGGGGTAAGAGAAATTGCTCATAATACCTGCATGTTGCGCTCTCATAATATATTGTGATGTCATAATGCGGATACATTATGACATCATAATACATTGTGACGTCACAGTGCATACTAATTATGATGTCATCATATACTGTGACGTCATAATACATGCTCATGATGCTCCAGTAGATGTGACACAAATTGGGGTAAGATAAATTGCTCACAATACCTGCAAATTGCGCTCTCATAATATATTGTGATGTCATAATGCGGATACATTATGACGTCATAATACATTGTGACGTCATAGTGCATACTAATTATGATGTCATCATATACTGTGACGTCATAATACATGCTCATGATGCTCCAGTAGATGTGACACAAATTGGGGTAAGCGAAATTGGTCATAAAACCTGCACATTGCGCTCTCATAATATATTGTGTTGTCATAATGCGGATACATTATGACGTCATAATACATTGTGACGTCATAGTTCATACTAATTATGATGTCATCGTATACTGTGACGTCATAATACATGCTCATGATGCTCCAGTAGATGTGACACAAATTGGGGTAAGAGAAATTGCTCATAATACCTGCAAATTGCTCTCTCATAATATATTGTGATGTCATAATGCGGATACATTATGACGTCATAATACATTGTGACTTCATAGTGCATACTAATTATGATGTCAACCTATTCTGTGACGTCATAATACATGCTCATGATGCTCCAGTAGATGTGACACAAATTGGGGTAAGAGAAATTGCTCATAATACCTGCATGTTGCGCTCTCATAATATATTGTGATGTCATAATGCGGATACATTATGACTTCATAATACATTGTGACGTCATAGTGCATACTAATTATGATGTCATCGTATACTGTGACGTCATAATACATGCTCATGATGCTCCAGTAGATGTGACACAAATTGGGGTAAGAGAAAATGCTCATAAAACCTGCAAATTGCGCTCTCATAATATATTGTGATGTCTTAATGTGGATACATTATGACGTCATAATACATTGTGACGTCATACTGCATACTAATTATGATGTCATCATATACTGTGATGTCAAAGTACATGCTCATGATGCTCCAGTAGATGTGACACAAATTGGGGTAAGCGAAATCGGTCATGAAACCTGCAAATTGCGCTCTCATAATATATTGTGATGTCATAATGCGGATACATTTTGACGTCATAATACATTGTGACGTCATAGTGCATACTAATTATGATGTCATCATATACTGTGACGTCATAATACATGCTCATGATGCTCCAGTAGATGTGACACAAATTGGGGTAAGCGAAATTGGTCATAAAACCTACAAGTTGCGCTCTCATAATATATTGTGATGTCATAATGCGGATATATTATGACGTCGTAATACATTGTGAGGTCATAGTGCATACTAATTATGATGTCATCATATACTGTGACGTCATTATACATGCTCATGTTGCTCCAGTAGATGTGACACAAATTGGGGTAAGAGAAATTTCTCATAATACCTGCATGTTACGCTCTCATAATATATTGTGATGTCATAATGCGGATACATTATGACGTCATAATACATTGTGACATCATAGTGCATACTAATTATGATGTCATCAAATACTGTGACGTCATAATACATGCTCATGATGCTCCAGTAGATGTGACACAAATTGGGGTAAGAGAAATTGCTCATAATACCTGCATGATGCGCTCTCATAATATATTGCGATGTCATAATGCGGATACATTATGACGTCATAATACATTGTGACGTCATAGTGCATACTAATTATGATGTCATCATATACTGTGACGTCATAATACATGCTCATGATGCTCCTGTAGATGTGACACAAATTGGGGTAAGAGAAATTGCTCATAATACCTGCATGTTGTGATCTCATAATATATTGTGATGTCATAATGCGGATACATTATGACGTCATAATACATTGTGATGTCATAGTGCTTACTAATTATGATGTCATCATATCCTGTGACGTCATAATACATGCTCATGATGCTCCAGTAGATGTGACACAAATTGTGGTAAGAGAAATTGCTCATAATACCTGCATGTTGCGCTCTCATAATATATTGTGATGTCATAATGCGGATACATTATGACGTCATAATACATTGTGACGTCATAGTGCATACTACTTATGATGTCATCATATACTGTGACGTCATAATACATGCTCATGATGCTCCAGTAGATGTGACACAGATTGGGGTAAGAGAAATTGCTCATAATACCTGCATGTTGCGCTCTCATAATATATTGTGATGTCATAATGCGGATACATTATGACGTCATAATACATTGTGACGTCATAGTGCATACTAATTATGATGTCATCATATACTGTGACGTCATAATACATGCTCATGATGCTCCAGTAGATGTGACACAAATAGGGGTAAGAGAAATTGCTCATAATACCTGCATGTTGCGCTCTCATAATATATTGTGATATCATAATGCGGATACATTATGACGTCATAATACATTGTGACGTCATAGTGCATACTAATTATGATGTCATCAAATACTGTGACGTCATAATACATGCTCATGATGCTCCAGTAGATGTGACACAAATTGGGGTAAGAGAAATTGCTCATGATACCTGCATGTTGCGCTCTCATAATATATTGTGATGTCATAATGCGGATACATTATGACATCATAATACATTGTGACATCACAGTGCATACTAATTATGATGTCATCATATACTGTGACGTCATAATACATGCTCATGATGCTCCAGTAGCTGTGACACAAATTGGGGTAAGATAAATTGCTCATAATACCTGCAAATTGCGCTCTCATAGTATATTGTGATGTCATAATGCGGATACATTATGACGTCATAATACATTGTGATGTCATAGTGCATACTAATTATGATGTCATCATATACTGTGACGTCATAATACATGCTCATGATGCTCCTGTAGATGTGACACAAATTGGGGTAAGAGAAATTGCTCATAATACCTGCATGTTGCGCTCTCATAATATATTGTGATGTCATAATGCGGATACATTATGACGTCATAATACATTGTGACGTCATACTGCATTCTAATTATGATGTCAACATATACTATGACGTCATAATACATGCTCATGATGCTCCAGTAGATGTGACACAAATTGGGGTAAGAGAAATTGCTCATAATACCTGCATGTTGCGCTCTCATAATATATTGTGATGTCATAATGCGGATACATTATGACGTCATAATACATTGTGACGGCATAGTGCATACTAATTATGATGTCATCATATACTGTGACGTCATAATACATGCTCATGATGCTCCAGTAGATGTGACACAAATTGGGATAAGAGAATTTGCTCATAATACCTGCATGTTGCGCTCTCATAATATATTGTGATGTCATAATGCGGATATATTATGATGTCATAATACATTGTGATGTCATAGTGCATACTAATTATGATGTCATCAAATACTGTGAAGTCATAATACATGCTCATGATGCTCCAGTAGATGTGACACAAATTGGGGTAAGAGAAATTGCTCATAATACCTCCATGTTGCGCTCTCATAATGTATTGTGATGTCATAATGCGGATACATTATGACATCATAATACATTGTGACGTCACAGTGCATACTATTTATGATGTCATCATATACTGTGACGTCATAATACATGCTCATGATGCTCCAGTAGATGTGACACAAATTGGGGTAAGATAAATTGCTCATAATACCTGCAAATTGCGCTCTCATAATATATTGTGATGTCATAATGCGGATACATTATGACGTCATAATACATTGTGATGTCATAGTGCATAGTAATTATGATGTCATCATATACTGTGACGTCATAATACATGCTCATGATGCTCCAGTAGATGTGACA
Organism: Aotus nancymaae; assembly: GCF_030222135.1. Taxonomy (NCBI): domain Eukaryota; kingdom Metazoa; phylum Chordata; class Mammalia; order Primates; family Aotidae; genus Aotus; species Aotus nancymaae. The sequence continues at coordinate 1,453,020 of NW_026988475.1, read as the reverse complement.
CAAAATGGAGTAAGAGAAATTGCTCATAATACCTGCATGTTGCGCTCTCATAATATATTGTGATGTCATAATGCGGATACATTATGACGTCTTAATATATTGTGACGTCATAGTGCATACTAATTATGATGTCATCATATACTGTGACGTCATAATACATGCTCATTATGCTCCAGTAGATGTGACACAAATTGGGGTAATCGAAAATGGTCATAAAACCTCCAAATTGCGCTCTCATAATATATTGTGATGTCATAATGCGGATACATTATGACGTCATAATACATTGTGACGTCATAGTGCATACTACTTATGATGTCATCATATACTGTGACGTCATAATACATGCTCATGATGCTCCAGTAGATGTGACACAAATTGGGGTAAGAGAAATTGCTCATAATACCTGCATGTTGCGCTCTCATAATATATTGTGATGTCATAATGCGGATACATTATGACGTCATAATACTTTGTGACGTCATAGTGCATACTAATTATGATGTCATCATATACTGTGACGTCATAATACATGCTCATGATGCTCCAGTAGATGTGACACAAATAGGGGTAAGAGAAATTGCTCATAATACCTACATGTTGCGCTCTCATAATATATTGTGATATCATAATGCGGATACATTATGACGTCATAATACATTGTGACGTCATAGTGCATACTAATTATGATGTCATCAAATACTGTGACGTCATAATACATGCTCATGATGCTCCAGTAGATGTGACACAAATTGGGGTAAGAGAAATTGCTCATGATACCTGCATGTTGCGCTCTCATAATATATTGTGATGTCATAATGCGGATACATTATGACATCATAATACATTGTGAGGTCACAGTGCATACTAATTATGATGTCATCATATACTGTGACGTCATAATACATGCTCATGATGCTCCAGTAGCTGTGACACAAATTGGGGTAAGATAAATTGCTCATAATACCTGCAAATTGCGCTCTCATAATATATTGTGATGTCATAATGCGGATACATTATGACGTCATAATACATTGTGATGTCATAGTGCATACTAATTATGATGTCATCATATACTGTGACGTCATAATACATGCTCATGATGCTCCAGTAGATGTGACGCAAATTGGGGTAAGAGAAATTGCTCATAATACCTGCATGTTGCGCTCTCATAATATATTGTGATGTCATAATGCGGATACATTATGACGTCATAATACATTGTGGCGTCATAGTGCATACTAATTATGATGTCATCATATACTGTGACGTCATAATACATGCTCATGATGCTCCAGTAGATGTGACACAAATTGGGGTAAGAGAAATTGCTCATAATACCTGCATGTTGCGCTCTCATAATATATTGTGATGTCATAATGCGGATACATTATGACGTCATAATACATTGTGACGTCATAGTGCATACTAATTATGATGTCATCATATACTGTGACGTCATAATACATGCTCATGATGCTCCTGTAGATGTGACACAAATTGGGGTAAGAGAAATTGCTCATAATACCTGCATGTTGCGCTCTCATAATATATTGTGATGTCATAATGCGGATACATTATGACGTCATAATACATTGTGACGGCATAGTGCATACTAATTATGATGTCATCATATACTGTGACGTCATAATACATGCTGATGATGCTCCAGTAGATGTGACACAAATTGGGATAAGAGAAATTGCTCATAATACCTGCATGTTGCGCTCTCATAATATATTGTGATGTCATAATGCGGATATATTATGATGTCATAATACATTGTGATGTCATAGTGCATACTAATTATGATGTCATCAAATACTGTGAAGTCATAATACATGCTCATGATGCTCCAGTAGATGTGACACAAATTGGGGTAAGAGAAATTGCTCATAATACCTGCATGCTGCGCTCTCATAATGTATTGTGATGTCATAATGCGGATACATTATGACATCATAATACATTGTGACGTCACAGTGCATACTAATTATGATGTCATCATATACTGTGACGTCATAATACATGCTCATGATGCTCCAGTAGATGTGACACAAATTGGGGTAAGATAAATTGCTCATAATACCTGCAAATTGCGCTCTCATAATATATTGTGATGTCATAATGCGGATACATTATGACGTCATAATACATTTTGATGTCATAGTGCATACTAATTATGATGTCATCATATACTGTGACGTCATAATACATGCTCATGATGCTCCAGTAGATGTGACACAAATTTGGGTAAGAGAAATTGCTCATAATACCTGCATGTTGCGCTCTCATAATATATTGTGATGTCATAATGCGGATACATTATGACGTCTTAATATATTGTGACGTCATAGTGCATACTAATTATGATGTCATCATATACTGTGACGTCATAATACATGCTCATGATGCTCCAGTAGATGTGACACAAATTGGGGTAATCGAAAATGGTCATAAAACCTCCAAATTGCGCTCTCATAATATAATGTGATGTCATAATGCGGATACATTATGACGTCATAATACATTGTGACGTCATAGTGCATACTAATTATGATGTCATCATATACTGTGACGTCATAATACATGCTCATGATGCTACAGTAGATGTGACACAAATTGGGGTAAGCGAAATAGGTCATAATACCTGCATGATGCGCTCTCATAATATATTGTGATGTCATAATGCGGATACTTTATGACATCATAATACATTGTGACGTCATAGTGCATACTAATTATGATGTCATCATATACTGTGACGTCATAATACATGCTCATGATGCTCCAGTAGATGTGACACAAATTGGGGTAAGAGAAAATGCTCATAAAACCTGCAAATTGCGCTCTCATAATATATTGTGATGTCTTAATGTGGATACATTATGACGTCATAATACATTGTGACGTCATACTGCATACTAATTATGATGTCATCATATACTGTGATGTCAAAGTACATGCTCATGATGCTCCAGTAGATGTGACACAAATTGGGGTAAGCGAAATCGGTCATGAAACCTGCAAATTGCGCTCTCATAATATATTGTGATGTCATAATGCGGATACATTTTGACGTCATAATACATTGGGACGTCATAGTGCATACTAATTATGATGTCATCATATACTGTGACGTCATAATACATGCTCATGATGCTCCAGTAGATGTGACACAAATTGGGGTAAGAGAAATTGCTCATAAAACCTGCAAATTGCGCTCTCATAATATATTGTGATGTCTTAATGCGGATACATTATGACGTCATAATACATTGTGACGTCATAGTGCATACTAATTATGATGTCATCATATACTGTGACGTCATAATACATGCTCATGATGCTCCAGTAGATGTGACACAAATTGGGGTAAGCGAAATCGGTCATAAAACCTTCAAATTGCGCTCTCATAATATATTGTGATGTCATAATGCGGATACATTTTGACGTCATAATACATTGTGACGTCATAGTGTATACTAATTATGATGTCATCATATACTGTGACGTCATAATACATGCTCATGATGCTCCAGTAGATGTGACACAAATTGGGGTAAGCGAATTTGGTCATAAAACCTGCAAGTTGCGCTCTCATAATATATTGTGATGTCATAATGCGGATATATTATGACGTCGTAATACATTGTGAGGTCATAGTGCATACTAATTATGATGTCATCATATACTGTGACGTCATAATACATGCTCATGATGCTCCAGTAGATGTGACACAAATTGGGGTAAGAGAAATTGCTCATAATACCTGCATGTTGCGCTCTCATAATATATTGTGATGTCATAATGCGGATACATTATGACGTCATAATACATTGTGACGTCATAGTGCATACTAATTATGATGTCATCATATACTGTGACGTCATAATACATGCTCATGATGCTCCAGTAGATGTGACACAAATTGGGATAAGAGAAATTTCTCATAATACCTGCATGTTACGCTCTCATAATATATTGAGATGTCATAATGCGGATACATTATGACGTCATAAAACATTGTGACGTCATAGTGCATACTAATTATGATGTCATCAAATACTGTGACGTCATAATACATGCTCATGATGCTCCAGTAGATGTGACACAAATTGGGGTAAGAGAAATTTCTCATAATACCTGCATGATGCGCTCTCATAATATATTGAGATGTCATAATGCGGATACATTATGACGTCATAATACATTGTGACGTCATAGTGCATACTAATTATGATGTCATCATATACTGTGACGTCATAATACATGCTCATGATGCTACTGTAGATGTGACACAAATTGGGGTAAGAGAAATTTCTCATAATACCTGCATGTTGTGATCTCATAATATAATGTGATGCTATAATGCGGATATATTATGACGTCATAATACATTGTGATGTCATAGTTCTTACTAATTATGATGTCATCATATACTGTGACATCATAATACATGCTCATGATGCTCCAGTAGATGTGACACAAATTGTGGTAAGAGAAATTGCTCATAATACCTGCATGTTGCGCTCTCATAATATATTGTGATGTCATAATGCGGATACATTATGACGTCATAATACATTGTGACGTCATAGTGCATACTACTTATGATGTCATCATATACTGTGACGTCATAATACATGCTCATGATGCTCCAGTAGATGTGACACAAATTGGGGTAAGAGAAATTGCTCATAATACCTGCATGTTGCGCTCTCATAATATATTGTGATGTCATAATGCGGATACATTATGACGTCATAATACATTGTGACGTCATAGTGCATACTAATTATGATGTCATCATATACTGTGACGTCATAATACATGCTCATGATGCTCCAGTAGATGTGACACAAATTGGGGTAAGAGAAATTGCTCATAATACCTGCATGTTGCGCTCTCATAATATATTGTGATGTCATAATGCGGATACATTATGACGTCATAATACATTGTGACGTCATAGTGCATACTAATTATGATGTCATCAAATACTGTGACGTCATAATACATGCTCATGATGCTCCAGTAGCTGTGACACAAATTGGGGTAAGATAAATTGCTCATAATACCTGCAAATTGCGCTCTCATAATATATTGTGATGTCATAATGCGGATACATTATGACGTCATAATACATTGTGATGTCATAGTGCATACTAATTATGATGTCATCATATACCGTGACGTCATAATACATGCTCATGATGCTCCAGTAGATGTGACGCAAATTGGGGTAAGAGAATTTGCTCATAATACCTGCTTGTTGCGCTCTCATAATATATTGTGATGTCATAATGCGGATACATTATGACTTCATAATACATTGTGACGTCATAGTGCATAATAATTATGATGTCATCATATACTGTGACGTCATAATACATGCTCATGATGCTCCAGTAGATGTGACACAAATTGGGGTAAGAGAAATTGCTCAAAATACCTGCATGTTGCGCTCTCATAATATATTGTGATGTCATAATGCGGATACATTATGACGTCATAATACATTGTGACGTCATAGTGCATACTAATTATGATGTCATCATATACTGTGACGTCATAATACATGCTCATGATGCTCCAGTAGATGTGACACAAATTGGGGTAAGAGAAATTGCTCATAAAACCTGCAAATTGCGCTCTCATAATATATTGTGATGTCATAATGCGGATACATTATGACGTCATAATACATTGTGACGTCATAGTGCATAGTAATTATGATGTCATCATATACTGTGACGTCATAATACATGCTCATGATGCTCCAGTAGATGTGACACAAATTGAGGTAAGAGAAATTGCTCATAATACCTGCATGTTGCGCTCTCATAATATATTGTGATGTCATAATGCGGATATATTATGATGTCATAATACATTGTGATGTCATAGTGCATACTAATTATGATGTCATCAAATACTGTGAAGTCATAATACATGCTCATGATGCTCCAGTAGATGTGACACAAATTGGGGTAAGAGAAATTGCTCATAATACCTGCATGCTGCGCTCTCATAATGTATTGTGATGTCATAATGCGGATACATTATGACATCATAATACATTGTGACGTCACAGTGCATACTAATTATGATGTCATCATATACTGTGACGTCATAATACATGCTCATGATGCTCCAGTAGATGTGACACAAATTGGGGTAAGATAAATTGCTCATAATACCTGCAAATTGCGCTCTCATAATATATTGTGATGTCATAATGCGGATACATTATGACGTCATAATACATTTTGATGTCATAGTGCATACTAATTATGATGTCATCATATACTGTGACGTCATAATACATGCTCATGATGCTCCAGTAGATGTGACACAAATTTGGGTAAGAGAAATTGCTCATAATACCTGCATGTTGCGCTCTCATAATATATTGTGATGTCATAATGCGGATACATTATGACGTCTTAATATATTGTGACGTCATAGTGCATACTAATTATGATGTCATCATATACTGTGACGTCATAATACATGCTCATGATGCTCCAGTAGATGTGACACAAATTGGGTAATCGAAAATGGTCATAAAACCTCCAAATTGCGCTCTCATAATATAATGTGATGTCATAATGCGGATACATTATGACGTCATAATACATTGTGACGTCATAGTGCATACTAATTATGATGTCATCATATACTGTGACGTCATAATACATGCTCATGATGCTACAGTAGATGTGACACAAATTGGGGTAAGCGAAATAGGTCATAATACCTGCATGATGCGCTCTCATAATATATTGTGATGTCATAATGCGGATACTTTATGACATCATAATACATTGTGACGTCATAGTGCATACTAATTATGATGTCATCATATACTGTGACGTCATAATACATGCTCATGATGCTCCAGTAGATGTGACACAAATTGGGGTAAGAGAAAATGCTCATAAAACCTGCAAATTGCGCTCTCATAATATATTGTGATGTCTTAATGTGGATACATTATGACGTCATAATACATTGTGACGTCATACTGCATACTAATTATGATGTCATCATATACTGTGATGTCAAAGTACATGCTCATGATGCTCCAGTAGATGTGACACAAATTGGGGTAAGCGAAATCGGTCATGAAACCTGCAAATTGCGCTCTCATAATATATTGTGATGTCATAATGCGGATACATTTTGACGTCATAATACATTGGGACGTCATAGTGCATACTAATTATGATGTCATCATATACTGTGACGTCATAATACATGCTCATGATGCTCCAGTAGATGTGACACAAATTGGGGTAAGAGAAATTGCTCATAAAACCTGCAAATTGCGCTCTCATAATATATTGTGATGTCTTAATGCGGATACATTATGACGTCATAATACATTGTGACGTCATAGTGCATACTAATTATGATGTCATCATATACTGTGACGTCATAATACATGCTCATGATGCTCCAGTAGATGTGACACAAATTGGGGTAAGCGAAATCGGTCATAAAACCTTCAAATTGCGCTCTCATAATATATTGTGATGTCATAATGCGGATACATTTTGACGTCATAATACATTGTGACGTCATAGTGTATACTAATTATGATGTCATCATATACTGTGACGTCATAATACATGCTCATGATGCTCCAGTAGATGTGACACAAATTGGGGTAAGCGAATTTGGTCATAAAACCTGCAAGTTGCGCTCTCATAATATATTGTGATGTCATAATGCGGATATATTATGACGTCGTAATACATTGTGAGGTCATAGTGCATACTAATTATGATGTCATCATATACTGTGACGTCATAATACATGCTCATGATGCTCCAGTAGATGTGACACAAATTGGGGTAAGAGAAATTGCTCATAATACCTGCATGTTGCGCTCTCATAATATATTGTGATGTCATAATGCGGATACATTATGACGTCATAATACATTGTGACGTCATAGTGCATACTAATTATGATGTCATCATATACTGTGACGTCATAATACATGCTCATGATGCTCCAGTAGATGTGACACAAATTGGGATAAGAGAAATTTCTCATAATACCTGCATGTTACGCTCTCATAATATATTGAGATGTCATAATGCGGATACATTATGACGTCATAAAACATTGTGACGTCATAGTGCATACTAATTATGATGTCATCAAATACTGTGACGTCATAATACATGCTCATGATGCTCCAGTAGATGTGACACAAATTGGGGTAAGAGAAATTTCTCATAATACCTGCATGATGCGCTCTCATAATATATTGAGATGTCATAATGCGGATACATTATGACGTCATAATACATTGTGACGTCATAGTGCATACTAATTATGATGTCATCATATACTGTGACGTCATAATACATGCTCATGATGCTACTGTAGATGTGACACAAATTGGGGTAAGAGAAATTTCTCATAATACCTGCATGTTGTGATCTCATAATATAATGTGATGCTATAATGCGGATATATTATGACGTCATAATACATTGTGATGTCATAGTTCTTACTAATTATGATGTCATCATATACTGTGACATCATAATACATGCTCATGATGCTCCAGTAGATGTGACACAAATTGTGGTAAGAGAAATTGCTCATAATACCTGCATGTTGCGCTCTCATAATATATTGTGATGTCATAATGCGGATACATTATGACGTCATAATACATTGTGACGTCATAGTGCATACTACTTATGATGTCATCATATACTGTGACGTCATAATACATGCTCATGATGCTCCAGTAGATGTGACACAAATTGGGGTAAGAGAAATTGCTCATAATACCTGCATGTTGCGCTCTCATAATATATTGTGATGTCATAATGCGGATACATTATGACGTCATAATACATTGTGACGTCATAGTGCATACTAATTATGATGTCATCATATACTGTGACGTCATAATACATGCTCATGATGCTCCAGTAGATGTGACACAAATTGGGGTAAGAGAAATTGCTCATAATACCTGCATGTTGCGCTCTCATAATATATTGTGATGTCATAATGCGGATACATTATGACGTCATAATACATTGTGACGTCATAGTGCATACTAATTATGATGTCATCAAATACTGTGACGTCATAATACATGCTCATGATGCTCCAGTAGCTGTGACACAAATTGGGGTAAGATAAATTGCTCATAATACCTGCAAATTGCGCTCTCATAATATATTGTGATGTCATAATGCGGATACATTATGACGTCATAATACATTGTGATGTCATAGTGCATACTAATTATGATGTCATCATATACCGTGACGTCATAATACATGCTCATGATGCTCCAGTAGATGTGACGCAAATTGGGGTAAGAGAATTTGCTCATAATACCTGCTTGTTGCGCTCTCATAATATATTGTGATGTCATAATGCGGATACATTATGACTTCATAATACATTGTGACGTCATAGTGCATAATAATTATGATGTCATCATATACTGTGACGTCATAATACATGCTCATGATGCTCCAGTAGATGTGACACAAATTGGGGTAAGAGAAATTGCTCAAAATACCTGCATGTTGCGCTCTCATAATATATTGTGATGTCATAATGCGGATACATTATGACGTCATAATACATTGTGACGTCATAGTGCATACTAATTATGATGTCATCATATACTGTGACGTCATAATACATGCTCATGATGCTCCAGTAGATGTGACACAAATTGGGGTAAGAGAAATTGCTCATAAAACCTGCAAATTGCGCTCTCATAATATATTGTGATGTCATAATGCGGATACATTATGACGTCATAATACATTGTGACGTCATAGTGCATAGTAATTATGATGTCATCATATACTGTGACGTCATAATACATGCTCATGATGCTCCAGTAGATGTGACACAAATTGAGGTAAGAGAAATTGCTCATAATACCTGCATGTTGCGCTCTCATAATATATTGTGATGTCATAATGCGGATACATTATGACGTCATAATACATTGTGATGTCATAGTGCTTACTAATTATTATGTCATCATATACTGTGACGTCATAATACATGCTCATGATGCTCCAGTAGATGTGACACAAATTGGGGTAAGAGAAATTGCTCATAATACCTGCATGTTGCGCTCTCATAATATATTGTGATGTCATAATGCAGATACATTATGACGTCATACTACATTGTGACGTCATAGTGCAAACTAATTATTATGTCATCATATACTGTGACGTCATAATACATGCTCATGATGCTCCAGTAGATGTGACACAAATTGGGGTAAGCGAAATTGGTCATAAAACCTCCAAATTGCGCTCTCATAATATAATGTGATGTCATAATGCTGATACATTATGACGTCATAATACATTGTGACGTCATAGTGCATACTAATTATGATATCATCATATACTGTGACGTCATAATACATGCTCATGATGCTCCAGTAGATGTGACACAAATTGGGGTAAGAGAAATTGGTCATAATACCTGCATGTTGCGCTCTCATAATATATTGTGATGTCATAATGCGGATACATTATGACGTCATAATACATTGTGGCGTCATAGTGCATACTAATTATGATGTCATCATATACTGTGACGTCATAATACATGCTCATGATGCTCCAGTAGATGTGACACAAATTGGGGTAAGAGAAATTGCTCATAATACCTGCACGTTGCGCTCTCATAATATATTGTGATGTCATAATGCGGATACATTATGACGTCATAATACATTGTGACGTCATACTGCATACTAATTATGATGTCATCATATACTGTGACGTCATAATAATGCTCATGATGCTCCAGTAGATGTGACACAAATTGGGGAAAGAGAAATTGCCCATAATACCTGCATGTTGCGCTCTCATAATATATTGTGATGTCATAATGCGGATACATTATGACGTCATAATACATTGTGACGACATAGTGCATACTAATTATGATGTCATCATATACTGTGACGTCATAATGCATGCTCATGATGCTCCAGTAGATGTGACACAAATTGGGATAAGAGAAATTGCTCATAATACCTGCATGTTGCGCTCTCATAATATATTGTGATGTCATAATGCGGATATATTATGATGTCATAATACATTGTTATGTCATAGTGCATACTAACTATGATGTCATCAAATACTGTGACGTCAAAATACATGCTCATGATGCTCCAGTAGATGTGACACAAATTGGGGTAAGAGAAATTGCTCATAATACCTGCATGTTGCGCTCTCATAATATATTGTGATGTCATAATGCGGATACATTATGACATCATAATACATTGTGACGTCACAGTGCATACTAATTATGATGTCATCATATACTGTGACATCATAATACATGCTCATGATGCTCCAGTAGATGTGACACAAATTGGGGTAAGATAAATTGCTCAGAATACCTGCAAATTGCGCTCTCATAATATATTGTGATGTCATAATGTGGATACATTATGACGTCATAATATATTGTGATGTCATAGTGCATACTAATTATGATGTCATCATATACTTTGACGTCATAATACATGCTCATGATGCTCCAGTAGATGTGACACAAATTGGTTTAAGAGAAATTGCTCATAATACCTGCATGTTGCGCTCTCATAATATATTGTGATGTCATAATGCGGATACATTATGACGTCTTAATACATTGTGACGTCATAGTGCATACTAATTATGATGTCATCATATACTGTGACGTCATAATACATGCTCATGATGCTCCAGTAGATGTGACACAAATTGGGGTAATCGAAAATGGTCATAAAACCTCCAAATTGCGCTCTCATAATATAATGTGATGTCATAATGTGGATACATTATGACGTCATAATACATTGTGACGTCATAGTGCATACTAATTATGATGTCATCATATACTGTGACGTCATAATACATGCTCATGATGCTCCAGTAGATGTGACACAAATTGGGGTAAGAGAAATTGCTCATAATACCTGCATGTTGCGCTCTTATAGTATATTGTGATGTCATAATGCGGATACATTATGACGTCATAATACATTGTGACGTCATAGTGCATACTAATTATGATGTCATCATATACTGTGACGTCATAATACATGCTCATGATGCTCCTGTAGATGTGACACAAATTGGGGTAAGCGAAATTGCTCATAATACCTGCATGTTGCGCTCTCATAATATATTGTGATGTCATAATGCGTCTACATAATGACGTCATAATACCTTGTGACGTCATAGTGCATACTAATTATGATGTCATCATATACTGTGACATCATAATACATGCTCATGATGCTCCAGTAGATGTGACACAAATTGGGATAAGAGAAATTGCTCATAATACATGCATGTTGCGCTCTCATAATATATTGTGATGTCATAATGCGGATACATTATTACGTCATAATACATTGTGATGTCATAGTGCTTACTAATTATGATGTCATCATATACTGTGACGTCATAATACATGCTCATGATGCTCCAGTAGATGTGACACAAATTGGGGTAAGAGAAATTGCTCATAATACCTGCATGTTGCACTCTCATAATATATTGTGATGTCATAATGCGGATACATTATGACGTCATAATACATTGTGACGTCATAGTGCATACTAATTATGATGTCATCATATACTGTGACGTCATAATACATGCTCATGATGCTCCAGTAGATGTGACACAAATTGGGGTAAGAGAAATTGCTCATAATACCTGCACGTTGCGCTCTCATAATATATTGTGATGTCATAATGCGGATACATTATGACGTCATAATACATTGTGACGCCATACTGCATACTAATTATGATGTCATCATATACTGTGACGTCATAATACATGCTCATGATGCTCCAGTAGATGTGACACAAATTGCGGTAAGAGAAATTGCTCATAATACCTGCATGTTGCGCTCTCATAATATATTGTGATGTCATAATGCGGATATATTATGACGTCATAATATATTGTGACGGCATAGTGCATACTAATTATGATGTCATCAAATACTGTGACGTCATAATACATGCTCATGATGCTCCAGTAGATGTGACACAAATTGGGGTAAGATAAATTTCTCATAATACCTGCAAATTGCGCTCTCATAATATATTGTGATGTCATAATGCGGATACATTATGACGTCATAATATATTGTGATGTCATAGTGCATACTAATTATGATGTCATCATATACTGTGACGTCATAATACATGCTCATGATGCTCCAGTAGATGTGACACACATTGGGGTAATCGAAAATGGTCATAAAACCTCCAAATTGCGCTCTCATAATATAATGTGATGTCATAATGCGGATACATTATGACGTCATAATACATTGTGACGTCATAGTGCATACTAATTATGATGTCATCATATACTGTGACGTCATAATACATGCTCATGATGCTCCTGTAGATGTGACACAAATTGGGGTAAGCGAAATTGCTCATAATACCTGCATGTTGCGCTCTCATAATATATTGTGATGTCATAATGCGGATACATTATGACGTCATAATACATTGTGACGTCATAGTGCATACTAATTATGATGTCATCATATACTGTGATGTCATAATACATGCTCATGATTCTACAGTAGATGTGACACAAATTGGGGTAAGCGAAATTGTTCATAATACCTGCATGTTGCGCTCTCATAATATATTGTGATGTCATAATGCGGATACATTATGACATCATAATACATTGTGACGTCATACTGCATACTAATTATGATGTCATCATATACTGTGACGTCATAATACATGCTCATGATTCTCCAGTAGATGTGACACAAATTGGGGTAAACGAAATTGGACATAAAACCTACAAATTGCGCTCTCATAATATATTGTGATATCATAATGCGGATACATTATGACGTCATAATACATTGTGACGTCATAGTGCATACTAATTATGATGTCATCATATACTGTGACGTCATAATACATGCTCATGATGCTCCATTAGATGTGACACAAATTGGGGTAAGAGAAATTGCTCATAATACCTGCATGTTGCGCTCTTATAGTATATTGTGATGTCATAATGCGGATACATTATGACGTCATAATACATTGTGACGTCATAGTGCATACTAATTATGATGTCATCATATACTGTGACATAATAATACATGCTCATGATGCTCCTGTAGGTGTGACACAAATTGGGGCAAGCGAAATTGCTCATAATACCTGCATGTTGCGCTCTCATATATTGTGATGTCATAATGCGTCTACATATTGACGTCATAATACCTTGTGACGTCATAGTGCATCCAATTATGATGTCATCATATACTGTGACATCATAATACATGCTCATGATGCTCCAGTAGATGTGACACAAATTGGGATAAGAGAAATTGCTCATAATACATGCATGTTGCGCTCTCATAATATATTGTGATGTCATAATGCGGATACATTATGACGTCATAATACATTGTGATGTCATAGTGCATACTAATTATGATGTCATTAAATACTGTGACGTCATAATACATGCTCATGATGCTCCAGTAGATGTGACACAAATTGGGGTAAGAGAAATTGCTCATAATACCTGCATGTTGCGCTCTCATAATATATTGTGATGTCATAATGCGGATATATTATGACGTGATAACACATTGTGACATCATAGTGCATACTAATTATGATTTCATCATATACTGTGACGTCATAATACATGCTCATGATGCTCCAGTAGATGTGACACAAATTGGTGTAAGAGAAATTGCTCATAATACCTGCAAATTGCGCTCTCATAATATAATGTGATGTCATAATGCGGATACATTATGACGTCATAATACATTGTGACGTCATAGTGCATACTAATTATGATGTCATCATATACTGTGACGTCATAATACATGCTCATGATGCTACAGTAGATGTGACACAAATTGGGGTAAGCGAAATTGGTCATAATACCAGCATGTTGCGCTCTCATAATATATTGTGATGTCATAATGCGGATACATTATGACATCATAATACATTGTGACGTCATAGTGCATACTAATTATGATGTCATCATATACTGTGACGTCATAATACATGCTCATGATGCTCCAGTAGATGTGACACAAATTGGGGTAAGCGAAATTGGTCATAAAACCTGCACATTGCGCTCTCATAATATATTGTGATGTCATAATGCGGATACATTATGACGTAATAATACATTGTGACATCATAGTGCATACTAATTATGATGTCATCATATACTGTGACGTCATAATACATGCTCATGATGCTCCAGTAGATGTGACACAAATTGAAGTAAGAGAAATTGGTCATAAAACCTGCAAATTGCTCTCTCATAATATATTGTGATGTCATAATGCGGATACATTATGACGTCATAATACATTGTGACTTCATAGTGCATACTAATTATGATGTCAACCTATTCTGTGACGTCATAATACATGCTCATGATGCTCCAGTAGATGTGACACAAATTGGGGTAAGAGAAATTGCTCATAATACCTGCATGTTGCGCTCTCATAATATATTGTGATGTCATAATGCGGATACATTATGACGTCATAATACATTGTGACGTCATAGTTCATACTAATTATGATGTCATCGTATACTGTGACGTCATAATACATGCTCATGATGCTCCAGTAGATGTGACACAAATTGGGGTAAGAGAAAATGCTCATAAAACCTGCAAATTGCGCTCTCATAATATATTGTGATGTCTTAATGTGGATACATTATGACGTCATAATACATTGTGACGTCATACTGCATACTAATTATGATGTCATCATATACTGTGATGTCAAAGTACATGCTCATGATGCTCCAGTAGATGTGACACAAATTGGGGTAAGCGAAATCGGTCATGAAACCTGCAAATTGCGCTCTCATAATATATTGTGATGTCATAATGCGGATACATTTTGACGTCATAATACATTGTGACGTCATAGTGCATACTAATTATGATGTCATCATATACTGTGACGTCATAATACATGCTCATGATGCTCCAGTAGATGTGACACAAATTGGGGTAAGCGAATTTGGTCATAAAACCTACAAGTTGCGCTCTCAAAATATATTGTGATGTCATAATGCGGATATATTATGACGTCGTAATACATTGTGAGGTCATAGTGCATACTAATTATGATGTCATCATATACTGTGACGTCATAATACATGCTCATGTTGCTCCAGTAGATGTGACACAAATTGGGGTAAGAGAAATTTCTCATAATACCTGCATGTTACGCTCTCATAATATATTGTGATGTCATAATGCGGATACATTATGACGTCATAATACATTGTGACGTCATAGTGCATACTAATTATGATGTCATCATATACTGTGACGTCATAATACATGCTCATGATGCTCCTGTAGATGTGACACAAATTGGGGTAAGAGAAATTGCTCATAATACCTGCATGTTGTGATCTCATAATATATTGTGATGTCGTAATGCGGATACATTATGACGTCATAATACAATGTGATGTCATAGTGCTTACTAATTATGATGTCATCATATCCTGTGACGTCATAATACATGCTCATGATGCTCCAGTAGATGTGACACAAATTGTGGTAAGAGAAATTGCTCATAATACCTGCATGTTGCGCTCTCATAATATATTGTGATGTCATAATGCGGATACATTATGACGTCATAATACATTGTGACGTCATAGTGCATACTACTTATGATGTCATCATATACTGTGACGTCATAATACATGCTCATGATGCTCCAGTAGATGTGACACAGATTGGGGTAAGAGAAATTGCTCATAATACCTGCATGTTGCGCTCTCATAATATATTGTGATGTCATAATGCGGATACATTATGACGTCATAATACATTGTGACGTCACAGTGCATACTAATTATGATGTCATCATATACTGTGACGTCATAATGCATGCTCATGATGCTCCAGTAGCTGTGACACAAATTGGGGTAAGATAAATTGCTCATAATACCTGCAAATTGCGCTCTCATAATATATTGTGATGTCATAATGCGGATACATTATGACGTCATAATACATTGTGACGTCATAGTGCATACTAATTATGATGTCATCATATACTGTGACGTCATAATACATGCTCATGATGCTCCAGTAGATGTGACGCAAATTGGGGTAAGAGAAATTGCTCATAATACCTGCATGTTGCGCTCTCATAATATATTGTGATGTCATAATGCGGATACATTATGACGTCATAATACATTGTGACGTCCTAGTGCATACTAATTATGATGTCATCATATACTGTGATGTCATAATACATGCTCATGATGCTCCAGTAGATGTGACACAAATTGGGGTAAGAGAAATTGCTCATAATACCTGCATGTTGCGCTCTCATAATATATTGTGATGTCATAATGCGGATACATTATGACGTCATAATACATTGTGACGTCATAGTGCATACTAATTATGATGTCATCATATACTGTGACGTCATAATACATGCTCATGTTGCTCCAGTAGATGTGACACAAATTGGGGTAAGAGAAATTGCTCATAATACCTGCATGTTGCGCTCTCATAATATATTGTGATGTCATAATGCGGATACATTATGACGTCATAATACATTGTGACGTCATACTGCATACTAATTATGATGTCATCATATACTGTGACGTCATAATACATGCTCATGATGCTCCAGTAGATGTGACACAAATTGGGGTAAGAGAAATTGCTCATAATACCTGCATGTTGCGCTCTCATAATATATTGTGATGTCATAATGCGGATACATTATGACGTCATAATACATTGTGACGGCATAGTGCATACTAATTATGATGTCATCATATACTGTGACGTCATAATACATGCTCATGATGCTCCAGTAGATGTGACACAAATTGGGGTAAGCGAAATTGGTCATAAAACCTGCACATTGCGCTCTCATAATATATTGTGTTGTCATAATGCGGATACATTATGACGTCATAATACATTGTGACGTCATAGTTCATACTAATTATGATGTCATCGTATACTGTGACGTCATAATACATGCTCATGATGCTCCAGTAGATGTGACACAAATTGGGGTAAGAGAAATTGCTCATAATACCTGCAAATTGCTCTCTCATAATATATTGTGATGTCATAATGCGGATACATTATGACGTCATAATACATTGTGACTTCATAGTGCATACTAATTATGATGTCAACCTATTCTGTAACGTCATAATACATGCTCATGATGCTCCAGTAGATGTGACACAAATTGGGGTAAGAGAAATTGCTCATAATACCTGCATGTTGCGCTCTCATAATATATTGTGATGTCATAATGCGGATACATTATGACGTCATAATACATTGTGACGTCATAGTTCATACTAATTATGATGTCATCGTATACTGTGACGTCATAATACATGCTCATGATGCTCCAGTAGATGTGACACAAATTGGGGTAAGAGAAAATGCTCATAAAACCTGCAAATTGCGCTCTCATAATATATTGTGATGTCTTAATGTGGATACATTATGACGTCATAATACATTGTGACGTCATACTGCATACTAATTATGATGTCATCATATACTGTGATGTCAAAGTACATGCTCATGATGCTCCAGTAGATGTGACACAAATTGGGGTAAGCGAAATCGGTCATGAAACCTGCAAATTGCGCTCTCATAATATATTGTGATGTCATAATGCGGATACATTTTGACCTCATAATACATTGTGACGTCATAGTGCATACTAATTATGATGTCATCATATACTGTGACGTCATAATACATGCTCATGATGCTCCAGTAGATGTGACACAAATTGGGGTAAGCGAATTTGGTCATAAAACCTACAAGTTGCGCTCTCATAATATATTGTGATGTCATAATGCGGATATATTATGACGTCGTAATACATTGTGAGGTCATAGTGCATACTAATTATGATGTCATCATATACTGTGACGTCATAATACATGCTCATGTTGCTCCAGTAGATGTGACACAAATTGGGGTAAGAGAAATTTCTCATAATACCTGCATGTTATGCTCTCATAATATATTGTGATGTCATAATGCGGATACATTATGACGTCATGATACATTGTGACATCATAGTGCATACTAATTATGATGTCATCAAATACTGTGACGTCATAATACATGCTCATGATGCTCCAGTAGATGTGACACAAATTGGGGTAAGAGAAATTGCTCATAATACCTGCATGATGCGCTCTCATAATATATTGCGATGTCATAATGCGGATACATTATGACGTCATAATACATTGTGACGTCATAGTGCATACTAATTATGATGTCATCATATACTGTGACGTCATAATACATGCTCATGATGCTCCTGTAGATGTGACACAAATTGGGGTAAGAGAAATTGGTCATAAAACCTGCAAATTGCTCTCTCATAATATATTGTGATGTCATAATGCAGATACATTATGACGTCATAATACATTGTGATGTCATAGTGCTTACTAATTATGATGTCATCATATCCTGTGACGTCATAATACATGCTCATGATGCTCCAGTAGATGTGACACAAATTGTGGTAAGAGAAATTGCTCATAATACCTGCATGTTGCGCTCTCATAATATATTGTGATGTCATAATGCGGATACATTATGACGTCATAATACATTGTGACGTCATAGTGCATACTACTTATGATGTCATCATATACTGTGACGTCATAATACATGCTCATGATGCTCCAGTAGATGTGACACAGATTGGCGTAAGAGAAATTGCTCATAATACCTGCATGTTGCGCTCTCATAATATATTGTGATGTCATAATGCGGATACATTATGACGTCATAATACATTGTGACGTCATAGTGCATACTAATTATGATGTCATCATATACTGTGACGTCATAATACATGCTCATGATGCTCCAGTAGATGTGACACAAATAGGGGTAAGAGAAATTGCTCATAATACCTGCATGTTGCGCTCTCATAATATATTGTGATATCATAATGCGGATACATTATGACGTCATAATACATTGCGACGTCATAGTGCATACTAATTATGATGTCATCATATACTGTGACGTCATAATACATGCTCATGATGCTCCAGTAGATGTGACACAAATTGGGATAAGAGAAATTGCTCATAATACCTGCATGTTGCGCTCTCATAATATATTGTGATGTCATAATGCGGATATATTATGATGTCATAATACATTGTGATGTGATAGTGCATACTAATTATGATGTCATCAAATACTGTGAAGTCATAATACATGCTCATGATGCTCCAGTAGATGTGACACAAATTGGGGTAAGAGAAATTGCTCATAATACCTGCATGTTGCGCTCTCATAATATATTGTGATGTCATAATGCGGATACATTATGACATCATAATACATTGTGACGTCACAGTGCATACTAATTATGATGTCATCATATACTGTGACGTCATAATACATGCTCATGATGCTCCAGTAGATGTGACACAAATTGGGGTAAGATAAATTGCTCACAATACCTGCAAATTGCGCTCTCATAATATATTGTGATGTCATAATGCGGATACATTATGACGTCATAATACATTGTGACGTCATAGTGCATACTAATTATGATGTCATCATATACTGTGATGTCATAATACATGCTCATGATTCTACAGTAGATGTGACACAAATTGGGGTAAGCGAAATTGGTCATAAAACCTGCACATTGCGCTCTCATAATATATTGTGTTGTCATAATGCGGATACATTATGACGTCATAATACATTGTGACGTCATAGTTCATACTAATTATGATGTCATCGTATACTGTGACGTCATAATACATGCTCATGATGCTCCAGTAGATGTGACACAAATTGGGGTAAGAGAAATTGCTCATAATACCTGCAAATTGCTCTCTCATAATATATTGTGATGTCATAATGCGGATACATTATGACGTCATAATACATTGTGACTTCATAGTGCATACTAATTATGATGTCAACCTATTCTGTGACGTCATAATACATGCTCATGATGCTCCAGTAGATGTGACACAAATTGGGGTAAGAGAAATTGCTCATAATACCTGCATGTTGCGCTCTCATAATATATTGTGATGTCATAATGCGGATACATTATGACTTCATAATACATTGTGACGTCATAGTGCATACTAATTATGATGTCATCGTATACTGTGACGTCATAATACATGCTCATGATGCTCCAGTAGATGTGACACAAATTGGGGTAAGAGAAAATGCTCATAAAACCTGCAAATTGCGCTCTCATAATATATTGTGATGTCTTAATGTGGATACATTATGACGTCATAATACATTGTGACGTCATACTGCATACTAATTATGATGTCATCATATACTGTGATGTCAAAGTACATGCTCATGATGCTCCAGTAGATGTGACACAAATTGGGGTAAGCGAAATCGGTCATGAAACCTGCAAATTGCGCTCTCATAATATATTGTGATGTCATAATGCGGATACATTTTGACGTCATAATACATTGTGACGTCATAGTGCATACTAATTATGATGTCATCATATACTGTGACGTCATAATACATGCTCATGATGCTCCAGTAGATGTGACACAAATTGGGGTAAGCGAAATTGGTCATAAAACCTACAAGTTGCGCTCTCATAATATATTGTGATGTCATAATGCGGATATATTATGACGTCGTAATACATTGTGAGGTCATAGTGCATACTAATTATGATGTCATCATATACTGTGACGTCATTATACATGCTCATGTTGCTCCAGTAGATGTGACACAAATTGGGGTAAGAGAAATTTCTCATAATACCTGCATGTTACGCTCTCATAATATATTGTGATGTCATAATGCGGATACATTATGACGTCATAATACATTGTGACATCATAGTGCATACTAATTATGATGTCATCAAATACTGTGACGTCATAATACATGCTCATGATGCTCCAGTAGATGTGACACAAATTGGGGTAAGAGAAATTGCTCATAATACCTGCATGATGCGCTCTCATAATATATTGCGATGTCATAATGCGGATACATTATGACGTCATAATACATTGTGACGTCATAGTGCATACTAATTATGATGTCATCATATACTGTGACGTCATAATACATGCTCATGATGCTCCTGTAGATGTGACACAAATTGGGGTAAGAGAAATTGCTCATAATACCTGCATGTTGTGATCTCATAATATATTGTGATGTCATAATGCGGATACATTATGACGTCATAATACATTGTGATGTCATAGTGCTTACTAATTATGATGTCATCATATCCTGTGACGTCATAATACATGCTCATGATGCTCCAGTAGATGTGACACAAATTGTGGTAAGAGAAATTGCTCATAATACCTGCATGTTGCGCTCTCATAATATATTGTGATGTCATAATGCGGATACATTATGACGTCATAATACATTGTGACGTCATAGTGCATACTACTTATGATGTCATCATATACTGTGACGTCAT
This sequence comes from Aotus nancymaae, assembly GCF_030222135.1. Taxonomy (NCBI): domain Eukaryota; kingdom Metazoa; phylum Chordata; class Mammalia; order Primates; family Aotidae; genus Aotus; species Aotus nancymaae. The sequence continues at coordinate 1,430,433 of NW_026988475.1, read as the reverse complement.
AATACATGCTCATGATGCTCCAGTAGATGTGACACAGATTGGGGTAAGAGAAATTGCTCATAATACCTGCATGTTGCGCTCTCATAATATATTGTGATGTCATAATGCGGATACATTATGACGTCATAATACATTGTGACGTCATAGTGCATACTAATTATGATGTCATCATATACTGTGACGTCATAATACATGCTCATGATGCTCCAGTAGATGTGACACAAATAGGGGTAAGAGAAATTGCTCATAATACCTGCATGTTGCGCTCTCATAATATATTGTGATATCATAATGCGGATACATTATGACGTCATAATACATTGTGACGTCATAGTGCATACTAATTATGATGTCATCAAATACTGTGACGTCATAATACATGCTCATGATGCTCCAGTAGATGTGACACAAATTGGGGTAAGAGAAATTGCTCATGATACCTGCATGTTGCGCTCTCATAATATATTGTGATGTCATAATGCGGATACATTATGACATCATAATACATTGTGACATCACAGTGCATACTAATTATGATGTCATCATATACTGTGACGTCATAATACATGCTCATGATGCTCCAGTAGCTGTGACACAAATTGGGGTAAGATAAATTGCTCATAATACCTGCAAATTGCGCTCTCATAGTATATTGTGATGTCATAATGCGGATACATTATGACGTCATAATACATTGTGATGTCATAGTGCATACTAATTATGATGTCATCATATACTGTGACGTCATAATACATGCTCATGATGCTCCTGTAGATGTGACACAAATTGGGGTAAGAGAAATTGCTCATAATACCTGCATGTTGCGCTCTCATAATATATTGTGATGTCATAATGCGGATACATTATGACGTCATAATACATTGTGACGTCATACTGCATTCTAATTATGATGTCAACATATACTATGACGTCATAATACATGCTCATGATGCTCCAGTAGATGTGACACAAATTGGGGTAAGAGAAATTGCTCATAATACCTGCATGTTGCGCTCTCATAATATATTGTGATGTCATAATGCGGATACATTATGACGTCATAATACATTGTGACGGCATAGTGCATACTAATTATGATGTCATCATATACTGTGACGTCATAATACATGCTCATGATGCTCCAGTAGATGTGACACAAATTGGGATAAGAGAATTTGCTCATAATACCTGCATGTTGCGCTCTCATAATATATTGTGATGTCATAATGCGGATATATTATGATGTCATAATACATTGTGATGTCATAGTGCATACTAATTATGATGTCATCAAATACTGTGAAGTCATAATACATGCTCATGATGCTCCAGTAGATGTGACACAAATTGGGGTAAGAGAAATTGCTCATAATACCTCCATGTTGCGCTCTCATAATGTATTGTGATGTCATAATGCGGATACATTATGACATCATAATACATTGTGACGTCACAGTGCATACTATTTATGATGTCATCATATACTGTGACGTCATAATACATGCTCATGATGCTCCAGTAGATGTGACACAAATTGGGGTAAGATAAATTGCTCATAATACCTGCAAATTGCGCTCTCATAATATATTGTGATGTCATAATGCGGATACATTATGACGTCATAATACATTGTGATGTCATAGTGCATAGTAATTATGATGTCATCATATACTGTGACGTCATAATACATGCTCATGATGCTCCAGTAGATGTGACACAAAATGGAGTAAGAGAAATTGCTCATAATACCTGCATGTTGCGCTCTCATAATATATTGTGATGTCATAATGCGGATACATTATGACGTCTTAATATATTGTGACGTCATAGTGCATACTAATTATGATGTCATCATATACTGTGACGTCATAATACATGCTCATTATGCTCCAGTAGATGTGACACAAATTGGGGTAATCGAAAATGGTCATAAAACCTCCAAATTGCGCTCTCATAATATATTGTGATGTCATAATGCGGATACATTATGACGTCATAATACATTGTGACGTCATAGTGCATACTACTTATGATGTCATCATATACTGTGACGTCATAATACATGCTCATGATGCTCCAGTAGATGTGACACAAATTGGGGTAAGAGAAATTGCTCATAATACCTGCATGTTGCGCTCTCATAATATATTGTGATGTCATAATGCGGATACATTATGACGTCATAATACTTTGTGACGTCATAGTGCATACTAATTATGATGTCATCATATACTGTGACGTCATAATACATGCTCATGATGCTCCAGTAGATGTGACACAAATAGGGGTAAGAGAAATTGCTCATAATACCTACATGTTGCGCTCTCATAATATATTGTGATATCATAATGCGGATACATTATGACGTCATAATACATTGTGACGTCATAGTGCATACTAATTATGATGTCATCAAATACTGTGACGTCATAATACATGCTCATGATGCTCCAGTAGATGTGACACAAATTGGGGTAAGAGAAATTGCTCATGATACCTGCATGTTGCGCTCTCATAATATATTGTGATGTCATAATGCGGATACATTATGACATCATAATACATTGTGAGGTCACAGTGCATACTAATTATGATGTCATCATATACTGTGACGTCATAATACATGCTCATGATGCTCCAGTAGCTGTGACACAAATTGGGGTAAGATAAATTGCTCATAATACCTGCAAATTGCGCTCTCATAATATATTGTGATGTCATAATGCGGATACATTATGACGTCATAATACATTGTGATGTCATAGTGCATACTAATTATGATGTCATCATATACTGTGACGTCATAATACATGCTCATGATGCTCCAGTAGATGTGACGCACATTGGGGTAAGAGAAATTGCTCATAATACCTGCATGTTGCGCTCTCATAATATATTGTGATGTCATAATGCGGATACATTATGACGTCATAATACATTGTGGCGTCATAGTGCATACTAATTATGATGTCATCATATACTGTGACGTCATAATACATGCTCATGATGCTCCAGTAGATGTGACACAAATTGGGGTAAGAGAAATTGCTCATAATACCTGCATGTTGCGCTCTCATAATATATTGTGATGTCATAATGCGGATACATTATGACGTCATAATACATTGTGACGTCATAGTGCATACTAATTATGATGTCATCATATACTGTGACGTCATAATACATGCTCATGATGCTCCTGTAGATGTGACACAAATTGGGGTAAGAGAAATTGCTCATAATACCTGCATGTTGCGCTCTCATAATATATTGTGATGTCATAATGCGGATACATTATGACGTCATAATACATTGTGACGGCATAGTGCATACTAATTATGATGTCATCATATACTGTGACGTCATAATACATGCTGATGATGCTCCAGTAGATGTGACACAAATTGGGATAAGAGAAATTGCTCATAATACCTGCATGTTGCGCTCTCATAATATATTGTGATGTCATAATGCGGATATATTATGATGTCATAATACATTGTGATGTCATAGTGCATACTAATTATGATGTCATCAAATACTGTGAAGTCATAATACATGCTCATGATGCTCCAGTAGATGTGACACAAATTGGGGTAAGAGAAATTGCTCATAATACCTGCATGCTGCGCTCTCATAATGTATTGTGATGTCATAATGCGGATACATTATGACATCATAATACATTGTGACGTCACAGTGCATACTAATTATGATGTCATCATATACTGTGACGTCATAATACATGCTCATGATGCTCCAGTAGATGTGACACAAATTGGGGTAAGATAAATTGCTCATAATACCTGCAAATTGCGCTCTCATAATATATTGTGATGTCATAATTCGGATACATTATGACGTCATAATACATTTTGATGTCATAGTGCATACTAATTATGATGTCATCATATACTGTGACGTCATAATACATGCTCATGATGCTCCAGTAGATGTGACACAAATTTGGGTAAGAGAAATTGCTCATAATACCTGCATGTTGCGCTCTCATAATATATTGTGATGTCATAATGCGGATACATTATGACGTCTTAATATATTGTGACGTCATAGTGCATACTAATTATGATGTCATCATATACTGTGACGTCATAATACATGCTCATGATGCTCCAGTAGATGTGACACAAATTGGGGTAATCGAAAATGGTCATAAAACCTCCAAATTGCGCTCTCATAATATAATGTGATGTCATAATGCGGATACATTATGACGTCATAATACATTGTGACGTCATAGTGCATACTAATTATGATGTCATCATATACTGTGACGTCATAATACATGCTCATGATGCTACAGTAGATGTGACACAAATTGGGGTAAGCGAAATAGGTCATAATACCTGCATGATGCGCTCTCATAATATATTGTGATGTCATAATGCGGATACTTTATGACATCATAATACATTGTGACGTCATAGTGCATACTAATTATGATGTCATCATATACTGTGACGTCATAATACATGCTCATGATGCTCCAGTAGATGTGACACAAATTGGGGTAAGAGAAAATGCTCATAAAACCTGCAAATTGCGCTCTCATAATATATTGTGATGTCTTAATGTGGATACATTATGACGTCATAATACATTGTGACGTCATACTGCATACTAATTATGATGTCATCATATACTGTGATGTCAAAGTACATGCTCATGATGCTCCAGTAGATGTGACACAAATTGGGGTAAGCGAAATCGGTCATGAAACCTGCAAATTGCGCTCTCATAATATATTGTGATGTCATAATGCGGATACATTTTGACGTCATAATACATTGGGACGTCATAGTGCATACTAATTATGATGTCATCATATACTGTGACGTCATAATACATGCTCATGATGCTCCAGTAGATGTGACACAAATTGGGGTAAGAGAAATTGCTCATAAAACCTGCAAATTGCGCTCTCATAATATATTGTGATGTCTTAATGCGGATACATTATGACGTCATAATACATTGTGACGTCATAGTGCATACTAATTATGATGTCATCATATACTGTGACGTCATAATACATGCTCATGATGCTCCAGTAGATGTGACACAAATTGGGGTAAGCGAAATCGGTCATAAAACCTTCAAATTGCGCTCTCATAATATATTGTGATGTCATAATGCGGATACATTTTGACGTCATAATACATTGTGACGTCATAGTGTATACTAATTATGATGTCATCATATACTGTGACGTCATAATACATGCTCATGATGCTCCAGTAGATGTGACACAAATTGGGGTAAGCGAATTTGGTCATAAAACCTGCAAGTTGCGCTCTCATAATATATTGTGATGTCATAATGCGGATATATTATGACGTCGTAATACATTGTGAGGTCATAGTGCATACTAATTATGATGTCATCATATACTGTGACGTCATAATACATGCTCATGATGCTCCAGTAGATGTGACACAAATTGGGGTAAGAGAAATTGCTCATAATACCTGCATGTTGCGCTCTCATAATATATTGTGATGTCATAATGCGGATACATTATGACGTCATAATACATTGTGACGTCATAGTGCATACTAATTATGATGTCATCATATACTGTGACGTCATAATACATGCTCATGATGCTCCAGTAGATGTGACACAAATTGGGATAAGAGAAATTTCTCATAATACCTGCATGTTACGCTCTCATAATATATTGAGATGTCATAATGCGGATACATTATGACGTCATAAAACATTGTGACGTCATAGTGCATACTAATTATGATGTCATCAAATACTGTGACGTCATAATACATGCTCATGATGCTCCAGTAGATGTGACACAAATTGGGGTAAGAGAAATTTCTCATAATACCTGCATGATGCGCTCTCATAATATATTGAGATGTCATAATGCGGATACATTATGACGTCATAATACATTGTGACGTCATAGTGCATACTAATTATGATGTCATCATATACTGTGACGTCATAATACATGCTCATGATGCTCCTGTAGATGTGACACAAATTGGGGTAAGAGAAATTTCTCATAATACCTGCATGTTGTGATCTCATAATATAATGTGATGCTATAATGCGGATATATTATGACGTCATAATACATTGTGATGTCATAGTTCTTACTAATTATGATGTCATCATATACTGTGACATCATAATACATGCTCATGATGCTCCAGTAGATGTGACACAAATTGTGGTAAGAGAAATTGCTCATAATACCTGCATGTTGCGCTCTCATAATATATTGTGATGTCATAATGCGGATACATTATGACGTCATAATACATTGTGACGTCATAGTGCATACTACTTATGATGTCATCATATACTGTGACGTCATAATACATGCTCATGATGCTCCAGTAGATGTGACACAAATTGGGGTAAGAGAAATTGCTCATAATACCTGCATGTTGCGCTCTCATAATATATTGTGATGTCATAATGCGGATACATTATGACGTCATAATACATTGTGACGTCATAGTGCATACTAATTATGATGTCATCATATACTGTGACGTCATAATACATGCTCATGATGCTCCAGTAGATGTGACACAAATTGGGGTAAGAGAAATTGCTCATAATACCTGCATGTTGCGCTCTCATAATATATTGTGATGTCATAATGCGGATACATTATGACGTCATAATACATTGTGACGTCATAGTGCATACTAATTATGATGTCATCAAATACTGTGACGTCATAATACATGCTCATGATGCTCCAGTAGCTGTGACACAAATTGGGGTAAGATAAATTGCTCATAATACCTGCAAATTGCGCTCTCATAATATATTGTGATGTCATAATGCGGATACATTATGACGTCATAATACATTGTGATGTCATAGTGCATACTAATTATGATGTCATCATATACCGTGACGTCATAATACATGCTCATGATGCTCCAGTAGATGTGACGCAAATTGGGGTAAGAGAATTTGCTCATAATACCTGCTTGTTGCGCTCTCATAATATATTGTGATGTCATAATGCGGATACATTATGACTTCATAATACATTGTGACGTCATAGTGCATAATAATTATGATGTCATCATATACTGTGACGTCATAATACATGCTCATGATGCTCCAGTAGATGTGACACAAATTGGGGTAAGAGAAATTGCTCAAAATACCTGCATGTTGCGCTCTCATAATATATTGTGATGTCATAATGCGGATACATTATGACGTCATAATACATTGTGACGTCATAGTGCATACTAATTATGATGTCATCATATACTGTGACGTCATAATACATGCTCATGATGCTCCAGTAGATGTGACACAAATTGGGGTAAGAGAAATTGCTCATAAAACCTGCAAATTGCGCTCTCATAATATATTGTGATGTCATAATGTGGATACATTATGACGTCATAATACATTGTGACGTCATAGTGCATAGTAATTATGATGTCATCATATACTGTGACGTCATAATACATGCTCATGATGCTCCAGTAGATGTGACACAAATTGAGGTAAGAGAAATTGCTCATAATACCTGCATGTTGCGCTCTCATAATATATTGTGATGTCATAATGCGGATACATTATGACGTCATAATACATTGTGATGTCATAGTGCTTACTAATTATTATGTCATCATATACTGTGACGTCATAATACATGCTCATGATGCTCCAGTAGATGTGACACAAATTGGGGTAAGAGAAATTGCTCATAATACCTGCATGTTGCGCTCTCATAATATATTGTGATGTCATAATGCAGATACATTATGACGTCATACTACATTGTGACGTCATAGTGCAAACTAATTATTATGTCATCATATACTGTGACGTCATAATACATGCTCATGATGCTCCAGTAGATGTGACACAAATTGGGGTAAGCGAAATTGGTCATAAAACCTCCAAATTGCGCTCTCATAATATAATGTGATGTCATAATGCTGATACATTATGACGTCATAATACATTGTGACGTCATAGTGCATACTTATTATGATATCATCATATACTGTGACGTCATAATACATGCTCATGATGCTCCAGTAGATGTGACACAAATTGGGGTAAGAGAAATTGGTCATAATACCTGCATGTTGCGCTCTCATAATATATTGTGATGTCATAATGCGGATACATTATGACGTCATAATACATTGTGGCGTCATAGTGCATACTAATTATGATGTCATCATATACTGTGACGTCATAATACATGCTCATGATGCTCCAGTAGATGTGACACAAATTGGGGTAAGAGAAATTGCTCATAATACCTGCACGTTGCGCTCTCATAATATATTGTGATGTCATAATGCGGATACATTATGACGTCATAATACATTGTGACGTCATACTGCATACTAATTATGATGTCATCATATACTGTGACGTCATAATAATGCTCATGATGCTCCAGTAGATGTGACACAAATTGGGGAAAGAGAAATTGCCCATAATACCTGCATGTTGCGCTCTCATAATATATTGTGATGTCATAATGCGGATACATTATGACGTCATAATACATTGTGACGACATAGTGCATACTAATTATGATGTCATCATATACTGTGACGTCATAATACATGCTCATGATGCTCCAGTAGATGTGACACAAATTGGGATAAGAGAAATTGCTCATAATACCTGCATGTTGCGCTCTCATAATATATTGTGATGTCATAATGCGGATATATTATGATGTCATAATACATTGTTATGTCATAGTGCATACTAACTATGATGTCATCAAATACTGTGACGTCAAAATACATGCTCATGATGCTCCAGTAGATGTGACACAAATTGGGGTAAGAGAAATTGCTCATAATACCTGCATGTTGCGCTCTCATAATATATTGTGATGTCATAATGCGGATACATTATGACATCATAATACATTGTGACGTCACAGTGCATACTAATTATGATGTCATCATATACTGTGACATCATAATACATGCTCATGATGCTCCAGTAGATGTGACACAAATTGGGGTAAGATAAATTGCTCATAATACCTGCAAATTGCGCTCTCATAATATATTGTGATGTCATAATGTGGATACATTATGACGTCATAATATATTGTGATGTCATAGTGCATACTAATTATGATGTCATCATATACTTTGACGTCATAATACATGCTCATGATGCTCCAGTAGATGTGTCACAAATTGGTTTAAGAGAAATTGCTCATAATACCTGCATGTTGCGCTCTCATAATATATTGTGATGTCATAATGCGGATACATTATGACGTCTTAATACATTGTGACGTCATAGTGCATACTAATTATGATGTCATCATATACTGTGACGTCATAATACATGCTCATGATGCTCCAGTAGATGTGACACAAATTGGGGTAATCGAAAATGGTCATAAAACCTCCAAATTGCGCTCTCATAATATAATGTGATGTCATAATGTGGATACATTATGACGTCATAATACATTGTGACGTCATAGTGCATACTAATTATGATGTCATCATATACTGTGACGTCATAATACATGCTCATGATGCTCCAGTAGATGTGACACAAATTGGGGTAAGAGAAATTGCTCATAATACCTGCATGTTGCGCTCTTATAGTATATTGTGATGTCATAATGCGGATACATTATGACGTCATAATACATTGTGACGTCATAGTGCATACTAATTATGATGTCATCATATACTGTGACGTCATAATACATGCTCATGATGCTCCTGTAGATGTGACACAAATTGGGGTAAGCGAAATTGCTCATAATACCTGCATGTTGCGCTCTCATAATATATTGTGATGTCATAATGCGTCTACATAATGACGTCATAATACCTTGTGACGTCATAGTGCATACTAATTATGATGTCATCATATACTGTGATATCATAATACATGCTCATGATGCTCCAGTAGATGTGACACAAATTGGGATAAGAGAAATTGCTCATAATACATGCATGTTGCGCTCTCATAATATATTGTGATGTCATAATGCGGATACATTATTACGTCATAATACATTGTGATGTCATAGTGCTTACTAATTATGATGTCATCATATACTGTGACGTCATAATACATGCTCATGATGCTCCAGTAGATGTGACACAAATTGGGGTAAGAGAAATTGCTCATAATACCTGCATGTTGCACTCTCATAATATATTGTGATGTCATAATGCGGATACATTATGACGTCATAATACATTGTGACGTCATAGTGCATACTAATTATGATGTCATCATATACTGTGACGTCATAATACATGCTCATGATGCTCCAGTAGATGTGACACAAATTGGGGTAAGAGAAATTGCTCATAATACCTGCACGTTGCGCTCTCATAATATATTGTGATGTCATAATGCGGATACATTATGACGTCATAATACATTGTGACGCCATACTGCATACTAATTATGATGTCATCATATACTGTGACGTCATAATACATGCTCATGATGCTCCAGTAGATGTGACACAAATTGCGGTAAGAGAAATTGCTCATAATACCTGCATGTTGCGCTCTCATAATATATTGTGATGTCATAATGCGGATATATTATGACGTCATAATATATTGTGACGGCATAGTGCATACTAATTATGATGTCATCAAATACTGTGACGTCATAATACATGCTCATGATGCTCCAGTAGATGTGACACAAATTGGGGTAAGATAAATTTCTCATAATACCTGCAAATTGCGCTCTCATAATATATTGTGATGTCATAATGCGGATACATTATGACGTCATAATATATTGTGATGTCATAGTGCATACTAATTATGATGTCATCATATACTGTGACGTCATAATACATGCTCATGATGCTCCAGTAGATGTGACACACATTGGGGTAATCGAAAATGGTCATAAAACCTCCAAATTGCGCTCTCATAATATAATGTGATGTCATAATGCGGATACATTATGACGTCATAATACATTGTGACGTCATAGTGCATACTAATTATGATGTCATCATATACTGTGACGTCATAATACATGCTCATGATGCTCCTGTAGATGTGACACAAATTGGGGTAAGCGAAATTGCTCATAATACCTGCATGTTGCGCTCTCATAATATATTGTGATGTCATAATGCGGATACATTATGACGTCATAATACATTGTGACGTCATAGTGCATACTAATTATGATGTCATCATATACTGTGATGTCATAATACATGCTCATGATTCTACAGTAGATGTGACACAAATTGGGGTAAGCGAAATTGTTCATAATACCTGCATGTTGCGCTCTCATAATATATTGTGATGTCATAATGCGGATACATTATGACATCATAATACATTGTGACGTCATACTGCATACTAATTATGATGTCATCATATACTGTGACGTCATAATACATGCTCATGATTCTCCAGTAGATGTGACACAAATTGGGGTAAACGAAATTGGACATAAAACCTACAAATTGCGCTCTCATAATATATTGTGATATCATAATGCGGATACATTATGACGTCATAATACATTGTGACGTCATAGTGCATACTAATTATGATGTCATCATATACTGTGACGTCATAATACATGCTCATGATGCTCCATTAGATGTGACACAAATTGGGGTAAGAGAAATTGCTCATAATACCTGCATGTTGCGCTCTTATAGTATATTGTGATGTCATAATGCGGATACATTATGACGTCATAATACATTGTGACGTCATAGTGCATACTAATTATGATGTCATCATATACTGTGACATAATAATACATGCTCATGATGCTCCTGTAGATGTGACACAAATTGGGGCAAGCGAAATTGCTCATAATACCTGCATGTTGCGCTCTCATATATTGTGATGTCATAATGCGTCTACATATTGACGTCATAATACCTTGTGACGTCATAGTGCATCCAATTATGATGTCATCATATACTGTGACATCATAATACATGCTCATGATGCTCCAGTAGATGTGACACAAATTGGGATAAGAGAAATTGCTCATAATACATGCATGTTGCGCTCTCATAATATATTGTGATGTCATAATGCGGATACATTATGACGTCATAATACATTGTGATGTCATAGTGCATACTAATTATGATGTCATTAAATACTGTGACGTCATAATACATGCTCATGATGCTCCAGTAGATGTGACACAAATTGGGGTAAGAGAAATTGCTCATAATACCTGCATGTTGCGCTCTCATAATATATTGTGATGTCATAATGCGGATATATTATGACGTGATAACACATTGTGACATCATAGTGCATACTAATTATGATTTCATCATATACTGTGACGTCATAATACATGCTCATGATGCTCCAGTAGATGTGACACAAATTGGTGTAAGAGAAATTGCTCATAATACCTGCAAATTGCGCTCTCATAATATAATGTGATGTCATAATGCGGATACATTATGACGTCATAATACATTGTGACGTCATAGTGCATACTAATTATGATGTCATCATATACTGTGACGTCATAATACATGCTCATGATGCTACAGTAGATGTGACACAAATTGGGGTAAGCGAAATTGGTCATAATACCTGCATGTTGCGCTCTCATAATATATTGTGATGTCATAATGCGGATACATTATGACATCATAATACATTGTGACGTCATAGTGCATACTAATTATGATGTCATCATATACTGTGACGTCATAATACATGCTCATGATGCTCCAGTAGATGTGACACAAATTGGGGTAAGCGAAATTGGTCATAAAACCTGCACATTGCGCTCTCATAATATATTGTGATGTCATAATGCGGATACATTATGACGTAATAATACATTGTGACATCATAGTGCATACTAATTATGATGTCATCATATACTGTGACGTCATAATACATGCTCATGATGCTCCAGTAGATGTGACACAAATTGAAGTAAGAGAAATTGGTCATAAAACCTGCAAATTGCTCTCTCATAATATATTGTGATGTCATAATGCGGATACATTATGACGTCATAAGACATTGTGACGTCATAGTTCATACTAATTTTGATGTCATCATATACTGTGACGTCATAATACATGCTCATGATGCTCCAGTAGATGTGACACAAATTGGGGTAAGAGAAATTGCTCATAATACCTGCATGTTGCGCTCTCATAATATATTGTGATGTCATAATGCGGATATATTATGACGTGATAACACATTGTGACGTCATAGTGCATACTAATTATGATGTCATCATATACTGTGACGTCATAATACATGCTCATGATGCTCCAGTAGATGTGACACAAATTAGGGTAATCGAAAATGGTCATAAAACCTCCAAATTGCGCTGTCATAATATATTGTGATGTCATAATGCGGATATATTATGACGTCATAATACATTGTGACGTCATAGTGCATACTAATTATGATGTCATCATATACTGTGATGTCATAATACATGCTCATGATTCTACAGTAGATGTGACACAAATTGGGGTAAGCGAAATTGGTCATAATACCTGCATGTTGCGCTCTCATAATATATTGTGATGTCATAATGCGGATACTTTATGACATCATAATACATTGTGACGTCATACTGCATACTAATTATGATGTCATCATATACTGTGACGTCATAATACATGCTCATGTTTCTCCAGTAGATGTGACACAAATTGGGGTAAACGAAATTGGTCATAAAACCTACAAATTGCGCTCTCATAATATATTGTGATATCATAATGCGGATACATTATGACGTCATAATATATTGTGACGTCATACTGCATACTAATTATGATGTCATTATATACTCTGATGTCATAATACATGCTCATTATGCTCCAGTAGATGTGACACAAATTGGGGTAAGAGAAATTGGTCATAAAACCTGCAAATTGCGCTCTCATAATATATTGTGATGTCATAATGCGGATACATTATGACGTCCTAATATATTGTGACGTCATAGTGCATACTAATTATGATGTCATCATATACTGTGACGTCACAATACATGCTCATGATGCTCCAGTAGATGTGACACATATTGGGGTAAGAGAAATTGCTCATAATACCTGCATGTTGCGCTCTCATAATATATTGTGATGTCACAATGCAGATACATTATGACATCATAATACATTGTGACGTCATAGTGCATACTAATTATGATGTCATCATATACTGTGACGTCATAATACATGCTCATGATGCTCCAGTAGATGTGACACAAATTGTTGTAAGAGAAATTGCTCATAATACCTGCAAATTGCGCTCTCATAATATCTTGTGATGTCATAATGCGGATACATTTTGACGTCATAATACATTGTGACGTCATAGTGCATACTAATTATGATGTCATCATATACTGTGACGTCATAATACATGCCCATGATACTCCAGTAGATGTGACACAAATTGGGATAAGAGAAATTGCTCATAATACCTGCATGTTGCGCTCTCATAATATATTGTGATGTCATAATGCGGATATATTATGACGTCATAACACATTGTGATGTCATAGTGCATACTAATTATGATGTCATCAAATACTGTGACGTCATAATACATGCTCATGATGCTCCAGTAGATGTGACACAAATTGGGGTAAGAGAAATTGCTCATAATACCTGCATGTTGCGCTCTCATAATATATTGTGATGTCATAATGCGGATACATTATGACATCATAATACATTGTGACCTCATAGTGCATACTAATTATGATGTCATCATATGCTGTGACGTCATAATACATGCTCATGATGCTCCAGTAGATGTGACACAAATTGGGGTAAGATAAATTGCTCATAATACCTGCAAATTGCGCTCTCATAATATATTGTGATGTCATAATGCGGATACATTATGACGTCATAATACTTTGTGATGTCATAGTGCATACTAATTATGATGTCATCATATACTGTGACGTCATAATACATGTTCATGATGCTCCAGTAGATGTGACACACATTGGGGTAAGAGAAATTGCTCATAATACCTGCAGGTTGCGCTCTCATAATATATTGTGATGTCATAATGCGGATACATTATGACGTCATAATACATTGTGACGTCATAGTGCATACTAATTATGATGTCATCATATACTGTGACGTCATAATACATGATCATGATGCTCCAGTAGATGTGACACAAATTGGGGTAATCGAAAATGGTCATAAAACCTCCAAATTGCGCTCTCATAATATAATGTGATGTCATAATGCGGATACATTATGACGTCATAATACATTGTGACGTCATAGTGCATACTAATTATGATGTCATCATATACTGTGACGTCATAATACATGCTCATGATGCTACAGTAGATGTGACACAAATTGGGGTAAGCGAAATTGGTCATAATACCTGCATGTTGCGCTCTCATAATATATTGTGATGTCATAATGCGGATACATTATGACATCATAATACATTGTGACGTCATACTTCATACTAATTATGATGTCATCATATACTGTGACGTCATAATACATGCTCATGATGCTCCAGTAGATGTGAAACAAATTGGGGTAAGCCAAATCGGTCATAAAACCTGCAAATTGCGCTCTCATAATATATTGTGATGTCATAATGCGGATACATTTTGACGTCATAATACATTGTGACGTCATAGTGCATACTACTTATGATGTCATCATATACTGTGACGTCATAATACATGCTCATGATGCTCCAGTAGATGTGACACAAATTGGGGTAAGCGAATTTGGTCATAAAACCTGCAAGTTGCGCTCTCGTAATATATTGTGATGTCATAATGCGGATATATTATGACGTCATAATATATTGTGACGTCATAGTGCATACTAATTATGATGTCATCATATACTGTGACGTCATAATACATGCTCATGATGCTCCAGTAGATGTGACACAAATTGGGGTAAGAGAAATTGCTCATAATAGCTGCAAGTTGCGCTCTCATAATGTATTGTGATGTCATAATGCGGATACATTTTGACGTCATAATACATTGTGACGTCATAGTGCATACTAATTATGATGTCATCATATACTGTGACGTCATAATACATGCTCATGATGCTCCAGTAGATGTGACACAAATTGGGATACGAGAAATTGCTCATAATACCTGCATGTTACGCTCTCATAATATATTGTGATGTCATAATGCGGATACATTATGACGTCATAATACATTGTGACGTCATAGTGCATACTAATTATGATGTCATCAAATACTGTGACGTCATAATACATGCTCATGATGCTCCAGTAGATGTGACACAATTTGCGGTAAGAGAAATTGCTCATAATACCTGCATGATGCGCTCTCATAATATATTGTGATGTCATAATGCGGATACTTTATGACATCATAATACAGTGTGACGTCATACTGCATACTAATTATGATGTCATCATATACTGTGACGTCATAATACATGCTCATGATGCTCCAGTAGATGTGACACACATTGGGGTAATCGAAAATGGTCATAAAACCTCCAAATTGCGCTCTCATAATATATTGTGATGTCATAATGCGGATACATTATGACGTCATAATACATTGTGACGTCATAGTGCATACTAATTATGATGTCATCATATACTGTGACGTCATAATACATGCTCATGATGCTCCAGTAGATGTGACACAAATTGGGGTAATCGAAAATGGTCATAAAACCTCCAAATTGCGCTCTCATAATATAATGTGATGTCATAATGCGGATACATTATGACGTCATAATACATTGTGACGTCATAGTGCATACTAATTATGATGTCATCATATACTGTGACGTCATAATACATGCTCATGATGCTACAGTAGATGTGACACAAATTGGGGTAAGCGAAATTGGTCATAATACCTGCATGTTGCGCTCTCATAATATATTGTGATGTCATAATGCGGATACATTATGACATCATAATACATTGTGACGTCATACTGCATACTAATTATGATGTCATCATATACTGTGACGTCATAATACATGCTCATGATGCTCCAGTAGATGTGAAACAAATTGGGGTAAGCCAAATCGGTCATAAAACCTGCAAATTGCGCTCTCATAATATATTGTGATGTCATAATGCGGATACATTTTGACGTCATAATACATTGTGACGTCATAGTGCATACTAATTATGATGTCATCATATACTGTGACGTCATAATACATGCTCATGATGCTCCAGTAGATGTGACACAAATTGGGGTAAGCGAATTTGGTCATAAAACCTGCAAGTTGCGCTCTCGTAATATATTGTGATGTCATAATGCGGATATATTATGACGTCATAATATATTGTGACGTCATAGTGCATACTAATTATGATGTCATCATATACTGTGACGTCATAATACATGCTCATGATGCTCCAGTAGATGTGACACAAATTGGGGTAAGAGAAATTGCTCATAATAGCTGCAAGTTGCGCTCTCATAATGTATTGTGATGTCATAATGCGGATACATTTTGACGTCATAATACATTGTGACGTCATAGTGCATACTAATTATGATGTCATCATATACTGTGACGTCATAATACATGCTCATGATGCTCCAGTAGATGTGACACAAATTGGGATACGAGAAATTGCTCATAATACCTGCATGTTACGCTCTCATAATATATTGTGATGTCATAATGCGGATACATTATGACGTCATAATACATTGTGACGTCATAGTGCATACTAATTATGATGTCATCAAATACTGTGACGTCATAATACATGCTCATGATGCTCCAGTAGATGTGACACAATTTGCGGTAAGAGAAATTGCTCATAATACCTGCATGATGCGCTCTCATAATATATTGTGATGTCATAATGCGGATACTTTATGACATCATAATACAGTGTGACGTCATACTGCATACTAATTATGATGTCATCATATACTGTGACGTCATAATACATGCTCATGATGCTCCAGTAGATGTGACACAAATTGGGGTAATCGAAAATGGTCATAAAACCTCCAAATTGCGCTCTTATAATATATTGTGATGTCATAATGCGGATACATTATGACGTCATAATACATTGTGACGTCATAGTGCATACTAATTATGATGTCATCATATACTGTGACGTCATATTACATGCTCATGATTCTACAGTAGATGTGACACAAATTGGGGTAAG
This sequence comes from Aotus nancymaae, assembly GCF_030222135.1. Taxonomy (NCBI): domain Eukaryota; kingdom Metazoa; phylum Chordata; class Mammalia; order Primates; family Aotidae; genus Aotus; species Aotus nancymaae. The sequence continues at coordinate 1,412,251 of NW_026988475.1, read as the reverse complement.
CGAAATTGGTCATAATACCTGCATGTTGCGCTCTCATAATATATTGTGATGTCATAATGCGGATACTTTATGACATCATAATATATTGTGACGTCATACTGCATACTAATTATGATGTCATCATATACTGTGACGTCATAATACATGCTCATGTTGCTCCAGTAGATGTGACACAAATTGGGGTAAACGAAATTGGTCATAAAACCTACAAATTGCGCTCTCATAATATATTGTGATATCATAATGCGGATACATTATGACGTCATAATACATTGTGACGTCATACTGCATACTAACTATGATGTCATTATATACTCTGATGTCATAATACATGCTCATGATGCTCCAGTAGATGTGACACAAATTGGGGTAAGAGAAATTGGTCATAAAACCTGCAAATTGCGCTCTCAAAATATATTGTGATGTCATAATGCGGATACATTATGACGTCATAATACATTGTGACGTCATAGTGCATACTAATTATGATGTCATCATATACTGTGACGTCATAATACATGCTCATGATGCTCCAGTAGATGTGACACATATTGGGGTAAGAGAAATTGCTCGTAATACCTGCATGTTGCGCTCTCATAATATATTGTAATGTCATAATGCGGATACATTATGACGTCATAATACATTGTGACGTCATACTGCATACTAATTATGATGTCATCATATACTGTGACGTCATAATACATGCTCATGATGCTCCTGTAGATGTGACACAAATTGGGGTAAGAGAAATTGCTCATAATACCTGCATGTTGCGCTCTCATAATATATTGTGATGTCATAATGCGGACACATTATGACGTCATAATACATTGTGACGTCATAGTGCATACTAATTATGATGTCATCATATACTGTGACGTCATAATACATGCTCATGATGCTCCAGTAGATGTGACACAAATTGGGATAAGAGAAATTGCTCATAATACCTGCATGTTGCGCTCTCATAATATATTGTGATGTCATAATGCGGATATATTATGACGTCATAACACATTGTGATGTCATAGTGCATACTAATTATGATGTCATCAAATACTGTGACGTCATAATACATGCTCATGATGCTCCAGTAGATGTGACACAAATTGGGGTAAAATAAATTGCTCATAATACCTGCAAGTTGCGCTCTCATAATATATTGTGATGTCATAATGCGGATATATTATGACGTCATAATACATTGTGACGTCATAGTGCATACTAATTATGATGTCATCATATACTGTGACGTCATAATACATGCTCATGATGCTCCAGTAGATGTGACACAAATTGGGGTAATCGAAAATGATCATAAAACCTCCAAATTGGGCTCTCATAATATAATGTGATGTCATAATGCGGATACATTATGACGTCATAATACATTGTGACGTCATAGTGCATACTAATTATGATGTCATCATATACTGTGACATCATAATACATGCTCATGATGCTACAGTAGATGTGACACAAATTGGGGTAAGCGAAATTGGTCATAATACCTGCATATTGCGCTCTTATAATATATTGTGATGTCATAATGCGGATACTTTATGACATCATAATACATTGTGACGTCATAGTGCATACTAATTATGATGTCATCATATACTGTGACATCATAATACATGCTCATGATGCTCCAGTAGATGTGACACAAATTGGGGTAAGAGAAATTGCTCATAATACCTGCAGGTTGCGCTCTCATAATATATTGTGATGTCATAATGCGGATACATAATGACGTCATAATACATTGTGACGTCATAGTGCATACTAATTATGATGTCATCATATACTGTGACGTCATAATACATGCTCATGATGCTCCAGTAGATGTGACACATATTAGGGTAATCGAAAATGGTCATAAAACCTCCAAATTGCGCTGTCATAATATATGGTGATGTCATACTGCGGATACATTATGACCTCATAATACATTGTGACGTCATAGTGCATACTAATTATGATGTCATCATATACTGTGATGTCATAATACATGCTCATGATTCTACAGTAGATGTGACACAAATTGGGGTAAGCGAAATTGGTCATAATACCTGCATGTTGCGCTCTCATAATATATTGTGATGTCATAATGCGGATACTTTATGACATCGTAATACATTGTGACGTCATACTGCATACTAATTATGATGTCATCATATACTGTGACGTCATAATACATGCTCATGATTCTCCAGCAGATGTGACACAAATTGGGGTAAACGAAATTGGTCATAAAACCTACAAATTGCGCTCTCATAATATATTGTGATATCATAATGCGGATACATTATGACGTCATAATATATTGTGACGTAATACTGCATACTAATTATGATGTCATTATATACTCTGATGTCATAATACATGCTCACTATGCTCCAGTAGATGTGACACAATTTGGGGTAAGAGAAATTGGTCATAAAACCTGCAAATTGCGCTCTCATAATACACTGTGATGTCATAATGCGGATACATTATGACGTCATAATACATTGTGACGTCATAGTGCATACTAATTATGATGTCATCATATACTGTGACGTCATAATACATGCTCATGATGCTCCAGTAGATGTGACACAAATTGGTGTAAGAGAAATTGCTCATAATACCTGCAAATTGCGCTCTCATAATATAATGTGATGTCATAATGCGGATACACTATGACGTCATAATACATTGTGACGTCATAGTGCATACTAATTATGATGTCATCATATACTGTGACATCATAATACATGCTCATGATGCTACAGTAGATGTGACACAAATTGGGGTAAGCGAAATTGGTCATAATACCTGCATGTTGCGCTCTCATAATATATTGTGATGTCATAATGCGGATACATTATGACATCATAATACATTGTGACGTCATAGTGCATACTAATTATGATGTCATCATATACTGTGACGTCATAATACATGCTCATGATGCTCCAGTAGATGTGACACAAATTGGGGTAAGCGGAATTGGTCATAAAACCTGCACATTGCGCTCTCATAATATATTGTGATGTCATAATGCGGATACATTATGACGTAATAATACATTGTGACATCATAGTGCATACTTATTATGATGTCATCATATACTGTGACGTCATAATACATGCTCATGATGCTCCAGTAGATGTGACACAAATTGGGGTAAGAGAAATTGGTCATAAAACCTGCAAATTGCTCTCTCTTAATATATTGTGATGTCATAATGCGGATACATTATGACGTCATAATACATTGTGACGTCATAGTTCATACTAATTTTGATGTCATCATATACTGTGACGTCATAATACATGCTCATGATGCTCCAGTAGATGTGACACAAATTGGGGTAAGAGAAATTGCTCATAATACCTGCATGTTGCGCTCTCATAATATATTGTGATGACATAATGCGGATACATTATGACGTCATAATACATTGTGACGGCATAGTGCATACTAATTATGATGTCATCATATACTGTGACGTCATAATACATGCTCATGATGCTCCAGTAGATGTGACACAAATTGGGGTAAGAGAAATTGCTCATAAAACCTGCAAATTGCGCTCCCATAATATATTGTGCTGTCTTAATGCGGATACATAATGACGTCATAATACATTGTGACGTCATAGTGCATACTAATTATGATGTCATCATATACTGTGACGTCATAATACATGCTCATGATGCTCCAGTAGATGTGACACAAATTAGGGTAATCGAAAATGGTCATAAAACCTCCAAATTGGGCTGTCATAATATATTGTGATGTCATAATGCGGATACATTATGACGTCATAATACATTGTGACGTCATAGTGCATACTAATTATGATGTCATCATATACTGTGATGTCATAATACATGCTCATGATTCTACAGTAGATGTGACACAAATTGGGGTAAGCGAAATTGGTCATAATACCTGCATGTTGCGCTCTCATAATATATTGTGATGTCATAATGCGGATACTTTATGACATCATAATACATTGTGACGTCATACTGCATACTAATTATGATGTCATCATATACTGTGACGTCATAATACATGCTCATGATTCTCCAGCAGATGTGACACAAATTGCGGTAAACGAAATTGGTCATAAAACCTACAAATTGCGCTCTCATAATATATTGTGATATCATAATGCGGATACATTATGACGTCATAATATATTGTGACGTAATACTGCATCCTAATTATGATGTCATTATATACTCTGATGTCATAATACATGCTCATTATGCTCCAGTAGATGTGACACAATTTGGGGTAAGAGAAATTGGTCATAAAACCTGCAAATTGCGCTCTCATAATACATTGTGATGTCATAATGCGGATACATTATGACGTCATAATACATTGTGACGTCATAGTGCATACTAATTATGATGTCATCATATACTGTGACGTCATAATACATGCTCATGATGCTCCCGTAGATGTGACACAAATTGGGGTAAGAAAAATTGCTCATAATACCTGCATGTTGCGCTCTCATAATATATTGTGATGTCATAATGCGGATACATTATGACGTCATAATACATTGTGACATCATAGTGCATACTAATTATGATGTCATCATATACTGTGACGTCATAATACATGCTCATGATGCTCCAGTAGATGTGACACAAATTGGGGTAAGAGAAATTGCTCATAATACCTGCATGTTGCGCTCTTATAGTATATTGTGATGTCATAATGCGGATACATTATGACGTCATAATACATTGTGATGTCATAGTGCATACTAATTATGATGTCATCATATACTGTGACGTCATAATACATGCTCATGATGCTCCTGTAGATGTGACACAAATTGGGGTAAGCGAAATTGCTCATAATACCTGCATGTTGCGCTCTCATAATATATTGTGATGTCATAATGCGTCTACATAATGACGTCATAATACCTTGTGACGTCATAGTGAATACTAATTATGATGTCATCATATACTGTGACGTCATAATACATGCTCATGATGATCCAGTAGATGTGACACAAATTGGGGTAAGAGAAATTGCTCATAATACCTGCATGTTGCGCTCTCATAATATATTGTGATGTCATAATGCGGATACATTATGACGTCATAATACATTGTGACGTCATAGTTCATACTAATTATGATGTCATCGTATACTGTGACGTCATAATACATGCTCATGAGGCTCCAGTAGATGTGACACAAATTGGGGTAAGAGAATTTGCTCATAAAACCTGCAAATTACGCTCTCATAATATATTGTGATGTCTTAATGCGGATACATTATGACGTCATAATACATTGTGACGTCATACTGCATACTAATTATGATGTCATCATATACTGTGACGTCATAATACATGCTCATGATGCTCCAGTAGATGTGACACATATTGGAGTAAGCGAAATCGGTCATAAAACCTGCAAATTGCGCTCTCATACTATATTGTGATGTCATAATGCGGATACATTTTTACGTCATAATACATTGTGACGTCATAGTGCATACTAATTATGATGTCATCATATACTGTGACGTCATAATACATACTCATGATGCTCCAGTAGATGTGACACAAATTGGGGTAAGCGAATTTGGTCATAAAACCTGCAAGTTGCGCTCTCATAATATATTGTGATGTCATAATGCGTATATATTGTGACGTCATAATACATTGTGACGTCATAGTGCATACTAATTATGATGTCATCATATACTGTGACGTCATAACACATGCTCATGATGCTCCAGTAGATGTGACACAAATTGGGGTAAGAGAAATTGCTAATAATACCTGCATGTTGCGCTCTCATAATATATTGTGATGTCATAATGCGGATACATTATGACGTCATAATATATTGTGACGTCATAGTGCATACTAATTATGATGTCATCATATACTGTGACGTCATAATACATGCTCATGATGCTCCAGTAGATGTGACACAAATTGGGGTAAGAGAAATTGCACATAAAACCTGCATGTTGCGCTCTCATAATATATTGTGATGTCATAATGCGGATAAATTATGACGTCATAATACATTGTGACGTCATAGTGCATCCTAATTATGATGTCATCATATACTGTGACGTCATAATACATGCTCATGATGCTCCAGTAGATGTGACACAAATTGGGGTAAGAGAAATTGCTCATAATACCTGCACGTTGCGCTCTCATAATATATTGTGATGTCATAATGCGGATACATTATGACGTCATAATACATTGTGACATCATAGTGCATACTAATTATGATGTCATCATATACTGTGACGTCATAATACATGCTCATGATGCTCCAGTAGATGTGACACAAATTGGGATAAGAGAAATTGCTCATAATACCTGCATGTTGCGCTCTCATAGTATATTGTGATGTCTTAATGCGGATACATTATGACGTCATAATATGTTGTGAGGTCATACTGCATATTAATTATGATGTCATCATACACTGTGACGTCATAATACATGCTCATGATGCTCCTGTAGATGTGACACAAGTTGAGGTAAGAGAAATTGCTCATAATACCTGCATGTTGCGCTCTCATAATATATTGTGATGTCATAATGCGGATATATTATGACGTCATAATACATTGTGACGTCATAGTGCATACTAATTATGATGTCATCATATACTGTGACGTCATAATACATGCTCATGATGCTCCAGTAGATGTGACACAAATTGGGGTAAGCGAATTTGGTCATAAATCCTGCAAGTTGCGCTCTCATAATATATTGTGATGTCATAATGCGGATATATTATGACGTCATAATACATTGTGACGTCATAGTGCATACTAATTATGATGTCATCATATACTGTGACGTCATAATACATGCTCATGATGCTCCAGTAGATGTGACACAAATTGTGGTAAGAGAAATTGATCATAATACCTGCATGTTGCGCTATCATAATATATTGTGATGTCATATTGCGGATAGATTATCACGTCATAATACATTGTGACGTCATAGTGCATACTAATTATGATGTCATCATATACTGTGACGTCATAATACATGCTCATGATGCTCCAGTAGATGTGACACAAATTGGGGTAAGAGAAATTGCTCATAATACCTGCATGTTGCGCTCTCATAATATATTGTGATGTCATAATGCGGATACATTATGACGTCATAATACATTGTGATGTCATAGTGCGTACTAATCATGATGTCATCATATACTGTGACGTCATAATACATGCTCATGATGCTCCAGTTGATGTGACACAAATTGGGGTAAGAGAAATTGCTCATAATACCTGCATGTTGCGCTCTCATAATATATTGTGATGTCATAATGCGGATACATTATGACGTCATAATACATTGTGACATCATAGTGCATACTAATTATGATGTCATCATATACTGTGACGTCATAATACATGCTCATGATGCTCCAGTAGATGTGACACAAATTGTGGTAAGAGAAATTGCTCATAATACCTGCATGTTGCGCTCTCATAATATATTGTGATGTCATAATGCGGATACATTATGACGTCATAATTCATTGTGACGTCATAGTGCATACTAATTATGATGTCATCATATACTGTGACGTCATAATACATGCTCATGATGCTCCAGTAGATGTGACACAAATTGGGGTAAGGGAAATTGCTCATAATACCTGCATGTTGCGCTCTCATAATATATTGTGATGTCATAATGCGGATACATTATGACTTCATAATACATTGTGATGTCATAGTGCATACTAATTATGATGCCATCATATACTGTGACGTCATAATACATGCTCATGATGCTCCAGTAGATGTGACACAAATTGGGGTAAGAGAAATTGCTCATAAAACCTGAAAATTGCGCTCTCATAATATATTGTGATGTCTTAATGCGGATACATTATGACGTCATAATACGTTGTGATGTCATACTGCATATTAATTATGATGTCATCATATACTGTGACGTCATAATACATGCTCATGATGCTCCAGTAGATGTGACACAAATTGAGGTAAGAGAAATTGCTCATAATACCTGCATGTTGCGCTCTCATAATATATTGTGATGTCATAATGCGGATACATTATGACGTCATAATACATTGTGATGTCATAGTGCTTACTAATTATGATGTCATCATATACTGTGACGTCATAATACATGCTCATGATGCTCCAGTATATGTGACACAAATTGGGGTAAGAGAAATTGCTCATAATACCTGCATGTTGCGCTCTCATAATATATTGTGATGTCATAATGCGGATACATTATGACGTCATAATACATTGTGACGTCATAGTGCATACTAATTATGATGTCATCATATACTGTGAAGTCATAATACATGCTCATGATGCTGCAGTAGATGTGACACAAATTGGGGTAAGAGAAATTGCTCATAATACCTGTATGTTGTGCTCTCATAATATATTGTGATGTCATAATGCGGATACATTATGACGTCATAATACATTATGACGTCATAGTGCATACTAATTATGATGTCATCATATGCTGTGACGTCATAATACATGCTCATGATGCTCCAGTAGATGTGACACAAATTGGGGTAAGCGAAATTGGTCATAAAACCTCCAAATTGCGCTCTCATAATATAATGTGATGTCATAATGCGGATACATTATGACGTCATAATACATTGTGACGTCATAGTGCATACTAATTATGATGTCATCATATACTGTGACGTTATAATACATGCTCATGATGCTCCAGTAGATGTGACACAAATTGGGGTAAGAGAAATTGGTCATAAAACCTGCAAATTGCTCTCTCATAATATATTGTGATGTCATAATGCGGATACATTATGACGTCATAATACATTGTGACTTCATAGTGCATACTAATTATGATGTCAACCTATTCTGTGACGTAATAATACATGCTCATGATTCTCCAGTAGATGTGACACAAATTGGGGTAAGAGAAATTGCTCATAATACCTGCATGTTGCGCTCTCATAATATATTGTGATGTCATAATACGGATACATTATGACATCATAATACATTGTGACGTCATAGTTCATACTAATTATGATGTCATCGTATACTGTGACGTCATAATACATGCTCATGAGGCTCCAGTAGATGTGACACAAATTGGGGTAAGAGAAATTGCTCATAAAACCTGCAAATTGCGCTCTCATAATATATTGTGATGTCTTAATGCGGATACATTATGACGTCATAATACATTGTGACGTCATACTGCATACTAATTATGATGTCATCATATACTGTGACGTCATAATACATGCTCATGATGCTCCAGTAGATGTGACACATATTGGAGTAAGCGAAATCGGTCATAAAACCTGCAAATTGCGCTCTCATACTATATTGTGATGTCATAATGCGGATACATTTTGACGTCATAATACATTGTGACGTCATAGTGCATACTAATTATGATGTCATCATATACTGTGACGTCATAATACATACTCATGATGCTCCAGTAGATGTGACACAAATTGGGGTAAGCGAATTTGGTCATAAAACCTGCAAGTTGCGCTCTCATAATATATTGTGATGTCATAATGCGGATATATTATGACGTCATAATACATTGTGACGTCATAGTGCATACTAATTATGATGTCATCATATACTGTGACGTCATAACACATGCTCATGATGCTCCAGTAGATGTGACACAAATTGGGGTAAGAGAAATTGCTCATAATACCTGCATGTTGCGCTCTCATAATATATTGTGATGTCATAATGCGGATACATTATGACGTCATAATACATTGTGACGTCATAGTGCATACTAATTATGATGTCATCATATACTGTGACGTCATAATACATGCTCATGATGCTCCAGTAGATGTGACACAAATTGGGATAAGAGAAATTGCTCATAATACCTGCATGTTGCGCTCTCATAATATATTGTGATGTCATAATGCGGATATATTATGATGTCATAATACATTGTGATGTCATAGTGCATACTAATTATGATGTCATCAAATACTGTGACGTCATAATACATGCTCATGATGCTCCAGTAGATGTGACACAAATTGGGGTAAGAGAAATTGCTCATAATACCTGCATTTTGCGCTCTCATAATATATTGTGATGTCATAATGCGGATACATTATGACGTCATAATACATTGTGACGTCATAGTGCTTACTAATTATGATGTCATCATATACTGTGACGTCATAATACATGCTCATGATGCTCCAGTAGATGTGACACAAATTGGGGTAAGAGAAATTGCTCATAATACCTGCATGTTGCGCTCTCATAATATATTGTGATGTCATAATGCGGATACATTATGACGTCATAATACATTGTGACGTCATAGTGCATAATAATTATGATGTCATCATATACTGTGACGTCATAATACATGCTCATGATGCTCCAGTAGATGTGACACAAATTGGGGTAAGAGAAATTGCTCATAATACCTGCATGTTGCGCTCTCATAATATATTGTGATGTCATAATGCGGATACATTATGACTTCATAATACATTGTGATGTCATAGTGCATACTAATTATGATGTCATCATATACTGTGACGTCATAATACATGCTCATGATGCTCCAGTAGATGTGACACAAATTGGGGTAAGAGAAATTGCTCATAAAACCTGAAAATTGCGCTCTCATAATATATTGTGATGTCTTAATGCGGATACATTATGACGTCATAATACATTGTGACGTCATAGTGCATACTAATTATGATGTCATCATATACTGTGACGTCATAACACATGCTCATGATGCTCCAGTAGATGTGACACAAATTGGGGTAAGAGAAATTGCTAATAATACCTGCATGTTGCGCTCTCATAATATATTGTGATGTCATAATGCGGATACATTATGACGTCATAATACATTGTGACGTCATAGTGCATACTAATTATGATGTCATCATATACTGTGATGTCATAATACATGCTCATGATGCTCCAGTAGATGTGACACAAATTGGGGTAAGAGAAATTGCTCATAATACCTGCATGTTGCGCTCTCATAATATATTGTGATGTCATAATGCGGATAAATTATGACGTCATAATACATTGTGACGTCATAGTGCATCCTAATTATGATGTCATCATATACTGTGACGTCATAATACATGCTCATGATGCTCCAGTAGATGTGACACAAATTGGGGTAAGAGAAATTGCTCATAATACCTGCATGTTGCGCTCTCATAATATATTGTGATGTCATAATGCGGATACATTATGACGTCATAATACATTGTGACGTCATAGTGCATACTAATTATGATGTCATCATATACTGTGACGTCATAATACATGCTCATGATGCTCCAGTAGATGTGACACAAATTGGGATAAGAGAAATTGCTCATAATACCTGCATGTTGCGCTCTCATAATATATTGTGATGTCATAATGCGGATATATTATGATGTCATAATACATTGTGATGTCATAGTGCATACTAATTATGATGTCATCAAATACTGTGACGTCATAATACATGCTCATGATGCTCCAGTAGATGTGACACAAATTGGGGTAAGAGAAATTGCTCATAATACCTGCATTTTGCGCTCTCATAATATATTGTGATGTCATAATGCGGATACATTATGACGTCATAATACATTGTGACGTCATAGTGCTTACTAATTATGATGTCATCATATACTGTGACGTCATAATACATGCTCATGATGCTCCAGTAGATGTGACACAAATTGGGGTAAGAGAAATTGCTCATAATACCTGCATGTTGCGCTCTCATAATATATTGTGATGTCATAATGCGGATACATTATGACGTCATAATACATTGTGACGTCATAGTGCATAATAATTATGATGTCATCATATACTGTGACGTCATAATACATGCTCATGATGCTCCAGTAGATGTGACACAAATTGGGGTAAGAGAAATTGCTCATAATACCTGCATGTTGCGCTCTCATAATATATTGTGATGTCATAATGCGGATACATTATGACTTCATAATACATTGTGATGTCATAGTGCATACTAATTATGATGTCATCATATACTGTGACGTCATAATACATGCTCATGATGCTCCAGTAGATGTGACACAAATTGGGGTAAGAGAAATTGCTCATAAAACCTGAAAATTGCGCTCTCATAATATATTGTGATGTCTTAATGCGGATACATTATGACGTCATAATACGTTGTGACGTCATACTGCATATTAATTATGATGTCATCATATACTGTGACTTCATAATACATGCTCATGATTCTACAGTAGATGTGACACAAATTGGGGTAAGCGAAATTGGTCATAAAACCTGCAAATTCCGCTCTCATAATATATTGTGATGTCATAATGCGGATACATTATGACATCATAATACATTGTGACGTCATAGTGCATACTAATTATGATGTCATCATATAATGTGACGTCATAATACATGCTCATGATCCTCCAGTAGATGTGACACAAATTGGGGTAAGCGAAATTGGTCATAAAACCTGCAAATTGCGCTCTCATAATATATTGTGATGTTATAATGCGGATACATTATGACGTCATAATACATTGTGACGTCATAGTGCATCCTAATTATGATGTCATCATATACTGTGACGTCATAATACATGCTCATGATGCTCCAGTAGATGTGACACAAATTGAGGTAAGAGAAATTGCTCATAATACCTGCATGTTGCGCTCTCATAATATACTGTGATGTCATAATGCGGATACATTATGACGTCATAATACATTGTGATGTCATAGTGCTTACTAATTATGATGTCATCATATACTGTGACGTCATAATACATGCTCATGATGCTCCAGTAGATGTGACACAAATTGGGGTAAGCGAAATTGGTCATGAAACCTCCTAATTGCGCTCTCATAATATAATGTGATGTCATAATGCGGATACATTATGACGTCATAATACATTTTGACGTCATAGTGCATAGTAATTATGATGTCATCATATACTGTGACGTCATAATACATGCTCATGATGCTCCAGTAGATGTGACACAAATTGGGGTTAGAGAAATTGGTCATAAAACCTCCAAATTGCTCTCTCATAATAAATTGTGATGTCATAATGCGGATACATTATGACGTCATAATACATTGTGACTTCATAGTGCATACTAATGATGATGTCAACCTATTCTGTGACGTCATAATACATGCTCATGATGCTCCAGTAGATGTGACACAAATTGGGGTAAGAGAAATTGCTCATAATACCTGCATGTTGCGCTCTCATAATATATTGTGATGTCATAATGCGGATACATTATGACGTCTTAATACATTGTGACGTCATAGTTCATACTAATTATGATGTCATCGTATACTGTGACGTCATAATACATGCTCATGATGCTCCAGTAGATGTGACACAAATTGGGGTAAGAGAAATTGCTCATAAAACCTGCAAATTGCGCTCTCATAATATATTGTGATGTCATAATGCGGATACATTATGACGTCATAATACATTGTGACGTCATAGTGCATACTAATTATGATGTCATCAAATACTGTGACGTCATAATACATGCTCATGATGCTCCAGTAGATGTGACACAAATTGGGGTAAGAGAAATTGCTCATAATACCTGCATGTTGCGCTCTCATAATATATTGTGATGTCATAATGCGGATACATTATGACTTCATAATACATTGTGATGTCATAGTGCATACTAATTATGATGTCATCATATACTGTGACGTCATAATACATGCTCATGATGCTCCAGTAGATGTGACACAAATTGGGGTAAGAGAAATTGCTCATAAAACCTGAAAATTGCGCTCTCATAATATATTGTGATGTCATAATGCGGATACATTATGATGTCAAAATACGTTGTGACGTCATAGTGCATATTATTTATGATGTCATCATATACTGTGACGTCATAATACATGCTCATGATGCTCCAGTAGATGTGACACAAATTGGGGTAAGCGAAATTGCTCATAATACCTGCATGTTGCGCTCTCATAATATATTGTGATGTCATAATGCGGATACATTATGACGTCATAATACATTGTGATGTCATAGTGCTTACTAATTATGATGTCATCATATACTGTGACATCATAATACATGCTCATGATGCTCCAGTAGATGTGACACAAATTGGGGTAAGACAAATTGCTCATAATACCTGCATGTTGCACTCTCATAATATATTGTGATGTCATAATGCGGATACAATATGACGTCATAATACATTGTGACGTCATAGTGCATACTAATTATGATGTCATCATATACTGTGACGTCATAATACATGCTCATGATGCTCCAGTAGATGTGACACAAATTGGGGTAAGAGAAATTGCTCATAATACCTGCATGTTGCGCTCTCATAATATATTGTGATGTCATTATGCGGATACATTATGACGTCATAATACATTGTGACGTCATAGTGCATACTAATTATGATGTCATCATATACTGTGACGTCATAATACATGCTCATGATGCTCCAGTAGATGTGACACAAATTGGGGTAAGCGAAATTGGTCATAAAACCTCAAATTGCGCTCTCATAATATAATGTGATGTCATAATGCGGATACATTATGACGTCATAATACATTGTGACGTCATAGTGCATAATAATTATGATGTCATCATATACTGTGACGTCATAGTACATGCTCATGATGCTCCAGTAGATGTGACACAAATTGTGGTAAGAGAAATTGGTCATAAAACCTGCAAATTGCTCTCTCATAATATATTGTGATGTCATAATGCAGATACATTATGACGTCATAATACATTGTGACTTCATAGTGCATACTAATTATGATGTCAACCTATTCTGTGACGTCATAATACATGCTCATGATTCTCCAGTAGATGTGACACATATTGGGGTAAGAGAAATTGCTCATAATACCTGCATGTTGCGCTCTCATAATATATTGTGATGTCATAATGCGGATACATTATGACGTCATAATACATTGTGACGTCATAGTTCATACTAATTATGATGTCATCGTATACTGTGACGTCATAATACATGCTCATGATGCTCCAGTAGATGTGACACAAATTGGGGTAAGAGAAATTGCTCATAAAACCTGCAAATTGCGCTCTCATAATACATTGTGATGTCTTAATGCGGATACATTATCACGTCATAATACATTGTGACGTCATACTGCATACTAATTATGATGTCATCATTTACTGTGATGTCAAAGTACATGCTCATGATGCTCCAGTAGATGTGACACAAATTGGGGTAAGCGAAATTGGTCATAAAACCTGCAAATTGCGCTCTCATAATATATTGTGATGTCATAATGCGGATATATTTTGACGTCATAATACATTGTGACGTCATAGTGCATACTAATTATGATGTCATCATATACTGTGACGTCATAATACATGCTCATGATGCTCCAGTAGATGTGACACAAATTGGGGTAAGCGAATTTGGTCATAAAACCTGCAAGTTGCGCTCTCTTAATATATTGTGATGTCATAATGCGGATATATTATGACATCATAATACATTGTGACGTCATAGTGTATACTAATTATGATGTCATCATATACTGTGACGTCATAATACATGCTCCTGATGCTCCAGTAGATGTGACACAAATTGGGGAAAGAGAAATTGCTCATAATACCTGCACGTTGCGCTCTCATAATATATTGTGATGTCATAATGTGGATACATTATGACGTCATAATACATTGTGACGTCATAGTGCATACTAATTATGATGTCATCATATACTGTGACGTCTTAATACATGCTCGTGATGCTCCAGTAGATGTGACACAAATTGTGGTAAGAGAAATTGCTCATAATACCTGCATGTTGCGCTCTCATAATATATTGTGATGTCATAATGCGGACATATTATGACGTCATAATACATTGTGACGTCATAGTGCATACTAATTATGATGTCATCATATACTGTGACGTCATAATACATGCTCATGATGCTCCAGTAGATGTGACACAAATTGGGGTAAGCGAATTTGGTCATAAAACCTGCAAGTTGCGCTCTCATAATATATTGTGATGTCATAATGCGGATATATTATGACGTCATAATACATTGTGACGTCATAGTGCATACTAATTATGATGTCATCATATACTGTGACGTCATAATACATGCTCATGATGCTCCAGTAGATGTGACACAAATTGTGGTAAGAGAAATTGCTCATAATACCTGCATGTTGCGCTATCATAATATATTGTGATGTCATAATGCGGATACATTATCACGTCATAATACATTGTGACGTCATAGTGCATACTAATTATGATGTCATCATATACTGTGAAGTCATAATACATGCTCATGATGCTCCAGTAGATGTGACACAAATTGGGGTAAGAGAAATTGCTCATAATACCTGCATGTTGCGCTCTCATAATATATTGTGATGTCATAATGCGGATACATTATGACGTCATAATACATTGTGATGTCATAGTGCATACTAATCATGATGTCATCATATACTGTGACGTCATAATACATGCTCATGATGCTCCAGTAGATGTGACACAAATTGGGGTAAGAGAAATTGCTCATAATACCTGCATGTTGCGCACTCATAATATATTGTGATGTCATAATGCGGATACATTATCACGTCATAATACATTGTGACATCATAGTGCATACTAATTATGATGTCATCATATACTGTGACGTCATAATACATGCTCATGATGCTCCAGTAGATGTGACACAAATTGGGGTAAGAGAAATTGCTCATAATACCTGCATGTTGCGCTCTCATAATATATTGTGATGTCATAATGCGGATACATTATGACGTCATAATTCATTGTGACGTCATAGTGCATACCAATTATGATGTCATCATATACTGTGACGTCATAATACATGCTCATGATGCTCCAGTAGATGTGACACAAATTGGGGTAAGAGAAATTGCTCATAATACCTGCATGTTGCGCTCTCATAATATATTGTGATGTCATAATGCGGATACATTATGACTTCATAATACATTGTGATGTCATAGTGCATACTAATTATGATGTCATCATATACTGTGACGTCATAATACATGCTCATGATGCTCCAGTAGATGTGACACAAATTGGGGTAAGAGAAATTGCTCATAAAACCTGAAAATTGCGCTCTCATAATATATTGTGATGTCTTAATGCGGATACATTATGACGTCATAATACGTTGTGACGTCATACTGCATATTAATTATGATGTCATCATATACTGTGACGTCATAATACATGCTCATGATGCTCCAGTAGATGTGACACAAATTGAGGTAAGAGAAATTGCTCATAATACCTGCATGTTGCGCTCTCATAATATATTGTGATGTCATAATGCGGATACATTATGACGTCATAATACATTGTGATGTCATAGTGCTTACTAATTATGATGTCATCATATACTGTGACGTCATAATACATGCTCATGATGCTCCAGTAGATGTGACACAAATTGGGGTAAGAGAAATTGCTCATAATACCTTCATGTTGCGCTCTCATAATATATTGTGATGTCATTATGCGGATACATTATGACGTCATAATACATTGTGACGTCATAGTGCATACTAATTATGATGTCATCATATACTGTGACGTTATAATACATGCTCATGATGCTGCAGTAGATGTGACACAAATTGGGGTAAGAGAAATTGCTCATAATACCTGCATGTTGCGCTCTCATAATATATTGTGATGTCATAATGCGGATACATTATGACGTCATAATACATTATGACGTCATAGTGCATACTAATTATGATGTCATCATATGCTGTGACGTCATACTACATGCTCATGATGCTCCAGTAGATGTGACACAAATTGGGGTAAGCGAAATTGGTCATAAAACCTCCAAATTGCGCTCTCATGATATAATGTGATGTCATAATGTGGATACATTATGACGTCATAATACATTGTGACGTCATAGTGCATACTAATTATGATGTCATCATATACTGTGACGTCATAATACATGCTCATGATGCTCCAGTAGATGTGACACAAATTGTGGTAAGAGAAATTGCTCATAATACCTGCACGTTGCGCTCTCATAATATATTGTGATGTCATAATGTGGATACATTATGACGTCATAATACATTGTGACGTCATAGTGCATACTAATTATGATGTCATCATATACTGTGACGTCTTAATACATGCTCGTGATGCTCCAGTAGATGTGACACAAATTGTGGTAAGAGAAATTGCTCATAATACCTGCATGTTGCGCTCTCATAATATATTGTGATGTCATAATGCGGACATATTATGACGTCATAATACATTGTGACGTCATAGTGCATACTAATTATGATGTCATCATATACTGTGACGTCATAATACATGCTCATGATGCTCCAGTAGATGTGACACAAATTGGGGTAAGCGAATTTGGTCATAAAACCTGCAAGTTGCGCTCTCATAATATATTGTGATGTCATAATGCGGATATATTATGACGTCATAATACATTGTGACGTCATAGTGCATACTAATTATGATGTCATCATATACTGTGACGTCATAATACATGCTCATGATGCTCCAGTAGATGTGACACAAATTGTGGTAAGAGAAATTGCTCATAATACCTGCATGTTGCGCTATCATAATATATTGTGATGTCATAATGCGGATACATTATCACGTCATAATACATTGTGACGTCATAGTGCATACTAATTATGATGTCATCATATACTGTGAAGTCATAATACATGCTCATGATGCTCCAGTAGATGTGACACAAATTGGGGTAAGAGAAATTGCTCATAATACCTGCATGTTGCGCTCTCATAATATATTGTGATGTCATAATGCGGATACATTATGACGTCATAATACATTGTGATGTCATAGTGCATACTAATCATGATGTCATCATATACTGTGACGTCATAATACATGCTCATGATGCTCCAGTAGATGTGACACAAATTGGGGTAAGAGAAATTGCTCATAATACCTGCATGTTGCGCACTCATAATATATTGTGATGTCATAATGCGGATACATTATCACGTCATAATACATTGTGACATCATAGTGCATACTAATTATGATGTCATCATATACTGTGACGTCATAATACATGCTCATGATGCTCCAGTAGATGTGACACAAATTGGGGTAAGAGAAATTGCTCATAATACCTGCATGTTGCGCTCTCATAATATATTGTGATGTCATAATGCGGATACATTATGACGTCATAATTCATTGTGACGTCATAGTGCATACCAATTATGATGTCATCATATACTGTGACGTCATAATACATGCTCATGATGCTCCAGTAGATGTGACACAAATTGGGGTAAGAGAAATTGCTCATAATACCTGCATGTTGCGCTCTCATAATATATTGTGATGTCATAATGCGGATACATTATGACTTCATAATACATTGTGATGTCATAGTGCATACTAATTATGATGTCATCATATACTGTGACGTCATAATACATGCTCATGATGCTCCAGTAGATGTGACACAAATTGGGGTAAGAGAAATTGCTCATAAAACCTGAAAATTGCGCTCTCATAATATATTGTGATGTCTTAATGCGGATACATTATGACGTCATAATACGTTGTGACGTCATACTGCATATTAATTATGATGTCATCATATACTGTGACGTCATAATACATGCTCATGATGCTCCAGTAGATGTGACACAAATTGAGGTAAGAGAAATTGCTCATAATACCTGCATGTTGCGCTCTCATAATATATTGTGATGTCATAATGCGGATACATTATGACGTCATAATACATTGTGATGTCATAGTGCTTACTAATTATGATGTCATCATATACTGTGACGTCATAATACATGCTCATGATGCTCCAGTAGATGTGACACAAATTGGGGTAAGAGAAATTGCTCATAATACCTTCATGTTGCGCTCTCATAATATATTGTGATGTCATTATGCGGATACATTATGACGTCATAATACATTGTGACGTCATAGTGCATACTAATTATGATGTCATCATATACTGTGACGTTATAATACATGCTCATGATGCTGCAGTAGATGTGACACAAATTGGGGTAAGAGAAATTGCTCATAATACCTGCATGTTGCGCTCTCATAATATATTGTGATGTCATAATGCGGATACATTATGACGTCATAATACATTATGACGTCATAGTGCATACTAATTATGATGTCATCATATGCTGTGACGTCATACTACATGCTCATGATGCTCCAGTAGATGTGACACAAATTGGGGTAAGCGAAATTGGTCATAAAACCTCCAAATTGCGCTCTCATGATATAATGTGATGTCATAATGTGGATACATTATGACG
Organism: Aotus nancymaae; assembly: GCF_030222135.1. NCBI lineage: Eukaryota > Metazoa > Chordata > Mammalia > Primates > Aotidae > Aotus > Aotus nancymaae. Next base: position 1,391,794 of record NW_026988475.1, on the reverse strand, counting down.
TCATAATACATTGTGACGTCATGGTGCATACTAATTATGATGTCATCATATACTGTGACGTCATAATACATGCTCATGATGCTCCAGTAGATGTGACACAAATGGGGGTAAGAGAAATTGGTCATAAAACCTGCAAATTGCTCTCTCATAATATATTGTGATGTCATAATGCGGATACATTATGACGTCATAATACATTGTGACTTCATAGTGCATACTAATTATGATGTCAACCTATTCTGTGACGTCATAATACATGCTCATGATGCTCCGGTAGATGTGACACAAATTGGGGTAAGAGAAATTGCTCATAATACCTGCATGTTGCGCTCTCATAATATATTGTGATGTCATAATGCGGATACATTATGACGTCATAATACATTGTGACATCATAGTGCATACTAATTATGATGTCATCATATACTGTGACGTCATAATACATGCTCATGATGCTCCAGTAGATGTGACACAAATTGGGGTAAGAGAAATTGCTCATAATACCTGCATGTTGCGCTCTCATAATATATTGTGATGTCATAATGCGGATACATTATGACGTCATAATACATTGTGACGTCATAGTGCATACTAATTATGATGTCATCATATACTGTGACGTCATAATACATGCTCATGATGCTCCAGTAGATGTGACACAAATTGGGGTAAGCGAAATTGGTCATAAAACCTCCAAATTGCGCTCTCATAATATAATGTGATGTCATAATGCGGATACATTATGACGTCATAATACATTGTGACGTCATAGTGCATACTAATTATGATGTCATCATATACTGTGACGTCATAATACATGCTCATGATGCTCCAGTAGATGTGACACAAATTGGGATAAGAGAAATTGCTCATAATACCTGCATGTTACGCACTCATAATATATTGTGATGTCATAATGCGGATACATTATGACGTCATAATACATTGTGATGTCATAGTGCTTATTAATTATGATGTCATCATATACTGTGACGTCATAATACATGCTCATAATGCTCCAGTAGATGTGACACAAATTGGGGTAAGAGAAATTGCTCATAATACCTGCATGTTGCGCTCTCATAATATATTGTGATGTCATAATGCGGATACATTATGACGTCATAATACATTGTGACGTCATAGTGCATAGTAATTATGATGTCATCATATACTGTGACGTCATAATACATGCTCATGATGCTCCAGGAGATGTGACACAAATTGGGGTAATCGAAAATTGTCATAAAACCTCCAAATTGCGCTCTCATAATATATTGTGATGTCATAATGCGGATACATTATGACGTCATAATACATTGTGACATCATAGTGCATACTAATTATGATGTCATCATATACTGTGACGTCATAATACATGCTCATGATGATCCAGTAGATGTGACACAAATTGGGGTAGGAGAAATTGCTCATAATACCTGCATGTTGCGTCTCATAATATATTGTGATGTCATAATGCGGATATATTATGATGTCATAATACATTGTGATGTCATAGTGCATACTAATTATGATGTCATCATATACTGTGCCGTCATAATACATGCTCATGATGCTCCAGTAGATGTGACACAAATTGGGGTAAGAGAAATTGCTCATAATACCTGCATGTTGCGCTCTCATAATATATTGTGATGTCATAATGTGGATACATTATGACATCATAATACATTGTGACGTCACAGTGCATACTAATTATGATGTCATCATATACTGTGACGTCATAATACATGCTCATGATGCTCCAGTAGATGTGACACAAATTGGGGTAAGAGAAATTGCTCATAATACCTGCATGTTGCGCTCTCATAATATATTGTGATGTCATAATGCGGATACATTATGACTTCATAATACATTGTGATGTCATAGAGCATACTAATTATGATGTCATCATATACTGTGACGTCATAATACATGCTCATGATGCTCCAGTAGATGTGACACAAATTGGGGTAAGAGAAATTGCTCATAAAACCTGAAAATTGCTCTCTCATAATATATTGTGATGTCTTAATGCGGATACATTATGACGTCATAATACGTTGTGACGTCATACTGCATATTAATTATGATGTCATCATATACTGTGACTTCATAATACATGCTCATGATTCTACAGTAGATGTGACACAAATTGGGGTAAGCGAAATTGGTCATAAAACCTGCAAATTCCGCTCTCATAATATATTGTGATGTCATAATGCGGATACATTATGACGTCATAATACATTGTGACGTCATAGTGCATACTAATTATGATGTCATCATATACTGTGACGTCATAATACATGCTCATGATGCTCCAGTAGATGTGACACAAATTGGGGTAAGCGAAATTGGTCATAAAACCTGCCAATTGCGCTCTCATAATATATTGTGATGTTATAATGCGGATACATTATGACGTCATAATACATTGTGACGTCATAGTTCATACTAATTATGATGTCATCATATACTGTGACGTCATAAAACATGCTCATGATGCTCCAGTAGATGTGACACAAATTGAGGTAAGAGAAATTGCTCATAATACCTGCATGTTGCGCTCTCATAATATATTGTGATGTCATAATGCGGATACATTATGACGTCATAATACATTGTGATGTCATAGTGCTTACTAATTATGATGTCATCATATACTGTGACGTCATAATACATGCTCATGATGCTCCAGTAGATGTGACACAAATTGGGGTAAGAGAAATTGCTCATAATACCTGCATGTTGCGCTCTCATAATATATTGTGATGTCATAATGCGGTTACATTATGACGTCATAATACATTGAGACATCATAGTGCATACTAATTATGATGTCATCATATACTGTGACGTCACAATACATGCTCATGATGCTCCAGTAGATGTGACACAAATTGGGGTAAGAGAAATTGCTCATCATACCTGCATGTTGCGCTCTCATAATATATTGTGATGTCATAATGCGGATACATTATGACTTCATAATACATTGTGATGTCATAGTGCATACTAATTATGATGTCATCATATACTGTGACGTCATAATACATGCTCATGATGCTCCAGTAGATGTGACACAAATTGGGGTAAGCGAAATTGGTCATAAAACCTCCAAATTGCGCTCTCATAATATAATGTGATGTCATAATGCGGATACATTATGACGTCATAATACATTGTGACGTCATAGTGCATACTAATTATGATGTCATCATATACTGTGACGTCATAATACATGCTCATGATGCTCCAGTAGATGTGACACAAATTGGGATAAGAGAAATTGCTCATAATACCTGCATGTTACGCTCTCATAATATATTGTGATGTCATAATGCGGATACATTATGACGTCATAATACATTGTGATGTCATAGTGCTTATTAATTATGATGTCATCATATACTGTGACGTCATAATACATGCTCATGATGCTCCAGGAGATGTGACACAAAATGGGGTAATCGAAAATTGTCATAAAACCTCCAAATTGCGCTCTCATAATATATTGTGATGTCATAATGCCGGTACATTATGACGTCATAATACATTGTGACGTCATAGTGCATACTAATTATGATGTCATCATATACTGTGACGTCATAATACATGCTCATGATGATCCAGTAGATGTGACACAAATTGGGGTAAGAGAAATTGCTCATAATACCTGCATGTTGCGCTCTCATAATATAATGTGATGTCATAATGCGGATACATTATGACGTCATAATACATTGTGACGTCATAGTGCATACTAATTATGATGTCATCATATACTGTGACGTCATAATACATGCTCATGATGCTCCAGTAGATGTGACACAAATTGGGATAAGAGAAATTGCTCATAATACCTGCATGTTGCGCTCTCATAATATATTGTGATGTCATAATGCGGATATATTATGATGTCATAATACATTGTGATGTCATAGTGCATACTAATTATGATGTCATCATATACTGTGACGTCATAATACATGCTCATGATGCTCCAGTAGATGTGACACAAATTGGGGTAAGAGAAATTGCTCATAATACCTGCATGTTGCGCTCCCATAATATATTGTGATGTCATAATGCGGATACATTATGACGTCATAATACATTGTGATGTCATAGTGCATACTAATTATGATGTCATCATATACTGTGACGTCATAATACATGCTCATGATGCTCCAGTAGATGTGACACAAATTGGGGTAAGAGAAATTGCTCATAAAACCTGAAAATTGCGCTCTCATAATATATTGTGATGTCTTAATGCGGATACATTATGACGTCATAATACGTTGTGACGTCATACTGCATATTAATTATGATGTCATCATATACTGTGACTTCATAATACATGCTCATGATTCTACAGTAGATGTGACACAAATTGGGGTAAGCGAAATTGGTCATAAAACCTGCAAATTCCGCTCTCATAATATATTGTGATGTCATAATGCGGATACATTATGACGTCATAATACATTGTGACTTCATAGTGCATAATAATTATGATGTCATCATATACTGTGACGTCATAATACATGCTCATGATCCTCCAGTAGATGTGACACAAATTGGGGTAAGAGAAATTGCTCATAAAACCTGAAAATTGCGCTCTCATAATATATTGTGATGTCTTAATGCGGATACATTATGACGTCATAATACGTTGTGACGTCATACTGCATATTAATTATGATGTCATCATATACTGTGACTTCATAATACATGCTCATGATGCTCCAGTAGATGTGACACAAAATGAGGTAAGAGAAATTGCTCATAATACCTGCATGTTGCGCTCTCATAATATATTGTGATGTCATAATGCGGATACATTATGACGTCATAATACATTGTGATGTCATAGTGCTTACTAATTATGATGTCATCATATACTGTGACGTCATAATACATGCTCATGATGCTCCAGTAGATGTGACACAAATTGGGGTAAGAGAAATTGCTCATAATACCTGCATGTTGCACTCTCATAATATATTGTGATGTCATAATGCGGATACATTATGACGTCATAATACATTGTGACGTCATAGTGCATACTAATTATGATGTCATCATATACTGTGACGTCATAATACATGCTCATGATGCTCCAGTAGATGTGACACAAATTGGGGTAAGAGAAATTGCTCATAATACCTGCATGTTGCGCTCTCATATTATATTGTGATGTCATTATGCGGATACATTATGACGTCATAATACATTGTGACGTCATAGTGCATACTAATTATGATGTCATCATATACTGTGACATCATAATACATGCTCATGATGCTCCAGTAGATGTGACACAAATTGGGGTAAGCGAAATTGGTCATAAAACCTCAAATTGCGCTCTCATAATATAATGTGATGTCATAATGCGGATACATTATGACGTCATAATACATTGTGACTTCATAGTGCATAATAATTATGATGTCATCATATACTGTGACGTCATAATACATGCTCATGATGCTCCAGTATATGTGACACAAATTGGGGTAAGAGAAATTGGTCATAAAACCTGCAAATTGCTCTCTCATAATATATTGTGATGTCATAATGCAGATACATTATGACGTCATAATACATTGTGACTTCATAGTGCTTACTAATTATGATTTCAACCTATTCTGTGACGTCATAATACATGCTCATGATGCTCCAGTAGATGTGACACAAATTGGGGTAAGAGAAATTGCTCATAATACCTGCATGTTGCGCTCTCATAATATGTTGTGATGTCATAATGCGGATACATTATGACGTCATAATACATTGTGACATCATAGTTCATACTAATTATGATGTCATCATATACTGTGACGTCATAATACATGCTCATGATGCTCCAGTAGATGTGACACAAATTGGGGTAAGAGAAATTGCTCATAATACCTGCATGTTGCGCTCTCATAATATATTGTGATGTCATAATGCGGATACATTATGACTTCATAATACATTGTGATGTCATACTGCATACTAATTATGATGTCATCATATACTGTGACATCATAATACATGCTCATGATGCTCCAGTAGATGTGACACAAATTGGGGTAAGAGAAATTGCTCATAAAACCTGAAAATTGCGCTCTCATAATATATTGTGATGTCTTAATGCGGATACATTATGACGTCATAATAGGTTGTGACGTCATACTGCATATTAATTATGATATCATCATATACTGTGACTTCATAATACATGCTCATGATTCTACAGTAGATATGACACAAATTGGGGTAAGCGAAATTGGTCATAAAACCTGCAAATTCCGCTCTCATAATATATTGTGATGTCATCATGTGGATACATTATGACGTCATAATACATTGTGACGTCATAGTGCATACTAATTATGATGTCATCATATACTGTGACGTCATAATACATGCTCATGATCCTCCAGTAGATGTGACACAAATTTGGGTAAGCGAAATTGGTCATAAAACCTGCAAATTGCGCTCTCATAATATATTGTGATGTCATAATGCGGATACATTATGACGTCATAATACATTGTGACGTCATAGTGCATACTAATTATGATGTCATCATATACTGTGACGTCATAATACATGCTCATGATGCTCCAGTAGATGTGACACAAATTGAGGTAAGAGAAATTGCTCATAATACCTGCATGTTGCGCTCTCATAATATATTGTGATGTCATAATGCGGATACATTATGACGTCATAATACATTGTGATGTCATAGTGCTTACTAATTATGATGTCATCATATACTGTGACGTCATAATACATGCTCATGATGCTCCAGTAGATGTGACACAAATTGGGGTAAGAGAAATTGCTCATAATACCTGCATGTTGCGCTCTCATAATATATTGTGATGTCATAATGCGGAAACATTATGACGTCATAATACATTGTGACGTCATAGTGCATACTAATTATGATATCATCATATACTGTGACGTCATAATACATGCTCATGATGCTCCAGTAGATGTGACACAAATTGGGGTAAGAGAAATTGCTCATAATACCTGCATGTTGCGCTCTCATAATATATTGTGATGTCATAATGCGGATACATTATGACGTCATAATACATTGTGACGTCATAGTGCATACTAATTATGATGTCATCATATACTGTGACGTCATAATACATGCTCATGATGCTCCAGTAGATGTGACACAAATTGGGGTAAGCGAAATTGGTCATAAAACCTCCAAATTGCGCTCTCATTATATAATGTGATGTCATAATGCGGATACATTATGACGTCATAATACATTGTGACGTCATAGTGCATACTAATTATGATGTCATCATATACTGTGACGTCATAATACATGCTCATGATTCTCCAGTAGATGTGACACAAATTGGGGTAAGAGAAATTGGTCATAAAACCTGCAAATTGCTCTCTCATAATATATTGTGATGTCATAATGCGGATACATTTTGACGTCATAATACATTGTGACGTCATAGTGCATACTAATTATGATGTCATCATATACTGTGACGTCATAATACATGCTCATGATGCTCCAGTAGATGTGACACAAATTGGGGTAAGCGAATTTGGTCATAAAACCTGCAAGTTGCGCTCTCATAATATATTGTGATGTCATAATGCGGATATATTATGACGTCATAATACATTGTGACGTCATAGTGCATACTAATTATGATGTCATCATATACTGTGACGTCATAATACATGCTCCTGATGCTCCAGTAGATGTGACACAAATTGGGGAAAGAGAAATTGCTCATAATACCTGCATGTTGCGCTCTCATAATATATTGTGATGTCATAATGCGGATACATTATGACGTCATAATACATTGTGACGTCATAGTGCATACTAATTATGATGTCATCATATACTGTGACGTCATAATACATGCTCATGATGCTCCAGTAGATGTGACACAAATTGGGGTAAGCGAAATCGGTCATAAAACCTGCAAATTGCGCTCTCATAATATATTGTGATGTCATAATGTGGATACATTATGACGTCATAATACATTGTGATGTCATAGTGCATACTAATTATGATGTCATCATATACTGTGACGTCATAATACATGCTCATGATGCTCCAGTAGATGTGACACAAATTGGGGTAAGAGAAATTGCTCATAATACCTGCATGTTGCGCTCTCATAATATATTGTGATGTCATAATGCGGATACATTATGACTTCATAATACATTGTGACGTCATAGTACATACTTATTATGATGTCATCATATACTGTGACGTCATAATACATGCTCATGATGCTCCAGTAGATGTGACACAAATTGGGGTAAGAGAAATTGCTCATAAAACCTGAAAATTGCGCTCTCATAGTATATTGTGATGTCTTAATGCGGATACATTATGACGTCATAATACGTTGTGACGTCATACTGCATATTAATTATGATGTCATCATATACTGTGACGTCATAATACATGCTCATGATGCTCCAGTAGATGTGACACAAATTGAGGTGAGAGAAATTGCTCATAATACCTGCATGTTGCGCTCTCATAATATATTGTGATGTCATAATGCGGATATATTATGACGTCATAATACATTGTGACGTCATAGTGCATACTAATTATGATGTCATCATATACTGTGACGTCATAATACATGCTCATGATGCTCCAGTAGATGTGACACAAATTGGGGTAAGCGAATTTGGTCATAAAACCTGCAAGTTGCGCTCTCATAATATATTGTGATGTCATAATGCGGATATATTATGACGTCATAATACATTGTGACGTCATAGTGCATACTAATTATGATGTCATCATATACTGTGACGTCATAATACATGCTCATGATGCTCCAGTAGATGTGACACAAATTGTGGTAAGAGAAATTGCTCATAATACCTGCATGTTGCGCTATCATAATATATTGTGATGTCATAATGCGGATACATTATCACGTCATAATACATTGTGACGTCATAGTGCATACTAATTATGATGTCATCATATACTGTGACGTCATAATACATGCTCATGATGCTCCAGTAGATGTGACACAAATTGGGGTAAGAGAAATTGCTCATAATACCTGCATGTTGCGCTCTCATAATATATTGTGATGTCATAATGCGGATACATTATGACGTCATAATACATTGTGATGTCATAGTGCATACTAATTATGATGTCATCATATACTGTGACGTCATAATACATGCTCATGATGCTCCAGTAGATGTGACACAAATTGGGGTAAGAGAAATTGCTCATAATACCTGCATGTTGCGCTCTCGTAATATATTGTGATGTGATAATGCGGATACATTATCACGTCATAATACATTGTGACATCATAGTGCATACTAATTATGATGTCATCATATACTGTGACGTCATAATACATGCTCATGATGCTCCAGTAGATGTGACACAAATTGGGGTAAGAAAAATTGGTCATAAAACCTGCATTTTGCGCTCTCATAATATATTGTGATGTCATAATGCGGATACATTATGACGTCATAATACATTGTGACTTCATAGTGCATACTAATTATGATGTCAACCTATTCTGTGACGTCATAATACATGCTCATGATGCTCCGGTAGATGTGACACAAATTGGGGTAAGAGAAATTGCTCATAATACCTGCATGTTGCGCTCTCATAATATATTGTGATGTCATAATGCGGATACATTATGACGTCATAATACATTGTGACGTCATAGTTCATACTAATTATGATGACATCGTATACTGTGACGTCATAATACATGCTCATGAGGCTCCAGTAGATGTGACACAAATTGGGGTTAGAGAAATTGCTCATAAAACCTGCAAATTGCGCTCTCATAATATATTGTGATGTCTTAATGCGGATACATTATGACGTCATAATACATTGTGACGTCATACTGCATACTAATTATGATGTCATCATATACTGTGACGTCATAATACATGCTCATGATGCTCCAGTAGATGTGACACAAATTGGAGTAAGCGAAATCGGTCATAAAACCTGCAAATTGCGCTCTAATACTATATTGTGATGTCATAATGCGGATACATTATGACGTCATAATACATTGTGATGTCATAGTGCATACTAATTATGATGTCATCATATACTGTGACGTCATAATACATACTCATGATGCTCCAGTAGATGTGACACAAATTGGGGTAAGCGAATTTGGTCATAAAACCTACAAGTTGCGCTCTCATAATATATTGTGATGTCATAATGCGGATATATTATGACGTCATAATACATTGTGACGTCATAGTGCATACTAATTATGATGTCATCATATACTGTGACGTCATAATACATGCTCATGATGCTCCAGTAGATGTGACACAAATTGGGGTAAGAGAAATCGCTAATAATACCTGCATGTTGCGCTCTCATAATATATTGTGATGTCATATTGCGGATACATTATGACGTCATAATACATTGTGACGTCATAGTGCATACTAATTATGATGTCATCATATACTGTGACGTCATAATACATGCTCATGATGCTCCAGTAGATGTGACACAAATAGGGGTAAGAGAAATTGCTCATAATACCTGCATGTTGCGCGCTCATAATATATTGTGATGTCATAATGCGGATACATTATGACGTCATAATACATTGTGACGTCATAGTGCATCCTAATTATGATGTCATCATATACTGTGACGTCATAATACATGCTCATGATGCTCCAGTAGATGTGACACAAATTGGGGTAAGAGAAATTGCTCATAATACCTGCATGTTGCGCTCTCATAATATATTGTGATGTCATAATGCGGATACATTATGACGTCATAATACATTGTGACGTCATAGTGCATACTAATTATGATGTCATCATATACTGTGACGTCATAATACATGCTCATGATGCTCCAGTAGATGTGACACAAATTGGGATAAGAGAAATTGCTCATAATACCTGCATGTTGCGCTCTCATAATATATTGTGATGTCATAATGCGGATATATTATGATGTCATAATACATTGTGATGTCATAGTGCATACTAATTATGATGTCATCAAATACTGTGACGTCATAATACATGCTCATGATGCTCCAGTAGATGTGACACAAATTGGGGTAAGAGAAATTGCTCATAATACCTGCATGTTGCGCTCTCATAATATATTGTGATGTCATAATGCGGATACATTATGACGTCATAATACATTGTGACGTCATAGTGCATACTAATTATGATGTCATCATATACTGTGACGTCATAATACATGCTCATGATGCTCCAGTAGATGTGACACAAATTGGGGTAAGAGAAATTGCTCATAATACCTGCATGTTGCGCTCTCATAATATATTGTGATGTCATAATGCGGATACATTATGACGTCATCATACATTCTGACGTCATAGTGCATACTGATTATGATGTCATCATATACTGTGACATCATAATACATGCTCATGATGCTCCAGTAGATGTGACACAAATTGGGGTAAGAGAAATTGATCATAATACCTGCATGTTGCGCTCTCATAATATATTGTGATGTCATAATGCGGATACATTATGACTTCATAATACATTGTGATGTCATAGTGCATACTAATTATGATGTCATCATATACTGTGATGTCATAATACATGCTCATGATGCTCCAGTAGATGTGACACAAATTGTGGTAAGAGAAATTGCTCATAATACCTGAAAATTGCGCTCTCATAATATATTGTGATGTCTTAATGCGGATACATTATGACGTCATAATACGTTGTGACGTCATAGTGCATATTATGATGTCATCATATACTGTGACTTCATAATACATGCTCATGATTCTACAGTAGATGTGACACAAATTGGGGTAAGCGAAATTGGTCATAAAACCTGCAAATTCCGCTCTCATAATATATTGTGATGTCATAATGCGGATACATTATGACGTCATAATACATTGTGACGTCATAGTGCATACTAATTATGATGTCATCATATACTGTGACGTCATAATACATGCTCATGATCCTCCAGTAGATGTGACACAAATTGGGGTAAGCGAAATTGGTCATAAAACCTGCAAATTGCGCTCTCATAATATATTGTGATGTTATAATGCGGATACATTATGACGTCATAATACATTGTGACGTCATAGTTCATACTAATTATGATGTCATCATATACTGTGACGTCATAATACATGCTCATGATGCTCCAGTAGATGTGACACAAATTGAGGTAAGAGAAATTGCTCATAATACCTGCATGTTGCGCTCTCATAATATATTGTGATGTCATAATGCGGATACATTATGACGTCATAATACATTGTGATGTCATAGTGCTTACTAATTATGATGTCATCATATACTGTGACGTCATAATACATGCTCATGATGCTCCAGTAGATGTGACACAAATTGGGGTAAGAGAAATTGCTCATAAAACCTGCATGTTGCGCTCTCATAATATATTGTGATGTCATAATGCGGTTACATTATGACGTCATAATACATTGTGACATCATAGTGCATACTAATTATGATGTCATCATATACTGTGACGTCATAATACATGCTCATGATGCTCCAGTAGATGTGACACAAATTGGGGTAAGAGAAATTGCTCATAATACCTGCATGTTGCGCTCTCATAATATATTGTGTTGTCATAATGCGGATACATTATGACGTCATAATACATTGTGACGTCATAGTGCATACTAATTATGATGTCATCATATACTGTGACGTCATAATACATGTTCATGATGCTCCAGTACATGTGACACAAATTGGGGTAAGCGAAATTGGTCATAAAACCTCCAAATTGCGCTCTCATAATATAATGTGATGTCATAATGCGGATACATTATGACGTCATAATACATTGTGACGTCATAGTGCATACTAATTATGATGTCATCATATACTGTGACGTCATAATACATGCTCATGATGCTCCAGTAGATGTGACACAAATTGGGGTTAGAGAAATTGGTCATAAAACCTGCAAATTGCTCTCTCATAATATATTGTGATGTCATAATGCGGATACATAATGACGTCATAATACATTGTGACTTCATAGTGCATACTAATTATGATGTCAACCTATTCTGTGACGTCATAATACATGCTCATGATGCTCCAGTAGATGTGACACAAATTGGAGTAAGAGAAATTGCTCATAATACCTGCATGTTGCGCTCTCATAATATATTGTGAGGTCATAATGCGGATACATTATGACGTCATAATACATTGTGACGTCATAGTTCAGACTAATTATGATGTCATCGTATACTGTGACGTCATAGTACATGCTCATGATGCTCCAGTAGATGTGACACAAATTGGGGTAAGAGAAATTGCTCATAAAACCTGCAAATTGCGCTCTCATAATATATTGTGATGTCTTAATGCGGATACATTATGACGTCATAATACATTGTGACGTAATACTGCATACTAATTATGATGTCATCATATACTGTGATGTCAAAGTACATGCTCATGATGCTCCAGTAGATGTGACACAAATTGGGGTAAGCGAAATCGGTCATAAAACCTGCAAATTGCGCTCTCATAATATATTGTGATGTCATAATGCGGATACATTTTGACGTCATAATACATTGTGACGTCATAGTGCATACTCATTATGATGTCATCATATACTGTGACGTGATAATACATGCTCATGATGCTCCAGTAGATGTGACACAAATTGGGGTAAGAGAAATTGCTCATAAAACCTGCAAATTGCGCTCTCATAATATATTGTGATGTCTTAATGCGGATACATTATGACGTCATAATACATTGTGATGTCATACTGCATACTAATTATGATGTCACCATATACTGTGACGTCATAATACATGCTCATGATGCTCCAGTAGAGGTGACACAAATTGGGGTAAGCGAAATCGGTCATAAAACCTTCAAATTGCGCTCTCATAATATATTGTGATGTCATAATGCGGATACATTTTGAAGTCATAATACATTGTGACGTCATAGTGCATACTAATTATGATGTCATCATATACTGTGACGTCATAATACATGCTCATGATGCTCCAGTACATGTGACACAAATTGGGGTAAGCGATTTTGGTGATAAAACCTGAAAATTGCGCTCTCATAATATATTGTGATGTCATAATGCGGATATATTATGACGTCATAATACATTGTGACGTCATAGTGCATACTAATTATGATGTCATCATATACTGTGACGTCATAATACATGCTCATGATGCTCCAGTAGATGTGACACAAATTGGGGTAAGAGAAATTGCTCATAATACCTGCATGTTGCGCTCTCATAATATATTGTGATGTCATAATGCGGATACATTATGACTTCATAATACATTGTGATGTCATAGTGCATACTAATTATGATGTCATCATATACTGTGACGTCATAATACATGCTCATGATGCTCCAGTAGATGTGACACAAATTGGGGTAAGAGAAATTGCTCATAAAACCTGAAAATTGCGCTCTCATAATATATTGTGATGTCTTAATGCGGATACATTATGACGTCATAATACGTTGTGACGTCATACTGCATATTATGATGTCATCATATACTGTGACTTTATAATACATGCTCATGATTCTACAGTAGATGTGACACAAATTGGGGTAAGCGAAATTGGTCATAAAACCTGCAAATTCCGCTCTCATAATATATTGTGATGTCATAATGCGGATACATTATGACGTCATAATACATTGTGACGTCATAGTGCATACTAATTATGATGTCATCATATACTGTGACGTCATAATACATGCTCATGATCCTCCAGTAGATGTGACACAAAATGGGGTAAGAGAAATTGCTCATAAAACCTGCAAATTGCGCTCTCATAATATATTGTGATGTTATAATGCGGATACATTATGACGTCATAATACATTGTGACGTCATAGTGCATACTAATTATGATGTCATCATATACTGTGACGTCATAATACATGCTCATGATGCTCCAGTAGATTTGACACAAATTGAGGTAAGAGAAATTGCTCATAATACCTGCATGTTGCGCTCTCATAATATATTGTGATGTCATAATGCGGATACATTATGACGTCATAATACATTGTGATGTCATAGTGCTTACTAATTATGATGTCATCATATACTGTGACGTCATAATACATGCTCATGATGCTCCAGTAGAGGTGACACAAATTGGGGTAAGAGAAATTGCTCATAATACCTGCATGTTGCGCTCTCATAACATATTGTGATGTCATAATGCGGTTACATTATGACGTCATAATACATTGTGACATCATAGTGCATACTAATTATGATGTCATCATATACTGTGACGTCATAATACATGCTCATGATGCTCCAGTAGATGTGACACAAATTGGGGTAAGAGAAATTGCTCATAATACCTGCATGTTGCGCTCTCATAATATATTGTGATGTCATAATGCGGATACATTATGACGTCATAATACATTGTGACGTCATAGTGCATACTAATTATGATGTCATCATATACTGTGACGTCATAATACATGCTCATGATGCTCCAGTACATGTGACACAAATTGGGGTAAGCGAAATTGGTCATAAAACCTCCAAATTGCGCTCTCATAATATAATGTGATGTCATAATGCGGATACATTATGACGTCATAATACATTGTCACGTCATAGTGCATACTAATTATGATGTCATCATATACTGTGACGTCATAATACATGCTCATGATGCTCCAGTAGATGTGACACAAATTGGGGTTAGAGAAATTGGTCATAAAACCTGCAAATTGCTCTCTCATAATATATTGTGATGTCATAATGCGGATACATTATGACGTCATAATACATTGTGACGTCATAGTGCATACTAATTATGATGTCATCATATACTGTGACGTCATAATACATGCTCATGATCCTCCAGTAGATGTGACACAAATTGGGGTAAGCGAAATTGGTCATAAAACCTGCAAATTGCGCTCTCATAATATATTGTGATGTTATAATGCGGATACATTATGACGTCATAATACATTGTGACGTCATAGTGCATACTAATTATGATGTCATCATATACTGTGACTTCATAATACATGCTCATGATGCTCCAGTAGATGTGACACAAATTGAGGCAAGAGAAATTGCTCATAATACCTGCATGTTGCGCTCTCATAATATATTTTGATGTCATAATGCGGATACATTATGACGTCATAATACATTGTGATGTCATAGTGCTTACTAATTATGATGTCATCATATACTGTGACGTCATAATACATGCTCATGATGCTCCAGTAGATGTGACACAAATTGGGGTAAGAGAAATTGCTCATAATACCTGCATGTTGCGCTCTCATAATATATTGTGATGTCATAATGCGGATACATTATGACGTCATAATACATTGTGACATCATAGTGCATACTAATTATGATGTCATCATATACTGTGACGTCATAATACATGCTCATGATGCTCCAGTAGATGTGACACAAATTGGGGTAAGAGAAATTGCTCATAATACCTGCATGTTGCGCTCTCATAATATATTGTGATGTCATAATGCGGATACATTATGACGTCATAATATATTGTGACGTCATAGTGCATACTAATTATGATGTCATCATATACTATGACGTCATAATACATGCTCATGATGCTCCAGTAGATGTGACACAAATTGGGGTAAGCGAAATTGGTCATAAAACCTCCAAATTGCGCTCTCATAATATAGTGTGATGTCATAATGCGGATACATTATGACGTCATAATACATTGTGACGTCATAGTGCATACTAATTATGATGTCATCATATACTGTGACGTCATAATACATGCTCATGATGCTCCAGTAGATGTGACACAAATTGGAGTTAGAGAAATTGGTCATAAAACCTGCAAATTGCTCTCTCATAATATATTGTGATGTCATAATGCGGATACATTATGACGTCATAATACATTGTGACTTCATAGTGCATACTAATTATGATGTCAACCTATTCTGTGATGTCATAATACATGCTCATGATGCTCCAGTAGATGTGACACAAATTGGGGTAAGAGAAATTGCTCATAATACCTGCATGTTGCGCTCTCATAATATATTGTGATGTCATAATGCGGATACATTATGACGTCATAATACATTGTGACGTCATAGTGCATACTAATTATGATGTCATCGTATACTGTGACGTCATAATACATGCTCATGATGCTCCAGTAGATGTGACACAAATTGGGGTAAGAGAAATTGCTCATAAAACCTGCAAATTGCGCTCTCATAATATATTGTGATGCCTTAATGCGGATACATTATGACGTCATAATACATTGTGACGTAATACTGCATACTAATTATGATGTCATCATATACTGTGATGTCAAAGTACATGCTCATGATGCTCCAGTAGATGTGACACAAATTGGGGTAAGAGAAATTGCTCATAATACCTGCATGTTGCGCTCTCATAATATATTGTGATGTCATAATGCGGATACATTATGACGTCATAATACATTGTGACGTCATAGTGCATACTAATTATGATGTCATCATATACTGTGACGTCATAATACATGCTCATGATGCTCCAGTAGATGTGACACAAATTGGGATAAGAGAAATTGCTCATAATACCTGCATGTTACGCTCTCATAATATATTGTGATGTCATAATGCGGATACATTATGACGTCATAATACATTGTGATGTCATAGTGCTTATTAATTATGATGTCATCATATACTGTGACGTCATAATACATGCTCATAATGCTCCAGTAGATGTGACACAAATTGGGGTAAGAGAAATTGCTCATAATACCTGCATGTTGCGCTCTCATAATATATTGTGATGTCATAATGCGGATACATTATGACGTCATAATACATTGTGACGTCATAGTGCATACTAATTATGATGTCATCAAATACTGTGACGTCATAATACATGCTCATGATGCCCCAGGAGATGTGACACAAATTGGGGTAATCGAAAATTGTCATAAAACCTCCAAATTGCGCTCTCATAATATATTGTGATGTCATAATGCGGATACATTATGACGTCATAATACATTGTGACATCATAGTGCATACTAATTATGATGTCATCATATACTGTGACGTCATAATACATGCTCATGATGATCCAGTAGATGTGACACAAATTGGGGTAAGAGAAATTGCTCATAATACCTGCATGTTGCGCTCTCATAATATATTGTGATGTCAGAATGCGGATACATTATGACAACATAATACATTGTGACGTCATAGTGCATACTAATTATGATGTCATCATATACTGTGACGTCATAATACATGCTCATGATGCTCCAGTAGATGTGACACAAATTGGGGTAAGAGAAATTGCTCATAATACCTGCATGTTGCGCTCTCATAATATATTGTGATGTCATAATGCGGATACATTATGACTTCATAATACATTGTGACTTCATAGTGCATACTAATTATGATGTCATCATATACTGTGACGTCATAATACATGCTCATGATGCTCCAGTAGATGTGACACAAATTGGGGTAAGAGAAATTGCTCATAAAAGCTGAAAATTGCGCTCTCATAATATATTGTGATATCTTAATGCGGATACATTATGACGTCATAATACGTTGTGACGTCATACTGCATATTAATTATGATGTCATCATATACTGCGACTTCATAATATATGCTCATGATTCTACAGTAGATGTGACACAAATTGGGGTAAGCGAAATTGGTCATAAAACCTGCAAATTCCGCTCTCATAATATATTGTGATGTCATAATGCGGATACATTATGACGTCATAATACATTGTGACGTCATAGTGCATACTAATTATGATGTCATCATATACTGTGACGTCATAATACATGCTCATGATGCTCCAGTAGATGTGACACAAATTGTGGTAAGCGAAATTGGTCATAAAACCTGCAAATTGCGCTCTCATAATATATTGTGATGTCATAATGCGGATACATTATGACGTCATAATACATTGTGACATCATAGTGCATACTAATTATGATGTCATCATATACTGTGACGTCATAATACATGCTCATGATGCTCCAGTAGATGTGACACAAATTGTGGTAAGAGAAATTGCTCATAATACCTGCATGTTGCGCTCTCATAATATATTGTGATGTCATAATGCGGATACATTATCACGTCATAATACATTGTGACGTCATAGTGCATACTAATTATGATGTCATCATATACTGTGACGTCATAATACATGCTCATGATGCTCCAGTAGATGTGACACAAATTGGGGTTAGAGAAATTGCTCATAATACCTGCATGTTGCGCTCTCATAGTATACTGTGATGTCATAATGCGGATACATTATGACGTCATAATACATTGTGATGTCATAGTGCATACTAATTATGATGTCATCATATACTGTGACGTCATAATACATGCTCATGATGCTCCAGCAGATGTGACACAAATTGTGGTAAGAGAAATTGCTCATAATACCTGCATGTTGCGCTCTCATAATATATTGTGATGTCATAATGCGGATACATTATCACGTCATAATACATTGTGACATCATAGTGCATACTAATTATGATGTCATCATATACTGTGACGTCATAATACATGCTCATGATGCTCCAGTAGATGTGACACAAATTGGGGTGAGAGAAATTGCTCATAATACCTGCATGTTGCGCTCTCATAGTATATTGTGATGTCATAATGCGGATACATTATGACGTCATACTACATTGTGATGTCATAGTGCATACTAATTATGATGTCATCATATACTGTGACGTCATAATACATGCTCATGATGCTCCAGTAGATGTGACACAAATTGGGGTAAGAGAAACTGCTCATAATACCTGCATGTTGCGCTCTCATAATATATTGTGATGTCATAATGTGGATACATTATGACGTCATAATACATTGTGACGTCATAGTGCATACTAATTATGATGTCATCATATACTGTGACGTCATAATACATGCTCATGATACTCCAGTAGATGTGACACAAATTGGGGTAAGAGAAATTGCTCATAATACCTGCATGTTGCGCTCTCATAATATATTGTGATGTCATAATGCGGATACATTATGACTTCATAATACATTGTGACATCATAGTGCATACTAATTATGATGTCATCATATACTGTGAGGTCATAATACATGCTCATCAGGCTCCAGTAGATGTGACACAAATTGGGGTAAGAGAAATTGCTCATAAAACCTGAAAATTGCGCTCTCATTGTATATTGTGATGTCTTAATGCGGATACATTATGACGTCATAATACGTTGTGACGTCATACTGCATATTAATTATGATGTCATCATATACTGTGACATCATAATACATGCTCATGATGCTCCAGTAGATGTGACACAAATTGAGGTAAGAGAAATTGCTCATAATACCTGCATGTTGCGCTCTCATAATATATTGTGATGTCATAATGCGGCTACATTATGACGTCATAATACATTGTGACGTCATAGTGCATACTAATTATGATGTCATCATATACTGTGACGTCATAATACATGCTCATGATGCTCCAGTAGATGTGACACAAATTGGGGTAAGCGAATTTGGTCATAAAACCTGCAAGTTGCGCTCTCATAATACATTGTGATGTCATAATGCGGATATATTACGACGTCATAATACATTGTGACATCATAGTGCATACTAATTATGATGTCATCATATACTGTGACGTCATAATACATGCTCATGATGCTCCAGTAGATGTGACACAAATTGTGGTAAGAGAAATTGCTCATAATACCTGCATGTTGCGCTCTCATAACATATTGTGATGTCATAATGCGGATACATTATCACGTCATAATACATTGTGACATCATAGTGCATACTAATTATGATGTCATCATATACTGTGACGTCATAATACATGCTCATGATGCTGCAGTAGATGTGACACAAATTGGAGATAGAGAAATTGGTCATAAAACCTGCAAATTGCTCTCTCATAATATATTCTGATGTCATAATGCGGATACATTATGACGTCATAATACATTGTGACTTCATAGTGCATACTAATTATGATGTCAACCTATTCTGTGATGTCATAATACATGCTCATGATGCTCCAGTAGATGTGACACAAATTGGGGTAAGAGAAATGGCTCATAATACCTGCATGTTGCGCTCTCATAATATATTGTGATGCCATAATGCGGATACATTATGACGTCATAATACATTGTGACGTCATAGTGCATACTAATTATGATGTCATCGTATACTGTGACGTCATAATACATGCTCATGATGCTCCAGTAGATGTGACACAAATTGGGGTAAGAGAAATTGCTCATAAAACCTGCAAATTGCGCTCTCATAATATATTGTGATGTCTTAATGCGGATACATTATGACGTCATAATACATTGTGACGTAATACTGCATACTAATTATGATGTCATCATATACTGTGATGTCAAAGTACATGCTCATGATGCTCCAGTAGATGTGACACAAATTGGGGTAAGAGAAATTGCTCATAATACCTGCATGTTGCGCTCTCATAATATATTGTGATGTCATAATGCGGATACATTATGACGTCATAATACATTGTGACGTCATAGTGCATACTAATTATGATGTCATCATATACTGTGACGTCATAATACATGCTCATGATGCTCCAGTAGATGTGACACAAATTGGGATAAGAGAAATTGCTCATAATACCTGCATGTTACGCTCTCATAATATATTGTGATGTCATAATGCGGATACATTATGACGTCATAATACATTGTGATGTCATAGTGCTTATTAATTATGATGTCATCATATACTGTGACGTCATAATACATGCTCATAATGCTCCAGTAGATGTGACACAAATTGGGGTAAGAGAAATTGCTCATAATACCTGCATGTTGCGCTCTCATAATATATTGTGATGTCATAATGCGGATACATTATGACTTCATAATACATTGTGACGTCATAGTGCATACTAATTATGATGTCATCAAATACTGTGACGTCATAATACATGCTCATGATGCTCCAGGAGATGTGACACAAATTGGGGTAATCGAAAATTGTCATAAAACCTCCAAATTGCGCTCTCATAATATATTGTGATGTCATAATGCGGATACATTATGACGTCATAATACATTGTGACATCATAGTGCATACTAATTATGATGTCATCATATACTGTGACGTCATAATACATGCTCATGATGATCCAGTAGATGTGACACAAATTGGGGTAAGAGAAATTGCTCATAATACCTGCATGTTGCGCTCTCATAATATATTGTGATGTCAGAATGCGGATACATTATGACAACATAATACATTGTGACGTCATGGTGCATACTAATTATGATGTCATCATATACTGAGACGTCATAATACATGCTCATGATGCTCCAGTAGATGTGACACAAATTGGGGTAAGAGAAATTGCTCATAATACCTGCATGTTGCGCTCTCATAATATATTGTGATGTCATAATGCGGATACATTATGACTTCATAATACATTGTGATGTCATAGTGCATACTAATTATGATGTCATCATATACTGTGACGTCATAATACATGCTCATGATGCTCCAGTAGATGTGACACAAATTGGGGTAAGAGAAATTGCTCATAAAAGCTGAAAATTGCGCTCTCATAATATATTGTGATGTCTTAATGCGGATACATTATGACGTCATAATACGTTGTGACGTCATACTGCATATTAATTATGATGTCATCATATACTGCGACTTCATAATATATGCTCATGATTCTACAGTAGATGTGACACAAATTGGGGTAAGCGAAATTGGTCATAAAACCTGCAAATTCCGCTCTCATAATATATTGTGATGTCATAATGCGGATACATTATGACGTCATAATACATTGTGACGTCATAGTGCATACTAATTATGATGTCATCATATACTGTGACGTCATAATACATGCTCATGATGCTCCAGTAGATGTGACACAAATTGTGGTAAGCGAAATTGGTCATAAAACCTGCAAATTGCGCTCTCATAATATATTGTGATGTCATAATGCGGATACATTATGACGTCATAATACATTGTGACATCATAGTGCATACTAATTATGATGTCATCATATACTGTGACGTCATAATACATGCTCATGATGCTCCAGTAGATGTGACACAAACTGTGGTAAGAGAAATTGCTCATAATACCTGCATGTTGCGCTCTCATAATATATTGTGATGTCATAATGCGGATACATTATCACGTCATAATACATTGTGACGTCATAGTGCATACTAATTATGATGTCATCATATACTGTGACGTCATAATACATGCTCATGATGCTCCAGTAGATGTGACACAAATTGGGGTTAGAGAAATTGCTCATAATACCTGCATGTTGCGCTCTCATAGTATATTGTGATGTCATAATGCGGATACATTATGACGTCATAATACATTGTGATGTCATAGTGCATACTAATTATGATGTCATCATATACTGTGACGACATAATACATGCTCATGATGCTCCAGTAGATGTGACACAAATTGGGGTAAGAGAAATTGCTCATAATACCTGCATGTTGCGCTCTCATAATATATTGTGATGTCATAATGCGGATACATTATGACGTCATAATACATTGTGACGTCATAGTGCATACTAATTATGATGTCATCATATACTGTGACGTCATAATACATGCTCATGATGCTCCAGTAGATGTGACACAAATTGGGGTAAGAGAAATTGCTCATAATACCTGCATGTTGCGCTCTCATAATATATTGTGATGTCATAATGCGGATACATTATGATGTCATAATACATTGTGACGTCATAGTGCATACTAATTATGATGTCATCATATACTGTGACGTCATAAAACATGCTCATGATGCTCCAGTAGATGTGACACAAATTGGGGTAAGAGAAATTGCTCATAATACCTGCATGTTGCGCTCTCATAATATATTGTGATGTCATAATGCGGATACATTATGACTTCATAATACATTGTGACGTCATAGTGCATACTAATTATGATGTCATCATATACTGTGACGTCATAATACATGCTCATGATGCTCCAGTAGATGTGACACAAATTTGGGTAAGAGAAATTGCTCATAAAACCTGAAAATTGCGCTCTCATAATATATTGTGATGTCTTAATGCGGATACATTATGACGTCATAATACGTTGTGACGTCATACTGCATATTAATTATGATGTCATCATATACTGTGACGTCATAATACATGCTCATGATGCTCCAGTAGATGTGACACAAATTGGGGTAAGAGAAATTGGTCATAAAACCTGCAAATTGCTCTCTCATAATATATTGTGATGTCATAATGCGGATACATTATGACGTCATAATACATTGTGACTTCATAGTGCATACTAATTATGATGTCAACCTATTCTGTGACGTCATAATACATGCTCATGATGCTCCAGTAGATGTGACACAAATTGGGGTAAGAGAAATTGCTCATAATACCTGCATGTTGCGCTCTCATAATATATTGTGATGTCATAATGCGGATATATTATGACGTCATAATACATTGTGAAGTCATAGTGCATACTAATTATGATGTCATCATATACTGTGACGTCATAATACATGCTCATGATGCTCCAGCAGATGTGACACAAATTGTGGTAAGAGAAATTGCTCATAATACCTGCATGTTGCGCTCTCATAATATATTGTGATGTCATAATGCGGATACATTATCACGTCATAATACATTGTGACATCATAGTGCATACTAATTATGATGTCATCATATACTGTGACGTCATAATACATGCTCATGATGCTCCAGTAGATGTGACACAAATTGGGGTAAGAGAAATTGCTCATAATACCTGCATGTTGCGCTCTCATAGTATATTGTGATGTCATAATGCGGATACATTATGACGTCATACTACATTGTGATGTCATAGTGCATACTAATTATGATGTCATCATATACTGTGACGTCATAATACATGCTCATCAGGCTCCAGTAGATGTGACACAAATTGGGGTAAGAGAAATTGCTCATAAAACCTGAAAATTGCGCTCTCATTGTATATTGTGGTGTCTTAATGCGGATACATTATGACGTCATAATACGTTGTGACGTCATACTGCATATTAATTATGATGTCATCATATACTGTGACATCATAATACATGCTCATGTTGCTCCAGTAGATGTGACACAAATTGAGGTAAGAGAAATTGCTCATAATACCTGCATGTTGCGCTCTCATAATATATTGTGATGTCATAATGCGACTACATTATGACGTCATAATACATTGTGACGTCATAGTGCATACTAATTATGATGTCATCATATACTGTGACGTCATAATACATGCTCATGATGCTCCAGTAGATGTGACACAAATTGGGGTAAGCGAATTTGGTCATAAAACCTGCAAGTTGCGCTCTCATAATACATTGTGATATCATAATGCGGATATATTACGACGTCATAATACATTGTGACATCATAGTGCATACTAATTATGATGTCATCATATACTGTGACGTCATAATACATGCTCATGATGCTCCAGTAGATGTGACACAAATTGTGGTAAGAGAAATTGCTCATAATACCTGCATGTTGCGCTCTCATAATATATTGTGATGTCATAATGCGGATACATTATCACGTCATAATACATTGTGACATCATAGTGCATACTAATTATGATGTCATCATATACTGTGACTTCATAATACATGCTCATGATGCTCCAGTAGATGTGACACAAATTGGGGTAAGAGAAATTGCTCATAATACCTGCATGTTGCGCTCTCATAATATATTGTGATGTCATAATGCGGATACATTATGACGTCATAATACATTGTGATGTCATAGTGCATACTAATCATGATGTCATCATATACTGTGACGTCATAATACATGCTCATGATGCTCCAGTAGATGTGACACAAATTGGGGTAAGAGAAATTGCTCATAATACCTGCATGTTGCGCCCTCATAATATATTGTGATGTCATAATGCGGATACATTATGACGTCATAATACATTGTGACATCATAGTGCATACTAATTATGATGTCATCATATACTGTGACGTCATAATACATGCTCATGATGCTCCAGTAGATGTGACACAAATTGGGGTAAGAGAAATTGCTCATAATACCTGCATGTTGCGCTCTCATAATATATTGTGATGTCATAATGCGGATACATTATGACGTCATAATACATTGTGACGTCATAGTGCATACTAATTATGATGTCATCATATACTGTGACGTCATAATACATGCTCATGATGCTCCAGTAGATGTGACACAAATTGGGGTAAGAGAAATTGCTCATAATACCTGCATGTTGCGCTCTCATAATATATTGTGATGTCTTAATGCGGATACATTATGACGTCATAATACGTTGTGACATCATACTGCATATTAATTATGATGTCATCATATACTGTGACGTCATAATACATGCTCATGTTGCTCCAGTAGATGTGACACAATTTGAGGTAAGAGAAATTGCTCATAATACCTGCATGTTGCGCTCTCATAATATATTGTGATGTCATAATGCGGATACATTATGACGTCATAATACATTGTGATGTCACAGTGCTTACCAATTATGATGTCATCATATACTGTGACGTCATAATACATGCTCATGATGCTCCAGTAGATGTGACACAAATTGTGGTAAGAGAAATTGCTCATAATACCTGCATGTTGCGCTCTCATAACATATTGTGATGTCATAATGCGGATACATTATGACGTCATAATACATTGTGACGTCATAGTGCATACTAATTATGATGTCATCATATAGTGTGACGTCATAATACATGCTCATGATGCTGCAGTAGATGTGACACTAATTGGGGTAAGCGAATTTGGTCATAAAACCTGCATGTTGCGCTCTCATAACATATTGTGATGTCATAATGCGGATACATTTTGACGTCATAATACATTGTGACGTCATAGTGCATACTAATTATGATGTCATCATATACTGTGACTTCATAATACATACTCATGATGCTCCAGTAGATGTGACACAAATTGGGGTAAGCGAATTTGGTCATAAAACCTGCAAGTTGCGCTCTCATAATATAATGTGATGTCATAATGCGGATATATTATGACGTCATAATACATTGTGACGTCATAGTGCATACTAATTATGATGTCATCATATACTGTGACGTCATAATACATGCTCATGATGCTCCAGTAGATGTGACACAAATTGGGGTAAGAGAAATTGCTAATAATACCTGCATGTTGCGCTCTCATAATATATTGTGATGTCATAATGTGGATACATTATGACGTCATAATACATTGTGACGTCATAGTGCATACTAATTATGATGTCATCATATACTGTGACGTCATAATATATGCTTATGATGGTCCAGTAGATGTGACACAAATTGGGGTAAGAGAAATTGCTCATAATACCTGCATGGTGCGCTCTCATAATATATTGTGATGTCATAATGCGGATACATTATGACATCATAATACATTGTGATGTCATAGTGCATACTAATTATGATGTCATCATATACTGTGACGTCATAATACATGCTCATGATGCTCCAGTAGATGTGACACAAATTGGGGTAAGAGAAATTGCTCATAATACCTGCATGTTGCGCTCTCATAATATATTGTGATGTCATAATGCGGATACATTATGACGTCATAATACATTGTGACGTCATAGTGCATACTAATTATGATGTCATCATATACTGTGACGTCATAATACATGCTCATGATGCTCCAGTAGATGTGACACAAATTGGGATAAGAGAAATTGCTCATAATACCTGCATGTTGCGCTCTCATAATATATTGTGATGTCATAATGCGGATATATTATGATGTCATAATACATTGTGATGTCATAGTGCATACTAATTATGATGTCATCAAATACTGTGACGTCATAATACATGCTCATGATGCTCCAGTAGATGTGACACAAATTGGGGTAAGAGAAATTGCTCATAATACCTGCATGTTGCGCTCTCATAATATATTGTGATGTCATAATGCGGATACATTATGACGTCATAATACATTGTGACGTCATAGTTCATACTAATTATGATGTCATCGTATACTGTGACGTCATAATACATGCTCATGATGCTCCAGTAGATGTGACACAAATTGGGGTAAGAGAAATTGCTCATAAAACCTGCAAATTGCGCTCTCATAATATATTGTGATGTCTTAATGCGGATACATTATGACGTCATAATACATTGTGACTTCATAGTGCATACTAATTATGATGTCAACCTATTCTGTGACGTCATAATACATGCTCATGATGCTCCAGTAGATGTGACACAAATTGGGGTAAGAGAAATTGCTCATAATACCTGCATGTTGCGCTCTCATAATATATTGTGATGTCATAATGCGGATACATTATGACGTCATAATACATTGTGACGTCATAGTTCATACTAATTATGATGTCATCGTATACTGTGACGTCATAATACATGCTCATGATGCTCCAGTAGATGTGACACAAATTGGGGTAAGAGAAATTGCTCATAAAACCTGCAAATTGCGCTCTCATAATATATTGTGATGTCTTAATGCGGATACATTATGACGTCATAATACATTGTGACGTAATACTGCATTCTAATTATGATGTCATCATATACTGTGATGTCAAAGTACATGCTCATGATGCTCCAGTAGATGTGACACAAATTGGGGTAAGCGAAATCGGTCATAAAACCTGCAAATTGCGCTCTCATAATATATTGTGATGTCATAATGCGGATACATTTTGACGTCATAATACATTGTGACGTCATAGTGCATACTAATTATGATGTAATCATATACTGTGACGTCATAATACATGCTCATAATGCTCCAGTAGATGTGACACAAATTGGGGTAAGAGAAATTGCTCATAAAACCTGCAAATTGCGCTCTCATAATATATTGTGATGTCTTAATGCGGATATATTATGACGTCATAATACATTGTGATGTCATACTGCATACTAATTATGATGTCACCATATACTGTGACGTCATAATACATGCTCATGATGCTCCAGTAGAGGTGACACAAATTGGGGTAAGCGAAATCGGTCATAAAACCTGCAAATTGCGCTCTCATAATATATTGGGATGTCATAATGCGGATACATTTCGACGTCATAATACATTGTGATGTCATAGTGCATACTAATTATGATGTCATCATATACTGTGACGTCATAATACATGCTCATGATGCTCCAGTAGATGTGACACAAATTGGGGTAAGCGAATTTGGTCATAAAACCTGAAAATTGCGCTCTCATAATATATTGTGATGTCATAATGAGGATATATTATGACGTCATAATACATTGTGACGTCATACTGCATACTAATTATGATGTCATCAAATACTGTGACGTCATAATACATGCTCATGATGCTCCAGTAGATGTGACACAAATTGGGGTAAGAGAAATTGCTCATAATACCTGCATGTTGCGCTCTCATAATATATTGTGATGTCATAATGCGGATACATTATGACGTCATAATACATTGTGACGTCATAGTGCATACTAATTATGATGTCATCATATACTGTGACGTCATAATACATGCTCATGATGCTCCAGTAGATGTGACACAAATTGGGATAAGAGAAATTGCTCATAATACCTGCATGTTGCGCTCTCATAATATATTGTGATGTCATAATGCGGATACATTATGACGTCATAATACATTGTGACGTCATAGTGCATACTAATTATGATGTCATCATATACTGTGACGTCATAATACATGCTCATGATGCTCCAGTAGATGTGACACAAATTGGGGTAAGATAAATTGCTCATAATACCTGCAAATTGCGCTCTCATAATATATTGTGATGTCATAATGCGGATACATTATGACGTCATAATACATTGTGATGTCATAGTGCATACTAATTATGATGTCATCATATACTGTGATGTCATAATACATGCTCATGATGCTCCAGCTAATGTGACACAAATTGTGGTAAGAGAAATTCCTCATAATACCTGCATGTTGCGCTCTCATAATATATTGTGATGTCATAATGCGGATACATTATGACGTCATAATACATTGTGACGTCATAGTGCATACTAATTATGATGTCATCATATACTGTGACGTCATAATACATGCTCATGATGCTCCAGTAGATGTGACACAAATTGTGGTAAGCGAAATTGGTCATAAAACCTGCAAATTGCGCTCTCATAATATATTGAGATGTCATAATGCGGATACATTATGACGTCATAATACATTGTGACGTCATAGTGCATACTAATTATGATGTCATCATATACTGTGACGTCATAATACATGCTCATGATGCTCCAGTATATGTGACACAAATTGTGGTAAGAGAAATTGCTCATAATACCTGCATGTTGCGCTCTCATAATATATTGTGATGTCATAATGCGGATACATTATCACGTCATAATACATTGTGACGCCCTAGTGCATACTAATTATGATGTCATCATATACTGTGACGTCATAATACATGCTCATGATGCTCCAGTAGATGTGACACAAATTGGGGTAAGAGAAATTGCTCATAATACCTGCATGTTGCGCACTCATAGTATATTGTGATGTCATAATGCGGATACATTATGACGTCATAATACATTGTGATGTCATAGTGCATACTAATTATGATGTCATCATATACTGTGACATCATAGTACATGCTCATGATGCTCCAGTAGATGTGACACAAATTGGGGTAAGAGAAATTGCTCATAATACCTGCATGTTGCGCTCTCATAATATATTGTGTTGTCATAATGCGGATACATTATGACGTCATAATACATTGTGACGTCATAGTGCATACGAATTATGATGTCATCATATACTGTGACGTCATAATACATGCTCATGATGCTCCAGTAGATGTGACACAAATTGGGGTAAGAGAAATTGCTCATAATACCTGCATATTGCGCTCTCATAATATATTGTGATGTCATAATGCGGATACATTATGACATCATAATACATTGTGATGTCATAGTGCATACTAATTATGATGTCATCATATACTGTGACGTCATAATACATGCTCATGATGCTCCAGTAGATGTGACACAAATTGGGGTAAGAGAAATTGCTCATAATACCTGCATGTTGCGCTCTCATAATATATTGTGATGTCATAATGCGGATACATTATGACTTCATAATACATTGTGACGTCATAGTGCATACTAATTATGATGTCATCATATACTGTGACGTCATAATACATGCTCATGATGCTCCAGTAGATGTGACACAAATTGGGGTAAGAGAAATTGCTCATAAAACCTGAAAATTGCGCTCTCATAATATATTGTGATGTCTTAATGCGGATACATTATGATGTCATAATACGTTGTGACGTCATACTGCATATTAATTATGGTGTCATCATATACTGTGACGTCATAATACATGCTCATGATGCTCCAGTAGATGTGACACAAATTGAGGTAAGAGAAATTGCTCATAATATCTGCATGTTGCGCTCTCCTAATATATTGTGATGTCATAATGCGGATACATTATGACGTCATAATACATTGTGACGTCATAGTGCATACAAATTATGATGTCATCATATACTGTGACGTCATAATACATGCTCATGATGCTCCAGTAGATGTGACACAAATTGGGGTAAGCGAATTTGGTCATAAAACCTGCAAGTTGCGCTCTCATAATATATTGTGTTGTCATAATGCGGATATATTATGACGTCATAATACATTGTGACGTCATAGTGCATACTAGTTATGATGTCATCATATACTGTGACGTCATAATACATGCTCATGATGCTCCAGTAGATGTGACACAAATTGTGGTAAGAGAAATTGCTCATAATACCTGCATGTTGCGCTCTCATAATATATTGTGATGTCATAATGCGGATACATTATGACGTCATAATACATTGTGACGTCATAGTGCATACTAATTATGATGTCATCATATACTGTGACGTCATAATACATGCTCATGATGCTCCAGTAGATGTGACACAAATTGTGGTAAGAGAAATTGCTCATAATACCTGCATGTTGCGCTCTCCTAATATATTGTGATGTCATAATGCGGATACATTATGACGTCATAATACATTGTGATGTCATAGTGCATACTAATCATGATGTCATCATATACTGTGATGTCATAATACATGCTCATGATGCTCCAGTAGATGTGACACAAATTGGGATAAGAGAAATTGCTCATAATACCTGCATGTTGCGCTCTCATAATATATTGTGAAGTCATAATGCGGATACATTATGACGTCATAATACATTGTGATGTCATAGTGCATACTAATTATGATGTCATCATATACTGTGACGTCATAATACATGCTCATGATGCTCCAGTAGATGTGACACAAATTGGGGTAAGAGAAATTGCTCATAATACCTGCATGTTGCGCTCTCATAATATATTGTGATATCATAATGCGGATACATTATGACGTCATAATACATTGTGACGTCATAGTGCATACTAATTATGATGTCATCATATACTGTGACGTCATAATACATGCTCATGATGCTCCAGTAGATGTGACACAAATTGGGGTAAGAGAAATTGCTCATAATACCTGCATGCTGCGCTCTCATAATATATTGTGATGTCATAATGCGGATACATTATGACATCATAATACATTGTGACGTCACAGTGCATACTAATTATGATGTCATCATATACTGTGACGTCATAATACATGCTCATGATGCTCCAGTAGATGTGACACAAATTGGGGTAAGAGAAATTGCTCATAATACCTGCAAATTGCGCTCTCATAATATATTGTGATGTCATAATGCGGATACATTATGACGTCATAATACATTGTGATGTCATAGTGCATACTAATTATGATGTCATCATATACTGTGACGTCATAATACATGCTCATGATGCTCCAGCTAATGTGACACAAATTGTGGTAAGAGAAATTCCTCATAATACCTGCATGTTGCGCTCTCATAATATATTGTGATGTCATAATGCGGATACATTATGACGTCATAATACATTGTGACGTCATAGTGCATACTAATTATGATGTCATCATATACTGTGACGTCATAATACATGCTCATGATGCTCCAGTAGATGTGACAAAAATTGAGGTAAGAGAAATTGCTCATAATACCTGCATGTTGCGCTCTCATAATATATTGTGATGTCATAATGCGGCTACATTATGACGTCATAATACATTGTGACGTCATAGTGCATACTAATTATGATGTCATCATATACTGTGACGTCATAATACATGCTCATGATGCTCCAGTAGATGTGACACAAATTGGGGTAAGCGAATTTGGTCATAAAACCTGCAAGTTGCGCTCTCATAATACATTGTGATGTCATAATGCGGATATATTATGACGTCATAATACATTGTGACATCATAGTGCATACTAATTATGATGTCATCATATACTGTGACGTCATAATACATGCTCATGATGCTCCAGTAGATGTGACACAAATTGTGGTAAGAGAAATTGCTCATAATACCTGCATGTTGCGCTATCATAATATATTGTGATGTCATAATGCGGACACATTATCACGTCATAATACATTGTGACATCATAGTGCATACTAATTATGATGTCATCATATACTGTGACGTCATAATACATGCTCATGATGCTCCAGTAGATGTGACACAAATTGGGGTAAGAGAAATTGCTCATAATACCTGCATGTTGCGCTCTCATAGTATATTGTGATGTCAGAATGCGGATACATTATGACGTCATAATACATTGTGATGTCATAGTGCATACTAATTATGATGTCATCATATACTGTGACGTCATAATACATGCTCATGATGCTCCAGTAGATGTGACACAAATTGGGGTAAGAGAAACTGCTCATAATACCTGCATGTTGCGCTCTCATAATATATTGTGATGTCATAATGCGGATACATTATGACGTCATAATACATTGTGACGTCATAGTGCATACTAATTATGATGTCATCATATACTGTGACGTCATAATACATGCTCATGATGCTCCAGTAGATGTGACACAAATTGGGGTAAGAGAAATTGCTCATAATACCTGCATGTTGCGCTCTCATAATATATTGTGATGTCATAATGTGGATACATTATGACGTCATAATACATTGTGACGTCATAGTGCATACTAATTATGATGTCATCATATACTGTGACGTCATAATACATGCTCATGATACTCCAGTAGATGTGACACAAATTGGGGTAAGAGAAATTGCTCATAATACCTGCATGTTGCGCTCTCATAATATATTGTGATGTCATAATGCGGATACATTATGACTTCATAAAACATTGTGATGTCATAGTGCATACTAATTATGATGTCATCATATACTGTGACGTCATAATACATGCTCATGATGCTCCAGTAGATGTGACACAAATTGGGGTAAGAGAAATTGCTCATAAAACCTGAAAATTGCGCTCTCATAGTATATTGTGATGTCTTAATGCGGATACATTATGACGTCATAATACGTTGTGACGTCATACTGCATATTAATTATGATGTCATCATATACTGTGACGTCATAATACATGCTCATGATGCTCCAGTAGATGTGACACAAATTGTGGTAAGAGAAATTGCTCATAATACCTGCATGTTGCGCTCTCATAATATATTGTGATGTCATAATGCGGATACATTATGACGTCATAATACATTGTGACGTCATAGTGCATACTAATTATGATGTCATCATATACTGTGACGTCATAATACATGCTCATGATGCTCCAGTAGATGTGACACAAATTGGGGTAAGCGAATTTGGTCATAAAACCTGCAAGTTGCGCTCTCATAATACATTGTGATGTCATAATGCGGATATATTATGACGTCATAATACATTGTGACATCATAGTGCATACTAATTATGATGTCATCATATACTGTGATGTCATAATACATGCTCATGATGCTCCAGTAGATGTGACACAAATTGTGGTAAGAGAAATTGCTCATAATACCTGCATGTTGCGCTATCATAATATATTGTGATTTCATAATGCAGATACATTATCACGTCATAATACATTGTGACATCATAGTGCATACTAATTATGATGTCATCATATACTGTGACGTCATAATACATGCTCATGATGCTCCAGTAGATGTGACACAAATTGGGGTAAGAGAAATTGCTCATAATACCTGCATGTTGCGCTCTCATAATATATTGTGATGTCATAATGTGGATACATTATGACGTCATAATACATTGTGATGTCATAGTGCATACTAATCATGATGTCATCATATACTGTGACGTCATAATACATGCTCATGATGCTCCAGTAGATGTGACACAAATTGGGGTAAGAGAAACTGCTCATAATACCTGCATGTTGCGCTCTCATAATATATTGTGATGTCATAATGCGGATACATTATGACGTCATAATACATTGTGACGTCATAGTGCATACTAATTATGATGTCATCATATACTGTGACATCATAATACATGCTCATGATGCTCCAGAAGATGTGACACAAATTGGGGTAAGAGAAATTGCTCATAATACCTGCATGTTGCGCTCTCATAATATATTGTGATGTCATAATGTGGATACATTATGACGTCATAATACATTGTGACGTCATAGTGCATACTAATTATGATGTCATCATATACTGTGACGTCATAATACATGCTCATGATGCTCCAGTAGATGTGACACAAATTGGGGTAAGAGAAATTGCTCATAATACCTGCATGTTGCTCTCTCATAATATATTGTGATGTCATAATGCGGATACATTATGACTTCATAATACATTGTGACGTCATAGTGCATACTAATTATGATGTCATCATATACTGTGACGTCATAATACATGCTCATGATGCTCCAGTAGATGTGACACAAATTGGGGTAAGAGAAATTGCTCATAAAACCTGAAAATTGCGCTCTCATAGTATATTGTGATGTCTTAATGCGGATACATTATGACGTCATAATACGTTGTGACGTCATACTGCATATTAATTATGATGTCATCATATACTGTGACGTCATAATACATGCTCATGATGCTCCAGTAGATGTGACAAAAATTGAGGTAAGAGAAATTGCTCATAATACCTGCATGTTGCGCTCTCATAATATATTGTGATGTCATAATGCGGCTACATTATGACGTCATAATACATTGTGACGTCATAGTGCATACTAATTATGATGTCATCATATACTGTGATGTCATAATACATGCTCATGATGCTCCAGTAGATGTGACACAAATTGTGGTAAGAGAAATTGCTCATAATACCTGCATGTTGCGCTATCAAAATATATTGTGATGTCATAATGCAGATACATTATCACGTCATAATACATTGTGACATCATAGTGCATACTAATTATGATGTCATCATATACTGTGACGTCATAATACATGCTCATGATGCTCCAGTAGATGTGACACAAATTGGGGTAAGAGAACTTGCTCATAATACTTGCATGTTGCGCTCTCATAATATATTGTGATGTCATAATGCGGATACATTATGACGTCATAATATATTGTGATGTCATAGTGCATACTAATCATGATGTCATCATATACTGTGACGTCATAATACATGCTCATGATGCTCCAGTAGATGTGACACAAATTGGGGTAAGAGAAATTGCTCATAATACCTGCATGTTGCGCTCTCATAATATATTGTGATGTCATAATGCGGATACATTATGACGTCATAATACATTGTGACATCATAGTGCATACTAATTATGATGTCAACCTATTCTGTGACGTCATAATACATGCTCATGATGCTCCAGTAGATGTGACACAAATTGGGGTAAGAGAAATTGCTCATAATACCTGCATGTTGCGCTCTCATAATATATTGTGGTGTCATAATGCGGATATATTATGACGTCATAATACATTGTGATGTCATAGTGCATACTAATTATGATGTCATCATATACTGTGACGTCATAATACATGCTCATGATGCTCCAGTAGATGTGACACAAATTGTGGTAAGAGAAATTGCTCATAATACCTGCATGTTGCGCTCTCATAATATATTGTGATGTCATAATGCGGATACATTATCACGTCATAATGCATTGTGACATCATAGTGCATAGTAATTATGATGTCATCATATACTGTGACGTCATAATACATGCTCATGATGCTCCAGTAGATGTGACACAAATTGGGGTAAGAGAAATTGCTCATAATACCTGCATGTTGCGCTCTCATAGTATATTGTGATGTCAGAATGCGGATACATTATGACGTCATAATACATTGTGATGTCATAGTGCATACTAATTATGATGTCATCATATACTGTGACGTCATAATACATGCTCATGATGCTCCAGTAGATGTGACACAAATTGGGGTAAGAGAAACTGCTCATAATACCTGCATGTTGCGCTCTCATAATATATTGTGATGTCATAATGCGGATACATTATGACGTCATAATACATTGTGACGTCATAGTGCATACTAATTATGATGTCATCATATACTGTGACGTCATAATACATGCTCATGATGCTCCAGTAGATGTGACACAAATTGGGGTAAGAGAAATTGCTCATAATACCTGCATGTTGCGCTCTCATAATATATTGTGATGTCATAATGTGGATACATTATGACGTCATAATACATTGTGACGTCATAGTGCATACTAATTATGATGTCATCATATACTGTGACGTCATAATACATGCTCATGATACTCCAGTAGATGTGACACAAATTGGGGTAAGAGAAATTGCTCATAATACCTGCATGTTGCGCTCTCATAATATATTGTGATGTCATAATGCGGATACATTATGACTTCATAAAACATTGTGACGTCATAGTGCATACTAATTATGATGTCATCATATACTGTGACGTCATAATACATGCTCATGATGCTCCAGTAGATGTGACACAAATTGGGGTAAGAGAAATTGCTCATAAAACCTGAAAATTGCGCTCTCATAGTATATTGTGATGTCTTAATGCGGATACATTATGACGTCATAATACGTTGTGACGTCATACTGCATATTAATTATGATGTCATCATATACTGTGACGTCATAATACATGCTCATGATGCTCCAGTAGATGTGACACAAATTGGGGTAAGTGAAACTGCTCATAATACCTGCATGTTGCGCTCTCATAATATATTGTGATGTCATAATGCGGATACATTATGACGTCATAATACATTGTGACGTCATAGTGCATACTAATTATGATGTCATCATATACTGTGACGTCATAATACATGCTCATGATGCTCCAGTAGATGTGACACAAATTGGGGTAAGAGAAATTGCTCATAATACCTGCATGTTGCGCTCTCATAATATATTGTGATGTCATAATGTGGATACATTATGACGTCATAATACATTGTGACGTCATAGTGCATACTAATTATGATGTCATCATATACTGTGACGTCATAATACATGCTCATGATACTCCAGTAGATGTGACACAAATTGGGGTAAGAGAAATTGCTCATAATACCTGCATGTTGCGCTCTCATAATATATTGTGATGTCATAATGCGGATACATTATGACTTCATAAAACATTGTGACGTCATAGTGCATACTAATTATGATGTCATCATATACTGTGACGTCATAATACATGCTCATGATGCTCCAGTAGATGTGACACAAATTGGGGTAAGAGAAATTGCTCATAAAACCTGAAAATTGCGCTCTCATAGTATATTGTGATGTCTTAATGCGGATACATTATGACGTCATAATACGTTGTGACGTCATACTGCATATTAATTATGATGTCATCATATACTGTGACGTCATAATACATGCTCATGATGCTCCAGTAGATGTGACACAAATTGTGGTAAGAGAAATTGCTCATAATACCTGCATGTTGCGCTCTCATAATATATTGTGATGTCATAATGCGGATACATTATGACGTCATAATACATTGTGACGTCATAGTGCATACTAATTATGATGTCATCATATACTGTGACGTCATAATACATGCTCATGATGCTCCAGTAGATGTGACACAAATTGGGGTAAGAGAAATTGCTCATAATACCTGCATGTTGCGCTCTCATAATATATTGTGATGTCATAATGCGGATACATTATGACGTCATAATACATTGTGATGTCATAGTGCATACTAATCATGATGTCATCATATACTGTGACGTCATAATACATGCTCATGATGCTCCAGTAGATGTGACACAAATTGGGGTAAGAGAAACTGCTCATAATACCTGCATGTTGCGCTCTCATAATATATTGTGATGTCATAATGCAGATACATTATGACGTCATAATACATTGTGACGTCATAGTGCATACTAATTATGATGTCATCATATACTGTGACATCATAA
Organism: Aotus nancymaae; assembly: GCF_030222135.1. Classification (NCBI taxonomy): domain Eukaryota; kingdom Metazoa; phylum Chordata; class Mammalia; order Primates; family Aotidae; genus Aotus; species Aotus nancymaae. The sequence goes on along the minus strand of NW_026988475.1, from coordinate 1,352,094 downwards.
TACATGCTCATGATGCTCCAGAAGATGTGACACAAATTGGGGTAAGAGAAATTGCTCATAATACCTGCATGTTGCGCTCTCATAATATATTGTGATGTCATAATGTGGATACATTATGACGTCATAATACATTGTGACGTCATAGTGCATACTAATTATGATGTCATCATATACTGTGACGTCATAATACATGCTCATGATGCTCCAGTAGATGTGACACAAATTGGGGTAAGAGAAATTGCTCATAATACCTGCATGTTGCTCTCTCATAATATATTGTGATGTCATAATGCGGATACATTATGACTTCATAATACATTGTGACGTCATAGTGCATACTAATTATGATGTCATCATATACTGTGACGTCATAATACATGCTCATGATGCTCCAGTAGATGTGACACAAATTGGGGTAAGAGAAATTGCTCATAAAACCTGAAAATTGCGCTCTCATAGTATATTGTGATGTCTTAATGCGGATACATTATGACGTCATAATACGTTGTGACGTCATACTGCATATTAATTATGATGTCATCATATACTGTGACGTCATAATACATGCTCATGATGCTCCAGTAGATGTGACAAAAATTGAGGTAAGAGAAATTGCTCATAATACCTGCATGTTGCGCTCTCATAATATATTGTGATGTCATAATGCGGCTACATTATGACGTCATAATACATTGTGACGTCATAGTGCATACTAATTATGATGTCATCATATACTGTGACGTCATAATACATGCTCATGATGCTCCAGTAGATGTGACACAAATTGTGGTAAGAGAAATTGCTCATAATACCTGCATGTTGCGCTATCAAAATATATTGTGATGTCATAATGCAGACACATTATCACGTCATAATACATTGTGACATCATAGTGCATACTAATTATGATGTCATCATATACTGTGACGTCATAATACATGCTCATGATGCTCCAGTAGATGTGACACAGATTGGGGTAAGAGAACTTGCTCATAATACCTGCATGTTGCGCTCTCATAATATATTGTGATGTCATAATGCGGATACATTATGACGTCATAATATATTGTGATGTCATAGTGCATACTAATCATGATGTCATCATATACTGTGACGTCATAATACATGCTCATGATGCTCCAGTAGATGTGACACAAATTGGGGTAAGAGAAATTGCTCATAATACCTGCATGTTGCGCTCTCATAATATATTGTGATGTCATAATGCGGATACATTATGACGTCATAATACATTGTGACATCATAGTGCATACTAATTATGATGTCAACCTATTCTGTGACGTCATAATACATGCTCATGATGCTCCAGTAGATGTGACACAAATTGGGGTAAGAGAAATTGCTCATAATACCTGCATGTTGCGCTCTCATAATATATTGTGATGTCATAATGCGGATATATTATGACGTCATAATACATTGTGATGTCATAGTGCATAATAATTATGATGTCATCATATACTGTGACGTCATAATACATGCTCATGATGCTCCAGTAGATGTGACACAAATTGTGGTAAGAGAAATTGCTCATAATACCTGCATGTTGCGCTCTCATAATATATTGTGATGTCATAATGCGGATACATTATCACGTCATAATACATTGTGACATCATAGTGCATACTAATTATGATGTCATCATATACTGTGACGTCATAATACATGCTCATGATGCTCCAGTAGATGTGACACAAATTGGGGTAAGAGAAATTGCTCATAATACCTGCATGTTGCGCTCTCATAGTATATTGTGATGTCAGAATGCGGATACATTATGACGTCATAATACATTGTGATGTCATAGTGCATACTAATTATGATGTCATCATATACTGTGACGTCATAATACATGCTCATGATGCTCCAGTAGATGTGACACAAATTGGGGTAAGAGAAACTGCTCATAATACCTGCATGTTGCGCTCTCATAATATATTGTGATGTCATAATGCGGATACATTATGGCGTCATAATACATTGTGACGTCATAGTGCATACTAATTATGATGTCATCATATACTGTGTCGTCATAATACATGCTCATGATGCTCCAGTAGATGTGACACAAATTGGGGTAAGAGAAATTGCTCATAATACTTGCATGTTGCGCTCTCATAATATATTGTGATGTCATAATGTGGATACATTATGACGTCATAATACATTGTGACGTCATAGTGCATACTAATTATGGTGTCATCATATACTGTGACGTCATAATACATGCTCATGATGCTCCAGTAGATGTGACACAAATTGGGGTAAGAGAAATTGCTCATAATACCTGCATGTTGCGCTCTCATAATATATTGTGATGTCATAATGCGGATACATTATGACTTCATAATACATTGTGACGTCATAGTGCATACTAATTATGATGTCATCATATACTGTGACGTCATAATACATGCTCATGATGCTCCAGTAGATGTGACACAAATTGGGGTAAGAGAAATTGCTCATAAAACCTGAAAATTGCGCTCTCATAGTATATTGTGATGTCTTAATGCGGATACATTATGACGCCATAATACGTTGTGACGTCATACTGCATATTAATTATGATGTCATCATATACTGTGACGTCATAATACATGCTCATGATGCTCCAGTAGATGTGACACAAATTGTGGTAAGAGAAATTGCTCATAATACCTGCATGTTGCGCTCTCATAATATATTGTGATGTCATAATGCGGCTACATTATGACGTCATAATACATTGTGACGTCATAGTGCATACTAATTATGATGTCATCATATACTGTGACGTCATAATACATGCTCATGATGCTCCAGTAGATGTGACACAAATTGGGGTAAGCGAATTTGATCATAAAACCTGCAAGTTGCGCTCTCATAATACATTGTGATGTCATAATGCGGATATATTATGACGTCATAATACATTGTGACATCATAGTGCATACTAATTATGATGTCATCATATACTGTGACGTCATAATACATGCTCATGATGCTCCAGTAGATGTGACACAAATTGTGGTAAGAGAAATTGCTCATAATACCTGCATGTTGCGCTATCATAATATATTGTGATGCCATAATGCGGATACATTATGACGTCATAATACATTGTGACATCATAGTGCATACTAATTATGATGTCATCATATACTGTGACGTCATAATACATGCTCATGATGCTCCAGTAGATGTGACACAAATTGGGGTAAGAGAAATTGCTCATAATACCTGCATGTTGCGCTCTCATAATATATTGTGATGTCATAATGCGGATACATTATGACGTCATAATACATTGTGATGTCATAGTGCATACTAATCATGATGTCATCATATACTGTGACGTCATAATACATGCTCATGATGTTCCAGTAGATGTGACACAAATTGGGGTAAGAGAAATTGCTCATAATACCTGCATGTTGCGCTCTCATAATATATTGTGATGTCATAATGCGGATACATTATGACGTCATAATACATTGTGACATCATAGTGCATACTAATTATGATGTCAACCTATTCTGTGACGTCATAATACATGCTCATGATGCTCCAGTAGATGTGACACAAATTGGGGTAAGAGAAATTGCTCATAATACCTGCATGTTGCGCTCTCATAATATATTGTGATGTCATAATGCGGATATATTATGACGTCATAATACATTGTGATGTCATAGTGCATAATAATTATGATGTCATCATATACTGTGACGTCATAATACATGCTCATGATGCTCCAGTAGATGTGACACAAATTGTGGTAAGAGAAATTGCTCATAATACCTGCATGTTGCGCTCTCATAATATATTGTGATGTCATAATGCGGATACATTATCACGTCATAATACATTGTGACATCATAGTGCATAATAATTATGATGTCATCATATACTGTGACGTCATAATACATGCTCATGATGCTCCAGTAGATGTGACACAAATTGGGGTAAGAGAAATTGCTCATAATACCTGCATGTTGCGCTCTCATAGAATATTGTGATGTCATAATGCGGATACATTATGACGTCATAATACATTGTGATGTCATAGTGCATACTAATTATGATGTCATCATATACTGTGACGTCATAATACATGCTCATGATGCTCCAGTAGATGTGACACAAATTGGGGTAAGAGAAACTGCTCATAATACCTGCATGTTGCGCTCTCATAATATATTGTGATGTCATAATGCGGATACATTATGACGTCATAATACATTGTGACGTCATAGTGCATACTAATTATGATGTCATCATATACTGTGACGTCATAATACATGCTCATGATGCTCCAGTAGATGTGACACAAATTGGAGTAAGAGAAATTGCTCATAATACCTGCATGTTGCGCTCTCATAATATATTGTGATGTCATAATGTGGATACATTATGACGTCATAATACATTGTGATGTCATAGTGCATACTAATTATGATGTCATCATATACTGTGACGTCATAATACATGCTCATGATGCTCCAGTAGATGTGACACAAATTGGGGTAAGAGAAATTGCTCATAATACCTGCATGTTGCGCTCTCATAATATATTGTGATGTCATAATGCGGATACATTATGACTTCATAATACATTGTGACGTCATAGTGCATACTAATTATGATGTCATCATATACTGTGACGTCATAATACATGCTCATGATGCTCCAGTAGATGTGACACAAATTGGGGTAAGAGAAATTGCTCATAAAACCTGAAAATTGCGCTCTCATAATATATTGTGATGTCTTAATGCGGATACATTATGACGTCATAATACGTTGTGACGTCATACTGCATATTAATTATGATGTCATCATATACTGTGACGTCATAATACATGCTCATGATGCTCCAGTAGATGTGACACAAATTGAGGTAAGAGAAATTGCTCATAATAACTGCATGTTGCGCTCTCATAATATATTGTGATGTCATAATGCGGCTACATTATGACGTCATAATACATTGTGACGTCATAGTGCATACTAATTATGATGTCATCATATACTGTGACGTCATAATACATGCTCATGATGCTCCAGCAGATGTGACACAAATTGGGGTAAGCGAATTTGGTCATAAAACCTGCAAGTTGCGCTCTCATAATACATTGTGATGTCATAATGCGGATATATTATGACGTCATAATACATTGTGACATCATAGTGCATACTAATTATGATGTCATCAAATACTGTGACGTCATAATACATGCTCATGATGCTCCAGTAGATGTGACACAAATTGTGGTAAGAGAAATTGCTCATAATACCTGCATGTTGCGCTATCATAATATATTGTGATGTCATAATGCGGATACATTATGACGTCATAATACATTGTGATGTCATAGTGCATACTAATTATGATGTCATCATATACTGTGACGTCATAATACATGCTCATGATGCTCCAGTAGATGTGACACAAATTGGGGTAAGAGAAATTGCTCATAATACCTGCATGTTGCGCTCTCATAATATATTGTGATGTCATAATGCGGATACATTATGACGTCATAATACATTGTGACGTCATAGTGCATACTAATCATGATGTCATCATATACTGTGACGTCATAATACATGCTCATGATGCTCCAGTAGATGTGACACAAATTGGGGTAAGAGAAATTGCTCATAATACCTGCATGTTGCGCTCTCATAATATATTGTGATGTCATAATGCGGATACATTATGACGTCATAATACATTGTGACATCATAGTGCATACTAATTATGATGTCATCATATACTGTGACGTCATAATACATGCTCATGATGCTCCAGTAGATGTGACACAAATTGGGGTAAGAGAAATTGCTCATAATACCTGCATGTTGCGCTCTCATAATATATTGTGATGTCATAATGCGGATACATTATGACGTCATAATACATTGTGACGTCATAGTGCATACTAATTATGATGTCATCATATACTGTGACGTCATAATACATGCTCATGATGCTCCAGTAGATGTGACACAAATTGGGGTAAGAGAAATTGCTCATAATACCTGCATGATGCGCTCTCATAATATATTGTGATGTCATAATGCGGATACATTATGACGTCATAATACATTGTGACATCATAGTGCATACTAATTATGATGTCATCATATACTGTGACGTCATAATACATGCTCATGATGCTCCAGTAGATGTGACACAAATTGGGGTAAGAGAAATTGCTCATAATACCTGCATGTTGCGCTCTCATAATATATTGTGATGTCATAATGCGGATACATTATGACGTCATAATACATTGTGACATCATAGTGCATACTAATTATGATGTCATCATATACTGTGACATCATAATACATGCTCATGATGCTCCAGTAGATGTGACACAAATTGGGGTAAGCGAAATTGGTCATAAAACCTCCAAATTGCGCTCTCATAATATAATGTGATGTCATAATGCGGATACATTATGACGTCATAATACATTGTGACGTCATAGTGCATACTAATTATGATGTCATCATATACTGTGACGTCATAATACATGCTCATGATGCTCCAGTAGATGTGACACAAATTGGGGTAAGCGAATTTGGTCATAAAACCTGCAAGTTGCGCTCTCATAATACATTGTGATGTAATAATGCGGATATATTATGACGTCATAATACATTGTGACTTCATAGTGCATACTAATTATGATGTCATCAAATACTGTGACGTCATAATACATGCTCATGATGCTCCAGTAGATGTGAAACAAATTGTGGTAAGAGAAATTGCTCATAATACCTGCATGTTGCGCTATCATAATATATTGTGATGTCATAATGCGGATACATTATCACGTCATAATACATTGTGATGTCATAGTGCATACTAATCATGATGTCATCATATACTGTGACGTCATAATACATGCTCATGATGCTCCAGTAGATGTGACACAAATTGGGGTAAGAGAAATTGCTCATAATACCTGCATGTTGCGCTCTCATAATATATTGTGATGTCATAATGCGGATACATTATGACGTCATAATACATTGTGACATCATAGTGCATACTAATTATGATGTCATCATATACTGTGACGTCATAATACATGCTCATGATGCTCCAGTAGATGTGACACAAATTGGGGTAAGCGAAATTGGTCATAAAACCTCCAAATTGCGCTCTCATAATATAATGTGATGTCATAATGCGGATACATTATGACGTCATAATACATTGTGACGTCATAGTGCATACTAATTATGATGTCATCATATACTGTGACGTCATAATACATGCTCATGATGCTCCAGTAGATGTGACACAAATTGGGGTAAGAGAAATTGGTCATAAAACCTGCAAATTGCTCTCTCATAATATATTGTGATGTCATAATGCGGATACATTATGACGTCATAATACATTGTGACTTCATAGTGCATACTAATTATGATGTCAACCTATTCTGTGACGTCATAATACATGCTCATGATGCTCCAGTAGATGTGACACAAATTGGGGTAAGAGAAATTGCTCATAATACCTGCATGTTGCGCTCTCATAATATATTGTGATGTCTTAATGCGGATACATTATGACGTCATAATACATTGTGATGTCATACTGCATACTAATTATGATGTCACCATATACTGTGACGTCATAATATATGGTAATGATGCTCCAGTAGAGGTGACACAAATTGGGGTAAGCGAAATCGGTCATAAAACCTGCAAATTGCGCTCTCATAATATATTGTGATGTCATAATGCGGATACATTTTGACGTCATAATACATTGTGACATCATAGTGCATACTAATTATGATGTCATCATATACTGTGACGTCATAATACATGCTCATGATGCTCCAGTAGATGTGACACAAATTGGGATAAGAGAAATTGCTCATAATACCTGCATGTTACGCTCTCATAATATATTGTGATGTCATAATGCGGATACATTATGACGTCATAATACATTGTGATGTCATAGTGCTTACTAATTATGATGTCATCATATACTGTGACGTCATAATACATGCTCATAATGCTCCAGTAGATGTGACACAAATTGGGGTTAGAGAAATTGCTCATAATACCTGCATGTTGCGCTCTCATAATATATTGTGATGTCATAATGCGGATACATTATGACGTCATAATACATTGTGACGTCATAGTGCATACTAATTATGATGTCATCATATACTGTGACGTCATAATACATGCTCATGATGCTCCAGGAGATGTGACACAAATTGGGGTAATCGAAAATTGTCATAAAACCTCCAAATTGCGCTCTCATAATATATTGTGATGTCATAATGCGGATACATTATGACGTCAAAATACATTGTGACATCATAGTGCATACTAATTATGATGTCATCATATACTGTGACGTCATAATACATCCTCATGATGATCCAGTAGATGTGACACAAATTGGGGTAAGAGAAATTGCTCATAATACCTGCATGTTGCGCTCTCATAATATATTGTGATGTCATAATGCGGATACATTATGACGTCATAATACATTGTGACATCATAGTGCATACTAATTATGATGTCATCATATACTGTGACGTCATAATACATGCTCATGATGCTCCAGTAGATGTGACACAAATTGGGATAAGAGAAATTGCTCATAATACCTGCATGTTGCGCTCTCATAATATATTGTGATGTCATAATGCGGATATATTATGATGTCATAATACATTGTGATGTCATAGTGCATACTAATTATGATGTCATCAAATACTGTGACGTCATAATACATGCTCATGATGCTCCAGTAGATGTGACACAAATTGGGGTAAGAGAAATTGCTCATATTACCTGCATGTTGCACTCTCATAATATATTGTGATGTCATAATGCGGATACATTATGACATCATAATACATTGTGACGTCACAGTGCATACTAATTATGATGTCATCATATACTGTGACGTCATAATACATGCTCATGATTCTCCAGTAGATGTGACACAAATTGGGGTAAGATAAATTGCTCATAATACCTGCAAATTGCGCTCTCATAATATATTGTGATGTCATAATGCGGATACATTATGACTTCATAATACATTGTGATGTCATAGTGCATACTAATTATGATGTCATCATATACTGTGACGTCATAATACATGCTCATGATGCTCCAGTTAATGTGACACAAATTGTGGTAAGAGAAATTCCTCATAATACCTGCATGTTGCGCTCTCATAATATATTGTGATGTCATAATGCGGATACATTATGACGTCATAATACATTGTGACGTCATAGTGCATACTAATTATGATGTCATCATATACTGTGACGTCATAATACATGCTCATGATGCTCCAGGAGATGTGACACAAATTGGGGTAAGAGAAATTGCTCATAATACCTGCATGTTGCGCTCTCATAATATATTGTGATGTCAGAATGCGGATACATTATGACGTCATAATACATTGTGACGTCATAGTGCATACTAATTATGATGTCATCATATACTGTGACGTCATAATACATGCTCATGATGCTCCAGTAGATGTGACACAAATTGGGGTAAGAGAAATTGCTCATAATACCTGCATGTGCGCTCTCATAATATATTGTGATGTCATAATGCGGATACATTAGGACTTCATAATACATTGTGATGTCATAGTGCATACTAATTATGATGTCATCATATACTGTGACGTCATAATACATGCTCATGATGCTCCAGTAGATGTGACACAAATTGGGGTAAGAGAAATTGCTCATAAAACCTGAAAATTGCGCTCTCATAATATATTGTGATGTCTTAATGCGGATACATTATGACGTCATAATACGTTGTGACGTCATACTGCATATTAATTATGATGTCATCATATACTGTGACTTCATAATACATGCTCATGATGCTCCAGTAGATGTGACACAAAATGAGGTAAGAGAAATTGCTCAAAATACCTGCATGTTGCGCTCTCATAATATATTGTGATGTCATAATGCGGATACATTATGACGTCATAATACATTGTGATGTCATAGTGCTTACTAATTATGATGTCATCATATACTGTGACGTCATAATACATGCTCATGATGCTCCAGTAGATGTGACACAAATTGGGGTAAGAGAAATTGCTCATAATACCTGCATGTTGCACTCTCATAATATATTGTGATGTCATAATGCGGATACATTATGACGTCATAATACATTGTGACGTCATAGTGCATACTAATTATGATGTCATCATATACTGTGACGTCATAATACATGCTCATGATGCTCCAGTAGATGTGACACAAATTGGGGTAAGAGAAATTGCTCATAATACCTGCATGTTGCGCTCTCATAATATATTGTGATGTCATAATGCGGATACATTATGACGTCATAATACATTGTGACGTCATAGTGCATACTAATTATGATGTCATCATATACTGTGACGTCATAATACATGCTCATGATGCTCCAGTAGATGTGACACAAATTGGGGTAAGCGAAATTGGTCATAAAACCTCAAAATGCGCTCTCATAGTATAATGTGATGTCATAATGCGGATACATTATGACGTCATAATACATTGTGACGTCATAGTGCATAATAATTATGATGTCATCATATACTGTGACGTCATAATACATGCTCATGATGCTCCAGTAGATGTGACACAAATTGGGGTAAGAGAAATTGGTCATAAAACCTGCAAATTGCTCTCTCATAATATATTGTGATGTCATAATGCAGATACATTATGACGTCATAATACATTGTGACTTCATAGTGCGTACTAATTATGATGTCAACCTCTTCTGTGACGTCATAATACATGCTCATGATGCTCCAGTAGATGTGACACAAATTGGGGTAAGAGAAATTGCTCATAATACCTGCATGTTGCGCTCTCATAATATATTGTGATGTCATAATGCGGATACATTATGACGTCATAATACATTGTGACATCATAGTTCATACTAATTATGATGTCATCGTATACTGTGATGTCATAATACATGCTCATGATGCTCCAGTAGATGTGACACAAATTGGGGTAAGAGAAATTGCTCATAATACCTGCATGTTGCGCTCTCATAAAATATTGTGATGTCATAATGCGGATACATTATGACTTCATAATACATTGTGATGTCATAGTGCATACTAATTATGATGTCATCATATACTGTGACATCATAATACATGCTCATGATGCTCCAGTAGATGTGACACAAATTGGGGTAAGAGAAATTGCTCATAAAACCTGAAAATTGCGCTCTCATAATATATTGTGATGTCTTAATGCGGATACATTATGACGTCATAATACGTTGTGACGTCATACTGCATATTAATTATGATGTCATCATATACTGTGACTTCATAATACATGCTCATGATTCTACAGTAGATGTGACAAAAATTGGGGTAAGCGAAATTGGTCATAAAACCTGCAAATTCCGCTCTCATAATATATTGTGATGTCATAATGCGGATACATTATGACGTCATAATACATTGTGACATCATAGTGCATACTAATTATGATGTCATCATATACTGTGACGTCATAATACATCCTCATGATGATCCAGTAGATGTGACACAAATTGGGGTAAGAGAAATTGCTCATAATACCTGCATGTTGCGCTCTCATAATATATTGTGATGTCATAATGCGGATACATTATGACGTCATAATACATTGTGACGTCATAGTGCATACTAATTATGATGTCATCATATACTGTGACGTCATAATACATGCTCATGATGCTCCAGTAGATGTGACACAAATTGGGATAAGAGAAATTGCTCATAATACCTGCATGTTGCGCTCTCATAATATATTGTGATGTCATAATGCGGATATATTATGATGTCATAATACATTGTGATGTCATAGTGCATACTAATTATGATGTCATCAAATACTGTGACGTCATAATACATGCTCATGATGCTCCAGTAGATGTGACACAAATTGGGGTAAGAGAAATTGCTCATAATACCTGCATGTTGCACTCTCATAATATATTGTGATGTCATAATGCGGATACATTATGACATCATAATACATTGTGACGTCACAGTGCATACTAATTATGATGTCATCATATACTGTGACGTCATAATACATGCTCATGATGCTCCAGTAGATGTGACACAAATTGGGGTAAGATAAATTGCTCATAATACCTGCAAATTGCGCTCTCATAATATATTGTGATGTCATAATGCGGATACATTATGACTTCATAATACATTGTGATGTCATAGTGCATACTAATTATGATGTCATCATATACTGTGACGTCATAATACATGCTCATGATGCTCCAGTTAATGTGACACAAATTGTGGTAAGAGAAATTCCTCATAATACCTGCATGTTGCGCTCTCATAATATATTGTGATGTCATAATGCGGATACATTATGACGTCATAATACATTGTGACGTCATAGTGCATACTAATTATGATGTCATCATATACTGTGACGTCATAATACATGCTCATGATGCTCCAGTAGATGTGACACAAATTGGGGTAAGAGAAATTGCTCATAATACCTGCATGTTGCGCTCTCATAATATATTGTGATGTCAGAATGCGGATACATTATGACGTCATAATACATTGTGACGTCATAGTGCATACTAATTATGATGTCATCATATACTGTGACGTCATAATACATGCTCATGATGCTCCAGTAGATGTGACACAAATTGGGGTAAGAGAAATTGCTCATAATACCTGCATGTTGCGCTCTCATAATATATTGTGATGTCATAATGCGGATACATTATGACTTCATAATACATTGTGATGTCATAGTGCATACTAATTATGATGTCATCATATACTGTGACGTCATAATACATGCTCATGATGCTCCAGTAGATGTGACACAAATTGGGGTAAGAGAAATTGCTCATAAAACCTGAAAATTGCGCTCTCATAATATATTGTGATGTCTTAATGCGGATACATTATGACGTCATAATACGTTGTGACGTCATACTGCATATTAATTATGATGTCATCATATACTGTGACTTCATAATACATGCTCATGATGCTCCAGTAGATGTGACACAAAATGAGGTAAGAGAAATTGCTCATAATACCTGCATGTTGCGCTCTCATAATATATTGTGATGTCATAATGCGGATACATTATGACGTCATAATACATTGTGATGTCATAGTGCTTACTAATTATGATGTCATCATATACTGTGACGTCATAATACATGCTCATGATGCTCCAGTAGATGTGACACAAATTGGGGTAAGAGAAATTGCTCATAATACCTGCATGTTGCACTCTCATAATATATTGTGATGTCATAATGCGGATACATTATGACGTCATAATACATTGTGACGTCATAGTGCATACTAATTATGATGTCATCATATACTGTGACGTCATAATACATGCTCATGATGCTCCAGTAGATGTGACACAAATTGGGGTAAGAGAAATTGCTCATAATACCTGCATGTTGCGCTCTCATAATATATTGTGATGTCATAATGCGGATACATTATGACGTCATAATACATTGTGACGTCATAGTGCATACTAATTATGATGTCATCATATACTGTGACATCATAATACATGCTCATGATGCTCCAGTAGATGTGACACAAATTGGGGTAAGCGAAATTGGTCATAAAACCTCAAAATGCGCTCTCATAGTATAATGTGATGTCATAATGCGGATACATTATGACGTCATAATACATTGTGACGTCATAGTGCATAATAATTATGATGTCATCATATACTGTGACGTCATAATACATGCTCATGATGCTCCAGTAGATGTGACACAAATTGGGGTAAGAGAAATTGGTCATAAAACCTGCAAATTGCTCTCTCATAATATATTGTGATGTCATAATGCAGATACATTATGACTTCATAATACATTGTGACTTCATAGTGCGTACTAATTATGATGTCAACCTCTTCTGTGACGTCATAATACATGCTCATGATGCTCCAGTAGATGTGACACAAATTGGGGTAAGAGAAATTGCTCATAATACCTGCATGTTGCGCTCTCATAATATATTGTGATGTCATAATGCGGATACATTATGACGTCATAATACATTGTGACATCATAGTTCATACTAATTATGATGTCATCGTATACTGTGATGTCATAATACATGCTCATGATGCTCCAGTAGATGTGACACAAATTGGGGTAAGAGAAATTGCTCATAATACCTGCATGTTGCGCTCTCATAAAATATTGATATGTCATAATGCGGATACATTATGACTTCATAATACATTGTGATGTCATAGTGCATACTAATTATGATGTCATCATATACTGTGACATCATAATACATGCTCATGATGCTCCAGTAGATGTGACACAAATTGGGGTAAGAGAAATTGCTCATAAAACCTGAAAATTGCGCTCTCATAATATAATGTGATGTCTTAATGCGGATACATTATGACGTCATAATACGTTGTGACGTCATACTGCATATTAATTATGATGTCATCATATACTGTGACTTCATAATACATGCTCATGATTCTACAGTAGATGTGACAAACATTGGGGTAAGCGAAATTGGTCATAAAACCTGCAAATTCCGCTCTCATAATATATTGTGATGTCATAATGCGGATACATTATGACGTCATAATACATTGTGACGTCATAGTGCATACTAATTATGATGTCATCATATACTGTGACGTCATAATACATGCTCATGATCCTCCAGTAGATGTGACACAAATTGGGGTAAGCGAAATTGGTCATAAAACCTGCAAATTGCGCTCTCATAATATATTGTGATGTCATAATGCGGATACATTATGACGTCATAATACATTGTGACGTCATAGTGCATATTAATTATGATGTCATCATATACTGTGATGTCATAATACATGCTCATGATGCTCCAGTAGATGTGACACAAATTGGTGTAAGAGAAATTGCTCATAATACCTGCATGTTGCGCTCTCATAATATATTGTGATGTCATAATGCGGATACATTATGACGTCATAATACATTGTGACGTCATAGTGCATACTAATTATGATGTCATCATATACTGTGACGTCATAATACATGCTCATGATGCTCCAGTAGATGTGACACAAATTGGGGTAAGCGAAATTGGTCATAAAACCTCCAAATTGCGCTCTCATTATATAATGTGATGTCATAATGCGGATACATTATGACGTCATAATACATTGTAACGTCATACTGCATACTAATTATGATGTCATCATATACTGTGATGTCAAAGTACATGCTCATGATGCTCCAGTAGATGTGACACAAATTGGCGTAAGCGAAATCGGTCATAAAACCTGCAAATTGCGCTCTCATAATATATTGTGATGTCATAATGCGGATACATTTTGACGTCAAAATACATTGTGACGTCATAGTGCATACTAATTATGATGTCATCATATACTGTGACGTCATAATACATGCTCATGATGCTCCAGTAGATGTGACACAAATTGGGGTAAGCGAATTTGGTCATAAAACATGCAAGTTGCGCTCTCATAATATATTTTGATGTCATAATGCGGATATATTATGACGTCATAATACATTGTGACGTCATAGTGCATACTAATTATGATGTCATCATATACTGTGACGTCATAATACATGCTCCTGATGCTCCAGTAGATGTGACACAAATTGGGGAAAGAGAAATTGCTCATAACACCTGCATGTTGGGCTCTCATAATATATTGTGATGTCATAATGCGGATACATTATGACGTCATAATACATTGTGACGTCATAGTGCATACTAATTATGATGTCATCATATACTGTGACGTCATAATACATGCTCATGATGCTCCAGTAGATGTGACACAAATTGGGGTAAGAGAAATTGCTCATAATACCTGCATGTTGCGCTCTCATAATATATTGTGATGTCATAATGCGGATACATTATGACTTCATAATACATTGTGACGTCATAGTGCATACTAATTACGATGTCATCATATACTGTGACGTCATAATACATGCTCATGATGCTCCAGTAGATGTGACACAAATTGGGGTAAGAGAAATTGCTCATAAAACCTGAAAATTGCGCTCTCATAGTATATTGTGATGTCTTAATGCGGATACATTATGACGTCATAATACGTTGTGACGTCATACTGCATATTAATTATGATGTCATCATATACTGTGACGTCATAATACATGCTCATGATGCTCCAGTAGATGTGACACAAATTGAGGTAAGAGAAATTGCTCATAATACCTGCATGTTGCGCTCTCATAATATATTGTGATGTCATAATGCGGATATATTATGACGTCATAATACATTGTGACGTCATACTGCATATTAATTATGATGTCATCATATACTGTGACGTCATAATACATGCTCATGATGCTCCAGTAGATGTGACAGAAATTGGGGTAAGCGAATTTGGTCATAAAACCTGCAAGTTGCGCTCTCATAATATATTGTGATGTCATAATGCGGATATATTATGACGTCATAATACATTGTGACGTCATAGTGCATACTAATTATGATGTCATCATATACTGTGACGTCATAATACATGCTCATGATGCTCCAGCTAATGTGACACAAATTGTGGTAAGAGAAATTCCTCATAATACCTGCATGTTGCGCTATCATAATATATTGTGATGTCATAATGCGGATACATTATCACGTCATAATACATTGTGACGTCATAGTGCATACTAATTATGATGTCATCATATACTGTGACGTCATAATACATGCTCATGATGCTCCAGTAGATGTGACACAAATTGGGGTAATAGAAATTGCTCATAATACCTGCATGTTGCGCTCTCATAATATATTGTGATGTCATAATGCGGATACATTATGACGTCATAATACATTGTGATGTCATAGTGCATACTAATCATGATGTCATCATATACTGTGACGTCATAATACATGCTCATGATTCTCCAGTAGATGTGACACAAATTGGGGTAAGAGAAATTGCTCATAATACCTGCATGTTGCGCTCTCATAATATATTGTGATGTCATAATGCGGATACATTTTGACTTCATAATACATTGTGATGTCATAGTCAATACTAATTATGATGTCATCATATACTGTGATGTCATAATACATGCTCATGATGCTCCAGTAGATGTGACACAAATTGGGGTAAGAGAAATTGCTCATAAAACCTGAAAATTGTGCTCTCATAGTATATTGTGATGTCTTAATGCGGATACATTATGACGTCATAATACGTTGTGACGTCATACTGCAAATTAATTATGATGTCATCATATACTGTGACGGCATAATACATGCTCATGATGCTCCAGTAGATGTGACACAAATTGGGGTAAGAGAAATTGCTCATAATACCTGCATGTTGCGCTCTCATAATATATTGTGATGTCATAATGCGGATACATTATGACGTCATAATACATTGTGACATCATAGTGCATACTAATTATGATGTCATCATATACTGTGACGTCATAATACATGCTCATGATGCTCCAGTAGATGTGACACAAATTGGGGTAAGAGAAATTGCTCATAATACCTGCATGTTGCGCTCTCATAATATATTGTGATGTCATAATGCGGATACATTATGACGTCATAATACATTGTGGCGTCATAGTGCATACTAATTATGATGTCATCATATACTGTGACGTCATAATACATGCTCATGATGCTCCAGTAGATGTGACAGAAATTGGGGTAAGCGAAATTGGTCATAAAACCTCCAAATTGCGCTCTCATAATATAATGTGATGTCATAATGCGGATACATTATGACGTCATAATACATTGTGACATCATAGTTCATACTAATTATGATGTCATCATATACTGTGACATCATAATACATGCTCATGATGCTCCAGTAGATGTGACACAAATTGGGGTAAGAGAAATTGGTCAAAAAACCTGCAAATTGCTCTCTCATAATATATTGTGATGTCATAATGCGGATACATTATCACGTCATAATACATTGTGACTTCATAGTGCATACTAATTATGATGTCAACCTATTCTGTGACGTCATAATACATGCTCATGATGCTCCAGTAGATGTGACACAAATTGTGGTAAGAGAAATTGCTCATAATACCTGCATGTTGCGCTCTCATAATATATTGTGATGTCATAATGCGGATACATTATGACGTCATAATACATTGTGACGTCATAGTTCATACTAATTATGATGTCATCGCATACTGTGACGTCATAATACATGCTCATGATGCTCCAGTAGATGTGACACAAATTGGGGTAAGAGAAATTGCTCATAAAACCTGCAAATTGCTCTCTCATAATATATTGTGATGTCTTAATGCGGATACATTATGACGTCATAATACATTGTGACGTAATACTGCATACTAATTATGATGTCATCATATACTGTGATGTCAAAGTACATGCTCATGATGGTCCAGTAGATGTGACACAAATTGGGGTAAGCGAAATCGGTCATAAAACCTGCAAATTGCGCTCTCATAATATATTGTGATGTCATAATGCGGATACATTTTGACGTCTTAATACATTGTGACGTCATAGTGCATATTAATTATGATGTCATCATATACTGTGACGTCATAATACATGCTCATGATGCTCCAGTAGATGTGACACAAATTGGGGTAAGAGAAATTGCTCATAAAACCTGCAAATTGCGCTCTCATAATATATTGTGATGTCTTAATGCGGATACATTATGACGTCATAATACATTGTGATGTCATACTGCATACTAATTATGATGTCACCATATACTGTGACGTCATAATACATGCTCATGATGCTCCAATAGAGGTGACACAAATTGGGGTAAGCGAAATCGGTCATAAAACCTGCAAATTGCGCTCTCATAATATATTGTGATGTCATAATGCGGATACATTTTGACGTCATAATACATTGTGACGTCATAGTGCATACTATTTATGATGTCATCATATACTGTGACGTCATAATACATGCTCATGATGCTCCAGTAGATGTGACACAAATTGGGGTAAGCGAATTTGGTCATAAAACCTGAAAATTGCGCTCTCATAATATATTGTGATGTCATAATGCGGATATATTATGACGTCATAATACATTGTGACGTCATACTGCATACTAATTATGATGTCATCATATACTGTGACGTCATAATACATGCTCATGATGCTCCAGTAGATGTGACACAAATTGGGGTAAGAGAAATTGCTCATAATACCTGCATGTTGCGCTCTCATAATATATTGTGATGTCATAATGCGGATACATTATGACGTCATAATACATTGTGACGTCATAGTGCATACTAATTATGATGTCATCAAATACTGTGACGTCATAATACATGCTCATGATGCTCCAGTAGATGTGACACAAATTGGGATAAGAGAAATTGCTCATAATACCTGCATGTTACGCTCTCAGAATATATTGTGATGTCATAATGCGGATACATTATGACGTCATAATACATTGTGATGTCATAGTGCTTATTAATTATGATGTCATCATATACTGTGACGTCATAATACATGCTCATAATGCTCCAGTAGATGTGACACAAATTGGGGTAAGAGAAATTGCTCATAATACCTGCATGTTGCGCTCTCATAATATATTGTGATGTCATAATGCGGATACATTATGACGTCATAATACATTGTGACGTCATAGTACATACTAATTATGATGTCATCATATACTGTGACGTCATAATACATGCTCATGATGCTCCAGGAGATGTGACACAAATTGGGGTAATCGAAAATTGTCATAAAACCTCCAAATTGCGCTCTCATAATATATTGTGATGTCATAATGCGGATACATTATGACGTCATAATACATTGTGACATCATAGTGCATACTAATTATGATGTCATCATATACTGTGATGTCATAATACATGCTCATGATGATCCAGTAGATGTGACACAAATTGGGGTAAGAGAAATTGCTCATAATACCTGCATGTTGCGCTCTCATAATATATTGTGATGTCATAATGCGGATACATTATGACATCATAATACATTGTGACGTCACAGTGCATACTAATTATGATGTCATCATATACTGTGACGTCATAATACATGCTCATGATGCTCCAGTAGATGTGACACAAATTGGGGTAAGATAAATTGCTCATAATACCTGAAAATTGCGCTCTCATAATATATTGTGATGTCATAATGCGGATACATTATGACGTCATAATACATTGTGATGTCATAGTGCATACTAATTATGATGTCATCATATACTGTGACGTCATAATACATGCTCATGATGCTCCAGTTAATGTGACACAAATTGTGGTAAGAGAAATTCCTCATAATACCTGCATGTTGTGCTCTCATAATATATTGTGATGTCATAATGCGGATACATTATGACGTCATAATACATTGAGACGTCATAATGCATACTAATTATGATGTCATCATATACTGTGACGTCATCATACATGCTCATGATGCTCCAGTAGATGTGACACAAATTGGGGTAAGAGAAATTGCTCATAATACCTGCATGTTGCGCTCTCATAATATATTGTGATGTCAGAATGCGGATACATTATGACATCATAATACATTGTGACGTCATAGTGCATACTAATTATGATGTCATCATATACTGTGACATCATAATACATGCTCATGATGCTCCAGTAGATGTGACACAAATTGGGGTAAGAGAAATTGCTCATAATACCTGCATGTTGCGCTCTCATAATATATTGTGATGTCATAATGCGGATACATTATGACTTCATAATACATTGTGATGTCATAGTGCATACTAATTATGATGTCATCATATACTGTGACGTCATAATACATGCTCATGATGCTCCAGTAGATGTGACACAAATTGGGGTAAGAGAAATTGCTCATAAAACCTGAAAATTGCGCTCTCATAATATATTGTGATGTCTTAATGCGGATACATTATGACGTCATAATACGTTGTGACGTCATACTGCATATTAATTATGATGTCATCATATACTGTGACTTCATAATACATGCTCATGATTCTACAGTAGATGTGACACAAATTGGGGTAAGCGAAATTGGTCATAAAACCTGCAAATTCCGCTCTCATAATATATTGTGATGTCATAATGCGGATACATTATGACGTCATAATACATTGTGACGTCATAGTGCATACTAATTATGATGTCATCATATACTGTGACGTCATAATACATGCTCATGATGCTCCAGTAGATGTGACACAAATTGTGGTAAGCGAAATTGGTCATAAAACCTGCAAATTGCGCTCTCATAATATATTGTGATGTCATAATGCGGATACATTATGACGTCATAATACATTGTGACGTCATAGTGCATACTAATTATGATGTCATCATATACTGTGACGTCATAATACATGCTCATGATGCTCCAGTAGATGTGACACAAAATGAGGTAAGAGAAATTGCTCATAATACCTGCATGTTGCGCTCTCTTAATATATTCTGATGTCATAATGCGGATACATTATGACGTCATAATACATTGTGACGTCATAGTGCATACTAATTGTGATGTCATCATATACTGTGACGTCATAATACATGCTCATGATGCTCCAGTAGATGTGACACAAATTGGGGTAAGAGAAATTGCTCATAATACCTGCAAGTTGCGCTCTCATAATATATTGTGATGTCATAATGCGGATACATTATGACATCATAATACATTGTGACGTCATAGTGCATACTAATTATGATGTCAACCTATTCTGTGACGTCATAATACATGCTCATGATGCTCCAGTAGATGTGACACATATTGGGGTAAGAGAAATTGCTCATAATACCTGCATGTTGCGCTCTCAAAATATATTGTGATGTCATAATGCGGATACATTATGACGTCATAATACATTGTGACGTCATAGTGCATACTAATTATGATGTCATCATATACTGTGACGTCATAATACATGCTCATGATGCTCCAGTAGATGTGACACAAATTGGTGTAAGAGAAATTGCTCATAAAACCTGCAAATTGCGCTCTCATAATATATTGTGATGTCTTAATGCGGATACATTATGACGTCATAATACATTGTGACGTCAAACTGCATACTAATTATGATGTCATCATATACTGTGATGTCAAAGTACATGCTCATGATGCTCCAGTAGATGTGACACAAATTGGGGTAAGCGAAATCGGTCATAAAACCTGCAAATTGCGCTCTCATAATATATTGTGATGTCTTAATGCGGATACATTTTGACGTCATAATACATTGTGACGTCATAGTGAATACTAATTATGATGTCATCATATACTGTGACGTCATAATACATGCTCATGATGCTCCAGTAGATGTGACACAAATTGTGGTAAGAGAAATTGCTCATAAAACCGGCAAATTGCGCTCTCATAATATATTGTGATGTCTTAATGCGGATACATTATGACGTCATAATACATTGTGACGTCATACTGCATACTAATTATGATGTCATCATATACTGTGACGTCATAATACATGCTCATGATGCTCCAGTAGATGTGACACAAATTGGGGTAAGCGAAATCGGTCATAAAACCTGCAAATTGCGCTCTCATAATATATTGTGATGTCATAATGCAGATACATTTTGACGTCATAATACATTGTGACGTCATAGTGCATACTAATTATGATGTCATCATATACTGTGACGTCATAATACATGCTCATGATGCTCCAGTAGATGTGACACAAATTGGGGTAAGCGAATTTGGTCATAAAACCTGCAAGTTGCGCTCTCATAATATATTGTGATGTCATAATGCGGATATATTATGACGTCATAATACATTGTGACGTCATAGTGCATACTAATTATGATGTCATCATATACTGTGACGTCATAATACATGCTCATGATGCTCCAGTAGATGTGACACAAATTGGGGTAAGAGAAATTGCTCATAATACCTGCATGTTGCGCTCTCATAATATATTGTGATGTCATAATGCGGATACATTATGACGTCATAATACATTGTGACGTCATAGTGCATACTAATTATGATGTCATCATATACTGTGACGTCATAATACATGCTCATGATGCTCCAGTAGATGTGACACAAATTGGGATAAGAGAAATTGCTCATAATACCTGCATGTTACGCTCTCATAATATATTGTGATGTCATAGTGCGGATACATTATGACGTCATAATACATTGTGACGTCATACTGCATACTAATTATGATGTCATCATATACTGTGACGTCATAATACATGCTCATGACGCTCCTGTAGATGTGACACAAATTGGGGTAAGAGAAATTGCTCATAATACCTGCATGTTGTGATCTCATAATATATTGTGATGTCATAATGCGGATACATTATGACGTCATAATACATTGTGATGTCATAGTGCTTACTAATTATGATGTCATCATATACTGTGACGTCATAATACATGCTCATGATGCTCCAGTAGATGTGACACAAATTGGGGTAAGAGAAATTGCTCATAATACCTGCATGTTGCGCTCTCATAATATATTGTGATGTCATAATGCGGATACATTATGACGTCATAATACATTGTGACGTCATAGTGCATACTAATTATGATGTCATCATATACTGTGACGTCATAATACATGCTCATGATGCTCCAGTAGATGTGACACAAATTGGGGTAAGCGAAATTGGTCATAAAACCCCCAAATTCCGCTCTCATTATATAATGTGATGTCATAATGCGGATACATTATGACGTCATAATACATTGTGACATCATAGTGCATACTAATTATGATGTCATCATATACTGTGACGTCATAATACATGCTCATGATGCTCCAGTAGATGTGACACAAATTGGGGTAAGAGAAATTGGTCATAAAACCTGCAAATTGCTCTCTCATAATATATTGTGATGTCATAATGCGGATACATTATGAGGTCATAATACATTGTGACTTCATAGTGCATACTAATTATGATGTCAACATATTCTGTGACGTCATAATACATGCTCATGATGCTCCAGTAGATGTGACACAAATTGGGGTAAGAGAAATTGCTCATAATACCTGCATGTTGCGCTCTCATAATATATTGTGATGTCATAATGCGGATACATTATGACGTCATAATACATTGTGACGTCATAGTGCATACTAATTATGATGTCATCATATACTGTGACGTCATAATACATGCTCATGATGCTCCAGTAGATGTGACACAAATTGGGGTAAGAGAAATTGCTCATAATACCTGCATGTTGTGCTCTCATAATATATTGTGATGTCATAATGCGGATACATTATGACGTCATAATACATTGAGACGTCATAATGCATACTAATTATGATGTCATCATATACTGTGACGTCATCATACATGCTCATGATGCTCCAGTAGATGTGACACAAATTGGGGTAAGAGAAATTGCTCATAATACCTGCATGTTGCGCTCTCATAATATATTGTGATGTCAGAATGCGGATACATTATGACATCATAATACATTGTGACGTCATAGTGCATACTAATTATGATGTCATCATATACTGTGACATCATAATACATGCTCATGATGCTCCAGTAGATGTGACACAAATTGGGGTAAGAGAAATTGCTCATAATACCTGCATGTTGCGCTCTCATAATATATTGTGATGTCATAATGCGGATACATTATGACTTCATAATACATTGTGATGTCATAGTGCATACTAATTATGATGTCATCATATACTGTGACGTCATAATACATGCTCATGATGCTCCAGTAGATGTGACACAAATTGGGGTAAGAGAAATTGCTCATAAAACCTGAAAATTGCGCTCTCATAATATATTGTGATGTCTTAATGCGGATACATTATGACGTCATAATACGTTGTGACGTCATACTGCATATTAATTATGATGTCATCATATACTGTGACTTCATAATACATGCTCATGATTCTACAGTAGATGTGACACAAATTGGGGTAAGCGAAATTGGTCATAAAACCTGCAAATTCCGCTCTCATAATATATTGTGATGTCATAATGCGGATACATTATGACGTCATAATACATTGTGACGTCATAGTGCATACTAATTATGATGTCATCATATACTGTGACGTCATAATACATGCTCATGATGCTCCAGTAGATGTGACACAAATTGTGGTAAGCGAAATTGGTCATAAAACCTGCAAATTGCGCTCTCATAATATATTGTGATGTCATAATGCGGATACATTATGACGTCATAATACATTGTGACGTCATAGTGCATACTAATTATGATGTCATCATATACTGTGACGTCATAATACATGCTCATGATGCTCCAGTAGATGTGACACAAAATGAGGTAAGAGAAATTGCTCATAATACCTGCATGTTGCGCTCTCTTAATATATTCTGATGTCATAATGCGGATACATTATGACGTCATAATACATTGTGACGTCATAGTGCATACTAATTGTGATGTCATCATATACTGTGACGTCATAATACATGCTCATGATGCTCCAGTAGATGTGACACAAATTGGGGTAAGAGAAATTGCTCATAATACCTGCAAGTTGCGCTCTCATAATATATTGTGATGTCATAATGCGGATACATTATGACATCATAATACATTGTGACGTCATAGTGCATACTAATTATGATGTCAACCTATTCTGTGACGTCATAATACATGCTCATGATGCTCCAGTAGATGTGACACATATTGGGGTAAGAGAAATTGCTCATAATACCTGCATGTTGCGCTCTCAAAATATATTGTGATGTCATAATGCGGATACATTATGACGTCATAATACATTGTGACGTCATAGTGCATACTAATTATGATGTCATCATATACTGTGACGTCATAATACATGCTCATGATGCTCCAGTAGATGTGACACAAATTGGTGTAAGAGAAATTGCTCATAAAACCTGCAAATTGCGCTCTCATAATATATTGTGATGTCTTAATGCGGATACATTATGACGTCATAATACATTGTGACGTCAAACTGCATACTAATTATGATGTCATCATATACTGTGATGTCAAAGTACATGCTCATGATGC
This sequence comes from Aotus nancymaae, assembly GCF_030222135.1. Classification (NCBI taxonomy): domain Eukaryota; kingdom Metazoa; phylum Chordata; class Mammalia; order Primates; family Aotidae; genus Aotus; species Aotus nancymaae. The sequence continues at coordinate 1,325,901 of NW_026988475.1, read as the reverse complement.
TCCAGTAGATGTGACACAAATTGGGGTAAGCGAAATCGGTCATAAAACCTGCAAATTGCGCTCTCATAATATATTGTGATGTCTTAATGCGGATACATTTTGACGTCATAATACATTGTGACGTCATAGTGAATACTAATTATGATGTCATCATATACTGTGACGTCATAATACATGCTCATGATGCTCCAGTAGATGTGACACAAATTGTGGTAAGAGAAATTGCTCATAAAACCGGCAAATTGCGCTCTCATAATATATTGTGATGTCTTAATGCGGATACATTATGACGTCATAATACATTGTGACGTCATACTGCATACTAATTATGATGTCATCATATACTGTGACGTCATAATACATGCTCATGATGCTCCAGTAGATGTGACACAAATTGGGGTAAGCGAAATCGGTCATAAAACCTGCAAATTGCGCTCTCATAATATATTGTGATGTCATAATGCAGATACATTTTGACGTCATAATACATTGTGACGTCATAGTGCATACTAATTATGATGTCATCATATACTGTGACGTCATAATACATGCTCATGATGCTCCAGTAGATGTGACACAAATTGGGGTAAGCGAATTTGGTCATAAAACCTGCAAGTTGCGCTCTCATAATATATTGTGATGTCATAATGCGGATATATTATGACGTCATAATACATTGTGACGTCATAGTGCATACTAATTATGATGTCATCATATACTGTGACGTCATAATACATGCTCATGATGCTCCAGTAGATGTGACACAAATTGGGGTAAGAGAAATTGCTCATAATACCTGCATGTTGCGCTCTCATAATATATTGTGATGTCATAATGCGGATACATTATGACGTCATAATACATTGTGACGTCATAGTGCATACTAATTATGATGTCATCATATACTGTGACGTCATAATACATGCTCATGATGCTCCAGTAGATGTGACACAAATTGGGATAAGAGAAATTGCTCATAATACCTGCATGTTACGCTCTCATAATATATTGTGATGTCATAGTGCGGATACATTATGACGTCATAATACATTGTGACGTCATACTGCATACTAATTATGATGTCATCATATACTGTGACGTCATAATACATGCTCATGACGCTCCTGTAGATGTGACACAAATTGGGGTAAGAGAAATTGCTCATAATACCTGCATGTTGTGATCTCATAATATATTGTGATGTCATAATGCGGATACATTATGACGTCATAATACATTGTGATGTCATAGTGCTTACTAATTATGATGTCATCATATACTGTGACGTCATAATACATGCTCATGATGCTCCAGTAGATGTGACACAAATTGGGGTAAGAGAAATTGCTCATAATACCTGCATGTTGCGCTCTCATAATATATTGTGATGTCATAATGCGGATACATTATGACGTCATAATACATTGTGACGTCATAGTGCATACTAATTATGATGTCATCATATACTGTGACGTCATAATACATGCTCATGATGCTCCAGTAGATGTGACACAAATTGGGGTAAGCGAAATTGGTCATAAAACCCCCAAATTCCGCTCTCATTATATAATGTGATGTCATAATGCGGATACATTATGACGTCATAATACATTGTGACATCATAGTGCATACTAATTATGATGTCATCATATACTGTGACGTCATAATACATGCTCATGATGCTCCAGTAGATGTGACACAAATTGGGGTAAGAGAAATTGGTCATAAAACCTGCAAATTGCTCTCTCATAATATATTGTGATGTCATAATGCGGATACATTATGAGGTCATAATACATTGTGACTTCATAGTGCATACTAATTATGATGTCAACATATTCTGTGACGTCATAATACATGCTCATGATGCTCCAGTAGATGTGACACAAATTGGGGTAAGAGAAATTGCTCATAATACCTGCATGTTGCGCTCTCATAATATATTGTGATGTCATAATGCGGATACATTATGACGTCATAATACATTGTGACGTCATAGTGCATACTAATTATGATGTCATCATATACTGTGACGTCATAATACATGCTCATGATGCTCCAGTAGATGTGACACAAATTGGGATAAGAGAAATTTCTCATAATACCTGCATGTTACGCTCTCATAATATATTGTGATGTCATAATGCGGATACATTATGACGTCATAATACATTGTGATGTCATAGTGCTTACTAATTATGATGTCATCATATACTGTGACGTCATAATACATGCTCATGATGCTCCAGTAGATGTGACACAAATTGTGGCAAGAGAAATTGCTCATAATACCTGCATGTTGCGCTCTCATAATATATTGTGATGTCATAATGCGGATACATTATGACGTCATAATACATTGTGACGTCATAGTGCATACTAATTATGATGTCATCATATACTGTGACGTCATAATACATGCTCATGATGCTCCAGTAGATGTGACACAAATTGGGATAAGAGAAATTGCTCATAATACCTGCATGTTACGCTCTCATAATATATTGTGATGTCATAGTGCGGATACATTATGACGTCATAATACATTGTGACGTCATACTGCATACTAATTATGATGTCATCATATACTGTGACGTCATAATACATGCTCATGACGCTCCTGTAGATGTGACACAAATTGGGGTAAGAGAAATTGCTCATAATACCTGCATGTTGTGATCTCATAATATATTGTGATGTCATAATGCGGATACATTATGACGTCATAATACATTGTGATGTCATAGTGCTTACTAATTATGATGTCATCATATACTGTGACGTCATAATACATGCTCATGATGCTCCAGTAGATGTGACACAAATTGGGGTAAGAGAAATTGCTCATAATACCTGCATGTTGCGCTCTCATAATATATTGTGATGTCATAATGCGGATACATTATGACGTCATAATACATTGTGACGTCATAGTGCATACTAATTATGATGTCATCATATACTGTGACGTCATAATACATGCTCATGATGCTCCAGTAGATGTGACACAAATTGGGGTAAGCGAAATTGGTCATAAAACCCCCAAATTCCGCTCTCATTATATAATGTGATGTCATAATGCGGATACATTATGACGTCATAATACATTGTGACATCATAGTGCATACTAATTATGATGTCATCATATACTGTGACGTCATAATACATGCTCATGATGCTCCAGTAGATGTGACACAAATTGGGGTAAGAGAAATTGGTCATAAAACCTGCAAATTGCTCTCTCATAATATATTGTGATGTCATAATGCGGATACATTATGACGTCATAATACATTGTGACTTCATAGTGCATACTAATTATGATGTCAACATATTCTGTGACGTCATAATACATGCTCATGATGCTCCAGTAGATGTGACACAAATTGGGGTAAGAGAAATTGCTCATAATACCTGCATGTTGCGCTCTCATAATATATTGTGATGTCATAATGCGGATACATTATGACGTCATAATACATTGTGACGTCATAGTGCATACTAATTATGATGTCATCATATACTGTGACGTCATAATACATGCTCATGATGCTCCAGTAGATGTGACACAAATTGGGATAAGAGAAATTTCTCATAATACCTGCATGTTACGCTCTCATAATATATTGTGATGTCATAATGCGGATACATTATGACGTCATAATACATTGTGATGTCATAATGCTTACTAATTATGATGTCATCATATACTGTGACGTCATAATACATGCTCATGATGCTCCAGTAGATGTGACACAAATTGTGGCAAGAGAAATTGCTCATAATACCTGCATGTTGCGCTCTCATAATATATTGTGATGTCATAATGTGGATACATTATGACGTCATAATACATTGTGACGTCATAGTGCATACTAATTATGATGTCATCATATACTGTGACGTCATAATACATGCTCATGATGCTCCAGTAGATGTGACACAAATTGGGGTCAGAGAAATTGCTCATAATACCTGCATGTTGCGCTCTCATAATATATTGTGATGTCATAATGCGGATACATTATGACGTCATAATACATTGTGATGACATAGTGCATACTAATTATGATGTCATCATATACTGTGACGTCATAGTACATGCTCATGATTCTCCAGTAGATGTGACACAAATTGGGGTAAGAAAAATTGCTGATAATACCTGCATGATGCGCTCTCATAATATATTGTGATGTCATAGTGCGGATACATTATGACGTCATAATACATTGTGACGTCATAGTGCATACTAATTATGATGTCATCATATACTGTGACGTCATAATACATGCTCATGACGCTCCTGTAGATGTGACACAAATTGGGGTAAGAGAAATTGCTCATAATACCTGCATGTTGTGATCTCATAATATATTGTGATGTCATAATGCGGATACATTATGACGTCATAATACATTGTGATGTCATAGTGCTTACTAATTATGATGTCATCATATACTGTGACGTCATAATACATGCTCATGATGCTCCAGTAGATGTGACACAAATTGGGGTAAGAGAAATTGCTCATAATACCTGCATGTTGCGCTCTCATAATATATTGTGATGTCATAATGCGGATACATTATGACGTCATAATACATTGTGACGTCATAGTGCATACTAATTATGATGTCATCATATACTGTGACGTCATAATACATGCTCATGATGCTCCAGTAGATGTGACACAAATTGGGGTAAGCGAAATTGGTCATAAAACCACCAAATTCCGCTCTCATTATATAATGTGATGTCATAATGCGGATACATTATGACGTCATAATACATTGTGACATCATAGTGCATACTAATTATGATGTCATCATATACTGTGACGTCATAATACATGCTCATGATGCTCCAGTAGATGTGACACAAATTGGGGTAAGAGAAATTGGTCATAAAACCTGCAAATTGCTCTCTCATAATATATTGTGATGTCATAATGGGGATACATTATGACGTCATAATACATTGTGACTTCATAGTGCATACTAATTATGATGTCAACATATTCTGTGACGTCATAATACATGCTCATGATGCTCCAGTAGATGTGACACAAACTGGGGTAAGAGAAATTGCTCATAATACCTGCATGTTGCGCTCTCATAATATATTGTGATGTCATAATGCGGATACATTATGACGTCATAATACATTGTGACGTCATAGTGCATACTAATTATGATGTCATCATATACTGTGACGTCATAATACATGCTCATGATGCTCCAGTAGATGTGACACAAATTGGGATAAGAGAAATTTCTCATAATACCTGCATGCTACGCTCTCATAATATATTGTGATGTCATAATGCGGATACATTATGACGTCATAATACATTGTGACGTCATAGTGCATACTAATTATGATGTCATCAAATACTGTGACGTCATAATACATGCTCATGATGCTCCAGTAGATGTGACACAAATTGGGGTAAGAGAAATTGCTCATAATACCTGCATGATGCGCTCTCATAATATATTGTGATGTCATAATGTGGATACATTATGACGTCATAATACATTGTGACGTCATAGTGCATACTAATTATGATATCATCATATACTGTGACGTCATAATACATGCTCATGATGCTCCTGTAGATGTGACAGAAATTGGGGTAAGAGAAATTGCTCATAATACCTGCATGTTGTGATCTCAAAATATATTGTGATGTCATAATGCGGATACATTATGACGTCATAATACATTGTGAAGTCATAGTGCTTACTAATTATGATGTCATCATATACTGTGACGTCATAATACATGCTCATGATGCTCCAGTAGATGTGACACAAATTGTGGTAAGAGAAATTGCTCATAATACCTGCATGTTGCGCTCTCATAATATATTGTGATGTCATAATGTGGATACATTATGACGTCATAATACATTGTGACGTCATAGTGCATACTAATTATGATGTCATCATATACTGTGACGTCATAATACATGCTCATGATGCTCCAGTAGATGTGACACAAATTGGGGTAAGAGAAATTGCTCATAATACCTGCATGTTGCGCTCTCATAATATATTGTGATGTCATAATGCGGATACATTATGACGTCATAATACATTGTGACGACATAGTGCATACTAATTATGATGTCATCATATACTGTGACGTCATAATACATGCTCATGATGCTCCAGTAGACGTGACACAAATTGTGGTAAGAGAAATTGCTCATAATACCTGCATGTTGCGCTCTCATAATATATTGTGATGTCATAATGTGGATACATTATGACGTCATAATACATTGTGACGTCATAGTGCATACTAATTATGATGTCATCATATACTGTGACGTCATAATACATGCTCATGATGCTCCAGTAGATGTGACACAAATTGGGGTAAGAGAAATTGCTCATAATACCTGCATGTTGCGCTCTCATAATATATTGTGATGTCATAATGCGGATACATTATGACGTCATAATACATTGTGACGACATAGTGCATACTAATTATGATGTCATCATATACTGTGACGTCATAATACATGCTCATGATGCTCCAGTAGATGTGACACAAATTGGGGTAAGAGAAATTGCTCATAATACCTGCATGTTGCGCTCTCATAATATATTGTGATGTCATAATGCGGATACATTATGACGTCATAATACATTGTGATGTCATAGTGCATACTAATTATGATGTCATCATATACTGTGACGTCATAATACATGCTCATGATGCTCCAGTAGATGTGACACAAATTGGGATAAGAGAAATTGCTCATAATACCTGCATGTTGCGCTCTTATAATATATTGTGATGTCATTATGCGGATATATTATGATGTGATAATACATTGTGATGTCATAGTGCATACTAATTATGATGTCATCAAATACTGTGACGTCATAATACATGCTCATGATGCTCCATTAGATGTGACACAAATTGGGGTAAGAGAAATTGCTCATGATACCTGCATGTTGCGCTCTCATAATATATTGTGATGTCATAATGCGGATACATTATGACATCATAATACATTGTGACGTCACAGTGCATACTAATTATGATGTCAATATATACTGTGACGTCATAATACATGCTCATGATGCTCCAGTAGATGTGACACAAATTGGGGTAAGATAAATTGCTCATAATACCTGCAAATTGCGCTCTCATAATATATTGTGATGTCATAATGCGGATACATTATGACGTCATAATACATTGTGATGTCATAGTGCATACTAATTATGATGTCATCATATACTGTGACATCATAATACATGCTCATGATGCTCCAGTAGATGTGACGCAAATTGTGGTAAGAGAAATTGCTCATAATACCTGCATGTTGCGATCTCATAATATATTGTGATGTCATAATGCGGATACATTATGACGTCATAATACATTGTGACGTCATAGTGCATACTAATTATGATGTCATCATATACTGTGACGTCATAATACATGCTCATGATGCTCCAGTAGAAGTGACACAAATTGGGGTAAGAGAAATTGCTCATAATACCTGCATGTTGCGCTCTCATAATATACTGTGATGTCATAATGCGGATACATTATGACTTCATAATACATTGTGATGTCATAGTGCATACTAATTATGATGTCATCATATACTGTGACGTCATAATACATGCTCATGATGCTCCAGTAGATGTGACACAAATTGGGGTAAGAGAAATTGCTCTTAAAACCAGAAAATTGCGCTCTCATAATATATTGTGATGTCTTAATGCGGATACATTATGACGTCATAATACCTTGTGACGTCATACTGCATATTAATTATGATGTCATCATATACTGTGACTTCATAATACATGCTCATGAATCTATAGTAGATGTGACACAAATTGGGGTAAGAGAAATTGCTCATAAAACCTGCAATTTGCGCTCTCATAATATATTGTGATGTCTTAATGCGCATACATTATGACGTCATAACACATTGTGACGTCATACTGCATACTAATTATGATGTCATCATATACTGTGATGTCATAATACATGCTCATGATGCTCCAGTAGATGTGACACAAATTGGGGTAAGCGAAATCGGTCATAAAACCTGCAAATTGCGCTCTCATAATATATTGTGATGTCATAATGCGGATACATTTTGACGTCATAATACATTGTGACGTCAGAGTACATACTAATTATGATGTCATCATATACTGTGACGTCATAATACATGCTCATGATGCTCCAGTAGATGTGACACAAATTGGGGTAAGCGAATTTGTTCATAAAACCTGCAAGTTGCGCTCTCATAATATATTGTGATGTCATAATGCGGATATATTATGACGTCATAATACATTGTGACGTCATAGTGCATACTAATTATGATGTCATCATATACTGTGACGTCATAATACATGCTCATGATGCTCCAGTAGATGTGACACAAATTGGGGTAAGAGAAATTGCTCATAATACCTGCATGTTGCGCTCTCATAATATATTGTGATGTCATAATGCGGATACATTATGACATCATAATACATTGTGACGTCACAGTGCATACTAATTATGATGTCATCATATACTGTGACGTCATAATACATGCTCATGATGCTCCAGTAGATGTGACACAAATTGGGGTAAGAGAAATTGGTCATAAAACCTGCAAATTGCTCTCTCATAATATATTGTGATGTCATAATGCGGATACATTATGACGTCATAATACACTGTGACTTCATAGTGCATACTAATTATGATGTCAACATATTCTGTGACGTCATAATACATGCTCATGATGCTCCAGTAGATGTGACACAAATTGGGGTAAGAGAAATTGCTCATAATACATGCATGTTGCGCTCTCATAATATATTGTGATGTCATAATGCGGATACATTATGACGTCATAATACATTGTGACGTCATAGTGCATACTAATTATGATGTCATCATATACTGTGACGTCATAATACATGCTCATGATGCTCCAGTAGATGTGACACAAATTGGGATAAGAGAAATTTCTCATAATACCTGCATGTTACGCTCTCATAATATATTGTGATGTCATAATGCGGATACATTATGACGTCATAATACATTGTGATGTCATAGTGCTTACTAATTATGATGTCATCATATACTGTGACGTCATAATACATGCTCATGATGCTCCAGTAGATGTGACACAAATTGTGGCAAGAGAAATTGCTCATAATACCTGCATGTTGCGCTCTCATAATATATTGTGATGTCATAATGTGGATACATTATGACGTCATAATACATTGTGACGTCATAGTGCATACTAATTATGATGTCATCATATACTGTGACGTCATAATACATGCTCATGATGCTCCAGTAGATGTGACACAAATTGGGGTAAGGGAAATTGGTCATAAAACCACCAAATTCCGCTCTCATTATATAATGTGATGTCATAATGCGGATACATTATGACGTCATAATACATTGTGACATCATAGTGCATACTAATTATGATGTCATCATATACTGTGACGTCATAATACATGCTCATGATGCTCCAGTAGATGTGACACAAATTGGGGTAAGAGAAATTGGTCATAAAACCTGCAAATTGCTCTCTCATAATATATTGTGATGTCATAATGCGGATACATTATGACGTCATAATACATTGTGACTTCATAGTGCATACTAATTATGATGTCAACATATTCTGTGACGTCATAATACATGCTCATGATGCTCCAGTAGATGTGACACAAACTGGGGTAAGAGAAATTGCTCATAATACCTGCATGTTGCGCTCTCATAATATATTGTGATGTCATAATGCGGATACATTATGACGTCATAATACATTGTGACGTCATAGTGCATACTAATTATGATGTCATCATATACTGTGACGTCATAATACATGCTCATGATGCTCCAGTAGATGTGACACAAATTGGGATAAGAGAAATTTCTCATAATACCTGCATGCTACGCTCTCATAATATATTGTGATGTCATAATGCGGATACATTATGACGTCATAATACATTGTGACGTCATAGTGCATACTAATTATGATGTCATCAAATACTGTGACGTCATAATACATGCTCATGATGCTCCAGTAGATGTGACACAAATTGGGGTAAGAGAAATTGCTCATAATACCTGCATGATGCGCTCTCATAATATATTGTGATGTCATAATGTGGATACATTATGACGTCATAATACATTGTGACGTCATAGTGCATACTAATTATGATATCATCATATACTGTGATGTCATAATACATGCTCATGATGCTCCTGTAGATGTGACAGAAATTGGGGTAAGAGAAATTGCTCATAATACCTGCATGTTGTGATCTCAAAATATATTGTGATGTCATAATGCGGATACATTATGACGTCATAATACATTGTGAAGTCATAGTGCTTACTAATTATGATGTCATCATATACTGTGACGTCATAATACATGCTCATGATGCTCCAGTAGATGTGACACAAATTGTGGTAAGAGAAATTGCTCATAATACCTGCATGTTGCGCTCTCATAATATATTGTGATGTCATAATGTGGATACATTATGACGTCATAATACATTGTGACGTCATAGTGCATACTAATTATGATGTCATCATATACTGTGACGTCATAATACATGCTCATGATGCTCCAGTAGATGTGACACAAATTGGGGTAAGAGAAATTGCTCATAATACCTGCATGTTGCGCTCTCATAATATATTGTGATGTCATAATGCGGATACATTATGACATCATAATACATTGTGACGTCACAGTGCATACTAATTATGATGTCAATATATACTGTGACGTCATAATACATGCTCATGATGCTCCAGTAGATGTGACACAAATTGGGGTAAGATAAATTGCTCATAATACCTGCAAATTGCGCTCTCATAATATATTGTGATGTCATAATGCGGATACATTATGACGTCATAATACATTGTGATGTCATAGTGCATACTAATTATGATGTCATCATATACTGTGACATCATAATACATGCTCATGATGCTCCAGTAGATGTGACGCAAATTGGGGTAAGAGAAATTGCTCATAATACCTGCATGTTGCGCTCTCATAATATATTGTGATGTCATAATGCGGATACATTATGACGTCATAATACATTGTGACGTCATAGTGCATACTAATTATGATGTCATCATATACTGTGACGTCATAATACATGCTCATGATGCTCCAGTAGATGTGACACAAATTGGGGTAAGAGAAATTGCTCATAATACCTGCATGTTGCGCTCTCATAATATACTGTGATGTCATAATGCGGATACATTATGACTTCATAATACATTGTGATGTCATAGTGCATACTAATTATGATGTCATCATATACTGTGACGTCATAATACATGCTCATGATGCTCCAGTAGATGTGACACAAATTGGGGTAAGAGAAATTGCTCATAAAACCAGAAAATTGCGCTCTCATAATATATTGTGATGTCTTAATGCGGATACATTATGACGTCATAATACGTTGTGACGTCATACTGCATATTAATTATGATGTCATCATATACTGTGACTTCATAATACATGCTCATGAATCTATAGTAGATGTGACACAAATCGGGGTAAGAGAAATTGCTCATAAAACCTGCAATTTGCGCTCTCATAATATATTGTGATGTCTTAATGCGCATACATTATGACGTCATAACACATTGTGACGTCATACTGCATACTAATTATGATGTCATCAAATACTGTGACGTCATAATACATGCTCATGATGCTCCAGTAGATGTGACACAAATTGGGGTAAGAGAAATTGCTCATAATACCTGCATGATGCGCTCTCATAATATATTGTGATGTCATAATGTGGATACATTATAACGTCATAATACATTGTGACGTCATAGTGCATACTAATTATGATATCATCATATACTGTGACGTCATAATACATGCTCATGATGCTCCTGTAGATGTGACAGAAATTGGGGTAAGAGAAATTGCTCATAATACCTGCATGTTGTGATCTCAAAATATATTGTGATGTCATAATGCGGATACATTATGACGTCATAATACATTGTGAAGTCATAGTGCTTACTAATTATGATGTCATCATATACTGTGACGTCATAATACATGCTCATGATGCTCCAGTAGACGTGACACAAATTGTGGTAAGAGAAATTGCTCATAATACCTGCATGTTGCGCTCTCATAATATATTGTGATGTCATAATGTGGATACATTATGACGTCATAATACATTGTGACGTCATAGTGCATACTAATTATGATGTCATCATATACTGTGACGTCATAATACATGCTCATGATGCTCCAGTAGATGTGACACAAATTGGGGTAAGAGAAATTGCTCATAATACCTGCATGTTGCGCTCTCATAATATATTGTGATGTCATAATGCGGATACATTATGACGTCATAATACATTGTGACGACATAGTGCATACTAATTATGATGTCATCATATACTGTGACGTCATAATACATGCTCATGATGCTCCAGTAGATGTGACACAAATTGGGGTAAGAGAAATTGCTCATAATACCTGCATGTTGCGCTCTCATAATATATTGTGATGTCATAATGCGGATACATTATGACGTCATAATACATTGTGATGTCATAGTGCATACTAATTATGATGTCATCATATACTGTGACGTCATAATACATGCTCATGATGCTCCAGTAGATGTGACACAAATTGGGATAAGAGAAATTGCTCATAATACCTGCATGTTGCGCTCTTATAATATATTGTGATGTCATTATGCGGATATATTATGATGTGATAATACATTGTGATGTCATAGTGCATACTAATTATGATGTCATCAAATACTGTGACGTCATAATACATGCTCATGATGCTCCATTAGATGTGACACAAATTGGGGTAAGAGAAATTGCTCATGATACCTGCATGTTGCGCTCTCATAATATATTGTGATGTCATAATGCGGATACATTATGACATCATAATACATTGTGACGTCACAGTGCATACTAATTATGATGTCAATATATACTGTGACGTCATAATACATGCTCATGATGCTCCAGTAGATGTGACACAAATTGGGGTAAGATAAATTGCTCATAATACCTGCAAATTGCGCTCTCATAATATATTGTGATGTCATAATGCGGATACATTATGACGTCATAATACATTGTGATGTCATAGTGCATACTAATTATGATGTCATCATATACTGTGACATCATAATACATGCTCATGATGCTCCAGTAGATGTGACGCAAATTGGGGTAAGAGAAATTGCTCATAATACCTGCATGTTGCGCTCTCATAATATATTGTGATGTCATAATGCGGATACATTATGACGTCATAATACATTGTGACGTCATAGTGCATACTAATTATGATGTCATCATATACTGTGACGTCATAATACATGCTCATGATGCTCCAGTAGAAGTGACACAAATTGGGGTAAAAGAAATTGCTCATAATACCTGCATGTTGCGCTCTCATAATATACTGTGATGTCATAATGCGGATACATTATGACTTCATAATACATTGTGATGTCATAGTGCATACTAATTATGATGTCATCATATACTGTGACGTCATAATACATGCTCATGATGCTCCAGTAGATGTGACACAAATTGGGGTAAGAGAAATTGCTCTTAAAACCAGAAAATTGCGCTCTCATAATATATTGTGATGTCTTAATGCGGATACATTATGACGTCATAATACCTTGTGACGTCATACTGCATATTAATTATGATGTCATCATATACTGTGACTTCATAATACATGCTCATGAATCTATAGTAGATGTGACACAAATTGGGGTAAGAGAAATTGCTCATAAAACCTGCAATTTGCGCTCTCATAATATATTGTGATGTCTTATTGCGCATACATTATGACGTCATAACACATTGTGACGTCATACTGCATACTAATTATGATGTCATCATATACTGTGATGTCATAATACATGCTCATGATGCTCCAGTAGATGTGACACAAATTGGGGTAAGCGAAATCGGTCATAAAACCTGCAAATTGCTCTCTCATAATATATTGTGATGTCATAATGCGGATACATTTTGACGTCATAATACATTGTGACGTCATAGTGCATACTAATTATGATGTCATCATATACTGTGACGTCATAATACATGCTCATGATGCTCCAGTAGATGTGACACAAATTGGGGTAAGCGAATTTGTTCATAAAACCTGCAAGTTGCGCTCTCATAATATATTGTGATGTCATAATGCGGATATATTATGACGTCATAATACATTGTGACGTCATAGTGCATACTAATTATGATGTCATCATATACTGTGACGTCATAATACATGCTCATGATGCTCCAGTAGATGTGACACAAATTGGGGTAAGAGAAATTGCTCATAATACCTGCATGTTGCGCTCTCATAATATATTGTGATGTCATAATGCGGATATATTATGACGTCATAATACATTGTGACGGCATAGTGCATACTAATTATGATGTCATCATATACTGTGGCGTCATAATACATGCTCATGATGCTCCAGTAGATGTGACACAAATTGGGATAAGAGAAATTGCTCATAATACCTGCATGTTGCGCTCTCATAATATATTGTGATGTCATAATGCGGATATATTATGATGTCATAATACATTGTGATGTCATAGTGCATACTAATTATGATGTCATCAAATACTGTGAAGTCATAATACATGCTCATGATGCTCCAGTAGATGTGACACAAATTGGGGTAAGAGAAATTGCTCATAATACCTGCATGTTGCGCTCTCATAATATATTGTGATGTCATAATGCGGATACATTATGACATCATAATACATTGTGACGTCACAGTGCATACTAATTATGATGTCATCATATACTGTGACGTCATAATACATGCTCATGATGCTCCAGTAGATGTGACACAAATTGTGGTAAGATAAATTGCTCATAATACCTGCAAATTGCGCTCTCATAATATATTGTGATGTCATAATGCGGATACATTATGACGTCATAATACATTGTGATGTCATAGTGCATACTAATTATGATGTCATCATATACTGTGACGTCATAATACATGCTCATGATGCTCCAGTAGATGTGACACAAATTGGGGTAAGAGAAATTGCTCATAATACCTGCATGTTGCGCTCTCATAATATATTGTGATGTCATAATGCGGATACATTATGACGTCATAATACATTGTGACGTCATAGTGCATACTAATTATGATGTCATCATATACTGTGACGTCATAATACATGCTCATGATGCTCCAGTAGATGTGACACAAATTGGGGTAAGAGAAATTGGTCATAAAACCTGCAAATTTCTCTCTCATAATATATTGTGATGTCATAATGCGGATACATTATGACGTCATAATACATTGTGACTTCATAGTGCATACTAATTATGCTGTCAACCTATTCTGTGACGTCATAATACATGCTCAAGATGCTCCAGTAGATGTGACACAAATTGGGGTAAGAGATATTGCTCATAATACCTGCATGTTGCGCTCTCATAATATATTGTGATGTCATAATGCGGATACATTATGACGTCATAATACATTTTGACGTCATAGTGCATACTAATTATGATGTCATCGTATACTGTGACGTCATAATACATGCTCATGATGCTCCAGTAGATGTGACACAAATTGGGGTAAGAGAAATTGCTCATAAAACCTGCAATTTGCGCTCTCATAATATATTGTGATGTCTTATTGCGGATACATTATGACGTCATAACACATTGTGACGTCATACTGCATACTAATTATGATGTCATCATATACTGTGATGTCATAATACATGCTCATGATGCTCCAGTAGATGTGACACAAATTGGGGTAAGCGAAATCGGTCATAAAACCTGCAAATTGCGCTCTCATAATATATTGTGATGTCATAATGCGGATACATTTTGACGTCATAATACATTGTGACGTCATAGTGCATACTAATTATGATGTCATCATATACTGTGACGTCATAATACATGCTCATGATGCTCCAGTAGATGTGACACAAATTGGGGTAAGCGAATTTGTTCATAAAACCTGCAAGTTGCGCTCTCATAATATATTGTGATGTCATAATGCGGATATATTATGACGTCATAATACATTGTGACGTCATAGTGCATACTAATTATGATGTCATCATATACTGTGACGTCATAATACATGCTCATGATGCTCCAGTAGATGTGACACAAATTGGGGTAAGAGAAATTGCTCATAATACCTGCATGTTGCGCTCTCATAATATATTGTGATGTCATAATGCGGATACATTATGACGTCATAATACATTGTGACGTCATAGTGCATACTAATTATGATGTCATCATATACTGTGATGTCATAATACATGCTCATGATGCTCCAGTAGATGTGACACAAATTGGGGTAAGCGAAATCGGTCATAAAACCTGCAAATTGCGCTCTCATAATATATTGTGATGTCATAATGCGGATACATTTTGACGTCATAATACATTGTGACGTCATAGTGCATACTAATTATGATGTCATCATATACTGTGATGTCATAATACATGCTCATGATGCTCCAGTCGATGTGACACAAATTGGGATAAGAGAAATTGCTCATAATACCTGCATGTTACGCTCTCATAATATATTGTGATGTCATAATGCGGATACATTATGACATCATAATACATTGTGACGTCATAGTGCATACTAATTATGATGTCATCAAATACTGTGACGTCATAATAAATGCTCATGATGCTCCAGTAGATGTGACACAAATTGGGGTAAGAGAAATTGCTCATAATACCTGCATGATGCGCTCTCATAATATATTGTGATGTCATAATGCGGATGCATTATGACGTCATAATACATTGTGACGTCATAGTGCATACTAATTATGATGTCATCATATACTGTGACGTCATAATACATGCTCATGATGCTCCTGTAGATGTGACACAAATTGGGGTACGAGAAATTGCTCATAATACCTGCATGTTGCGATCTCATAATATATTGTGATGTCATAATGCGGATACATTATGACGTCATAATACATTGTGATGTCATAGTGCTTACTAATTATGATGTCATCATATACTGTGACGTCATAATACATGCTCATGATGCTCCAGTAGATGTGACACAAATTGGGGTAAGAGAAATTGCTCATAATACCTGCATGTTGCGCTCTCATAATATATTGTGATGTCATAATGCGGATACATTATGACGTCATAATACATTGTGACGTCATAGTGCATACTAATTATGATGTCATCATATACTGTGACGTCATAATACATGCTCATGGTGCTCCAGTAGATGTGACACAAATTGGGGTAAGAGAAATTGCTCTTAAAACCAGAAAATTGCGCTCTCATAATATATTGTGATGTCTTAATGCGGATACATTATGACGTCATAATACCTTGTGACGTCATACTGCATATTAATTATGAAGTCATCATATACTGTGACTTCATAATACATGCTCATGAATCTATAGTAGATGTGACACAAATTGGGGTAAGAGAAATTGCTCATAAAACCTGCAATTTGCGCTCTCATAATATATTGTGATGTCTTAATGCGCATACATTATGACGTCATAACACATTGTGACGTCATACTGCATACTAATTATGATGTCATCATATACTGTGATGTCATAATACATGCTCATGATGCTCCAGTAGATGTGACACAAATTGGGGTAAGCGAAATCGGTCATAAAACCTGCAAATTGCTCTCTCATAATATATTGTGATGTCATAATGCGGATACATTTTGACGTCATAATACATTGTGACGTCATAGTGCATACTAATTATGATGTCATCATATACTGTGACGTCATAATACATGCTCATGATGCTCCAGTAGATGTGACACAAATTGGGGTAAGCGAATTTGTTCATAAAACCTGCAAGTTGCGCTCTCATAATATATTGTGATGTCATAATGCGGATATATTATGACGTCATAATACATTGTGACGTCATAGTGCATACTAATTATGATGTCATCATATACTGTGACGTCATAATACATGCTCATGATGCTCCAGTAGATGTGACACAAATTGGGGTAAGAGAAATTGCTCATAATACCTGCATGTTGCGCTCTCATAATATATTGTGATGTCATAATGCGGATATATTATGACGTCATAATACATTGTGACGGCATAGTGCATACTAATTATGATGTCATCATATACTGTGGCGTCATAATACATGCTCATGATGCTCCAGTAGATGTGACACAAATTGGGATAAGAGAAATTGCTCATAATACCTGCATGTTGCGCTCTCATAATATATTGTGATGTCATAATGCGGATATATTATGATGTCATAATACATTGTGATGTCATAGTGCATACTAATTATGATGTCATCAAATACTGTGAAGTCATAATACATGCTCATGATGCTCCAGTAGATGTGACACAAATTGGGGTAAGAGAAATTGCTCATAATACCTGCATGTTGCGCTCTCATAATATATTGTGATGTCATAATGCGGATACATTATGACATCATAATACATTGTGACGTCACAGTGCATACTAATTATGATGTCATCATATACTGTGACGTCATAATACATGCTCATGATGCTCCAGTAGATGTGACACAAATTGTGGTAAGATAAATTGCTCATAATACCTGCAAATTGCGCTCTCATAATATATTGTGATGTCATAATGCGGATACATTATGACGTCATAATACATTGTGATGTCATAGTGCATACTAATTATGATGTCATCATATACTGTGACGTCATAATACATGCTCATGATGCTCCAGTAGATGTGACACAAATTGGGGTAAGAGAAATTGCTCATAATACCTGCATGTTGCGCTCTCATAATATATTGTGATGTCATAATGCGGATACATTATGACGTCATAATACATTGTGACGTCATAGTGCATACTAATTATGATGTCATCATATACTGTGACGTCATAATACATGCTCATGATGCTCCAGTAGATGTGACACAAATTGGGGTAAGAGAAATTGGTCATAAAACCTGCAAATTTCTCTCTCATAATATATTGTGATGTCATAATGCGGATACATTATGACGTCATAATACATTGTGACTTCATAGTGCATACTAATTATGCTGTCAACCTATTCTGTGACGTCATAATACATGCTCAAGATGCTCCAGTAGATGTGACACAAATTGGGGTAAGAGGTATTGCTCATAATACCTGCATGTTGCGCTCTCATAATATATTGTGATGTCATAATGCGGATACATTATGACGTCATAATACATTTTGACGTCATAGTGCATACTAATTATGATGTCATCGTATACTGTGACGTCATAATACATGCTCATGATGCTCCAGTAGATGTGACACAAATTGGGGTAAGAGAAATTGCTCATAAAACCTGCAATTTGCGCTCTCATAATATATTGTGATGTCTTATTGCGGATACATTATGACGTCATAACACATTGTGACGTCATACTGCATACTAATTATGATGTCATCATATACTGTGATGTCATAATACATGCTCATGATGCTCCAGTAGATGTGACACAAATTGGGGTAAGCGAAATCGGTCATAAAACCTGCAAATTGCGCTCTCATAATATATTGTGATGTCATAATGCGGATACATTTTGACGTCATAATACATTGTGACGTCATAGTGCATACTAATTATGATGTCATCATATACTGTGACGTCATAATACATGCTCATGATGCTCCAGTAGATGTGACACAAATTGGGGTAAGCGAATTTGTTCATAAAACCTGCAAGTTGCGCTCTCATAATATATTGTGATGTCATAATGCGGATATATTATGACGTCATAATACATTGTGACGTCATAGTGCATACTAATTATGATGTCATCATATACTGTGACGTCATAATACATGCTCATGATGCTCCAGTAGATGTGACACAAATTGGGGTAAGAGAAATTGCTCATAATACCTGCATGTTGCGCTCTCATAATATATTGTGATGTCATAATGCGGATACATTATGACGTCATAATACATTGTGACGTCATAGTGCATACTAATTATGATGTCATCATATACTGTGATGTCATAATACATGCTCATGATGCTCCAGTAGATGTGACACAAATTGGGGTAAGCGAAATCGGTCATAAAACCTGCAAATTGCGCTCTCATAATATATTGTGATGTCATAATGCGGATACATTTTGACGTCATAATACATTGTGACGTCATAGTGCATACTAATTATGATGTCATCATATACTGTGATGTCATAATACATGCTCATGATGCTCCAGTCGATGTGACACAAATTGGGATAAGAGAAATTGCTCATAATACCTGCATGTTACGCTCTCATAATATATTGTGATGTCATAATGCGGATACATTATGACATCATAATACATTGTGACGTCATAGTGCATACTAATTATGATGTCATCAAATACTGTGACGTCATAATAAATGCTCATGATGCTCCAGTAGATGTGACACAAATTGGGGTAAGAGAAATTGCTCATAATACCTGCATGATGCGCTCTCATAATATATTGTGATGTCATAATGCGGATGCATTATGACGTCATAATACATTGTGACGTCATAGTGCATACTAATTATGATGTCATCATATACTGTGACGTCATAATACATGCTCATGATGCTCCTGTAGATGTGACACAAATTGGGGTACGAGAAATTGCTCATAATACCTGCATGTTGCGATCTCATAATATATTGTGATGTCATAATGCGGATACATTATGACGTCATAATACATTGTGATGTCATAGTGCTTACTAATTATGATGTCATCATATACTGTGACGTCATAATACATGCTCATGATGCTCCAGTAGATGTGACACAAATTGGGGTAAGAGAAATTGCTCATAATACCTGCATGTTGCGCTCTCATAATATATTGTGATGTCATAATGCGGATACATTATGACGTCATAATACATTGTGACGTCATAGTGCATACTAATTATGATGTCATCATATACTGTGACGTCATAATACATGCTCATGGTGCTCCAGTAGATGTGACACAAATTGGGGTAAGAGAAATTGCTCATAATACCTGCATGTTGCGCTCTCATAATATATTGTGATGTCATAATGCGGATACATTATGACGTCATAATACATTGTGATGTCATACTGCATACTAATTATGATGTCATCATATACTGTGACGTCATAATACATGCTCATGATGCTCCAGTAGATGTGACACAAATTGGGGTAAGAGAAATTGCTCATAATACCTGCATGTTGCGCTCTCATAATATATTGTGATGTCATAATGCGGATACATTATGACGTCATAATACATTGTGACGGCATAGTGCATACTAATTATGATGTCATCATATACTGTGACGTCATAATACATGCTCATGATGCTCCAGTAGATGTGACACAAATTGGGATAAGAGAAATTGCTCATAATACCTGCATGTTTCGCTCTCATAATATATTGTGATGTCATAATGCGGATATATTATGATGTCATAATACATTGTGATGTCATAGTGCATACTAATTATGATGTCATCAAATACTGTGAAGTCATAATACATGCTCATGATGCTCCAGTAGATGTGACACAAATTGGGGTAAGAGAAATTGCTCATAATACCTGCATGTTGCGCTCTCATAATATATTGTGATGTCATAATGCGGATACATTATGACATCATAATACATTGTGACGTCACAGTGCATACTAATTATGATGTCATCATATACTGTGACGTCATAATACATGCTCATGATGCTCCAGTAGATGTGACACAAATTGGGGTAAGATAAATTGCTCATAATACCTGCAAATTGCGCTCTCATAATATATTGTGATGTCATAATGCGGATACATTATGACGTCATAATACATTGTGATGTCATAGTGCATACTAATTATGATGTCATCATATATTGTAACGTCATAATACATGCTCATGATGCTCCAGTAGATGTGACACAAATTGGGGTAAGAGAAATTGCTCATAATACCTGCATGTTGCGCTCTCATAATATATTGTGATGTCATAATGCGGATACATTATGACGTCTTAATACATTGTGAGGTCATAGTGCATACTAATTATGATGTCATCATATACTGTGACGTCATAATACATGCTCATGATGCTCCAGTAGATGTGACACAAATTGGGGTAATCGAAAATGGTCATAAAACCTCCAAATTGCGCTCTCATAATATAATGTGATGTCATAATGCGGATACATTATGACGTCATAATACATTGTGACGTCATAGTGCATACTAATTATGATGTCATCATATACTGTGACGTCATAATACATGCTCATGATGCTACAGTAGATGTGACACAA
Organism: Aotus nancymaae; assembly: GCF_030222135.1. Lineage (NCBI taxonomy): Eukaryota > Metazoa > Chordata > Mammalia > Primates > Aotidae > Aotus > Aotus nancymaae. The sequence goes on along the minus strand of NW_026988475.1, from coordinate 1,303,442 downwards.
ATTGGGGTAAGCGAAATAGGTCATAATACCTGCATGTTGCGCTCTCATAATATATTGTGATGTCATAATGCGGATACATTATGACGTCATAATACATTGTGACGTCATAGTGCATACTACTTATGATGTCATCATATCATGTGACGTCATAATACATGCTCATGATGCTCCAGTAGATGTGACACAAATTGGGGTAAGCGAAATTGGTCATAAAACCTCCAAATTGCGCTCTCATAATATAATGTGATGTCATAATGCGGATACATTATGACGTCATAATACATTGTGACGTCATAGTGCATACTAATTATGATATCATCATATACTGTGACGTCATAATACATGCTCATGATGCTCCAGTAGATGTGACACAAATTGGGGTAAGAGAAATTGCTCATAATACCTGCATGTTGCGCTCTCATAATATATTGTGATGTCATAATGCGGATACATTATGACGTCATAATACATTGTGACGTCATAGTGCATACTAATTATGATGTCATCAAATACTGTGACGTCATAATACATGCTCATGATGCTCCAGTAGATGTGACACAAATTGGGGTAAGAGAAATTGCTCATGATACCTGCATGTTGCGCTCTCATAATATATTGTGATGTCATAATGCGGATACATTATGACATCATAATACATTGTGACGTCACAGTGCATGCTAATTATGATGTCATCATATACTGTGACGTCATAATACATGCTCATGATGCTCCAGTAGCTGTGACACAAATTGGGGTAGGATAAATTGCTCATAATACCTGCAAATTGCGCTCTCATAATATATTGTGATGTCATAATGCGGATACATTATGACGTCATAATACATTGTGATGTCATAGTGCATACTAATTATGATGTCATCATATACTGTGACGTCATAATACATGCTCATGATGCTCCAGTAGATGTGACGCAAATTGGGGTAAGAGAAATTGCTCATAATTCCTGCATGTTGCGCTCTCATAATATATTGTGATGTCATAATGCGGATACATTATGACGTCATAATACATTGTGACGTCCTAGTGCATACTAATTATGATGTCATCATATACTGTGACGTCATAATACATGCTCATGATGCTCCAGTAGATGTGACACAAATTGGGGTAAGAGAAATTGCTCATAATACCTGCATGTTGCGCTCTCATAATATATTGTGATGTCATAATGCGGATACATTATGACGTCATAATACATTGTGACGTCATAGTGCATACTAATTATGATGTCATCATATACTGTGACGTCATAATACATGCTCATGATGCTCCAGTAGATGTGACACAAATTGGGGTAAGAGAAATTGCTCATAATACCTGCATGTTGCGCTCTCATAATATATTGTGATGTCATAATGCGGATACATTATGACGTCATAATACATTGTGACGTCATGCTGCATACTAATTATGATGTCATCATATACTGTGACGTCATAATACATGCTCATGATGCTCCAGTAGATGTGACACAAATTGGGGTAAGAGAAATTGCTCATAATACCTGCATGTTGCGCTGTCATAATATATTGTGATGTCATAATGCGGATATATTATGACGTCATAATACATTGTGACGGCATAGTGCATACTAATTATGATGTCATCATATACTGTGACGTCATAATACATGCTCATGATGCTCCAGTAGATGTGACACAAATTGGGATAAGAGAAATTGCTCATAATACCTGCATGTTGCGCTCTCATAATATATTGTAATGTCATAATGCGGATATATTATGATGTCATAATACATTTTGATGTCATAGTGCATACTAATTATGATGTCATCAAATACTGTGAAGTCATAATACATGCTCATGATGCTCCAGTAGATGTGACACAAATTGGGGTAAGAGAAATTGCTCATAATACCTCCATGTTGCGCTCTCATAATATATTGTGATGTCATAATGCGGATACATTATGACATCATAATACATTGTAACGTCACAGTGCATACTAATTATGATGTCATCATATACTGTGACGTCATAATACATGCTCATGATGCTCCAGTAGATGTGACACAAATTGGGGTAAGATAAATTGCTCATAATACCTGCAAATTGCGCTCTCATAATATATTGTGATGTCATAATGCGGATACATTATGACGTCATAATACATTGTGATGTCATAGTGCATACTAATTATGATGTCATCATATACTGTGACGTCATAATACATGCTCATGATGCTCCAGTAGATGTGACACAAATTGGGGTAAGAGAAATTGCTCATAATACCTGCATGTTGCGCTCTCATAATATATTGTGATGTCATAATGCGGATACATTATGACGTCATAATACATTGTGACGTCATAGTGCATACTAATTATGATGTCATCATATACTGTGACGTCATAATACATGCTCATGATGCTGCAGTAGATGTGACACAAATTGGGGTAATCGAAAATGGTCATAAAACCTCCAAATTGCGCTCTCATAATATAATGTGATGTCATAATGCGGATACATTATGACGTCATAATACATTGTGACGTCATAGTGCATACTAATTATGATGTCATCATATACTGTGACGTCATAATACATGCTCATGATGCTACAGTAGATGTGACACAAATTGGGGTAAGCGAAATAGGTCATAATACCTGCATGTTGCGCTCTCATAATATATTGTGATGTCATAATGCGGATACTTTATGACATCATAATACATTGTGACGTCATAGTGCATACTAATTATGATGTCATCATATACTGTGACGTCATAATACATGCTCATGATGCTCCAGTAGATGTGACACAAATTGGGGTAAGCGAAATTGGTCATAAAACCTGCACATTGCGCTCTCATAATATATTGTGATGTCATAATGCGGATACATTATGACGTCATAATACATTGTGACGTCATAGTTCATACTAATTATGATGTCATCGTATACTGTGACATCATAATACATGCTCATGATGCTCCAGTAGATGTGACACAAATTGGGGTAAGAGAAATTGCTCATAATACCTGCAAATTGCTCTCTCATAATATATTGTGATGTCATAATGCGGATACATTATGACGTAATAATACATTGTGACTTCATAGTGCATACTAATTATGATGTCAACCTATTCTGTGATGTCATAATACATGCTCATGATGCTCCAGTAGATGTGACACAAATTGGGGTAAGAGAAATTGCTCATAATACCTGCATGTTGCGCTCTCATAATATATTGTGATGTCACAATGCGGATACATTATGACGTCATAATACATTGTGACGTCATAGTGCATACTAATTATGATGTCATCGTATACTGTGACGTCATAATACATGCTCATGATGCTCCAGTAGATGTGACACAAATAGGGGTAAGAGAAATTGCTCATAATACCTGCATGTTGCGCTCTCATAATATATTGTGATATCATAATGCGGATACATTATGACGTCATAATACATTGTGACGTCATAGTGCATACTAATTATGATGTCATCAAATACTGTGACGTCATAATACATGCTCATGATGCTCCAGTAGATGTGACACAAATTGGGGTAAGAGAAATTGCTCATGATACCTGCATGTTGCGCTCTCATAATATATTGTGATGTCATAATGCGGATACATTATGACATCATAATACATTGTGACGTCACAGTGCATACTAATTATGATGTCATCATATACTGTGACGTCATAATACATGCTCATGATGCTCCAGTAGCTGTGACACAAATTGGGGTAAGTTAAATTGCTCATATTACCTGCAAATTGCGCTCTCATAATATATTGTGATGTCATAATGCGGATACATTATGACGTCATAATACATTGTGATGTCATAGTGCATACTAATTATGATGTCATCATATACTGTGACGTCATAATAAATGCTCATGATGCTCCAGTAGATGTGACGCAAATTGGGGTAAGAGAAATTGCTCATAATACCTGCATGTTGCGCTCTCATAATATATTGTGATGTCATAATGCGGATACAATATGACGTCATAATACATTGTGACGTCCTAGTGCATACTAATTATGATGTCATCATATACTGTGACGTCATAATACATGCTCATGATGCTCCAGTAGATGTGACACAAATTGGGTTAAGAGAAATTGCTCATAATACCTGCATGTTGCGCTCTCATAATATATTGTGATGTCATAATGCAGATACATTATGACTTCATAATACATTGTGACGTCATAGTGCATACTAATTATGATGTCATCATATACTGTGACGTCATAATACATGCTCATGATGCTCCAGTAGATGTGACACAAATTGGGGTAAGAGAAATTGCTCATAATACCTGCATGTTGCGCTCTCATAATATATTGTGATGTCATAATGCGGATACATTATGACGTCATAATACATTGTGACGTCATACTGCATACTAATTATGATGTCATCATATACTGTGACGTCATAATACATGCTCATGATGCTCCAGTAGATGTGACACAAATTGGGGTAAGAGAAATTGCTCATAATACCTGCATGTTGCGCTCTCATAATATATTGTGATGTCATAATGCGGATACATTATGACGTCATAATACATTGTGACGTCATAGTGCATACTAATTATGATGACATCATATACTGTGACGTCATAATACATGCTCATGATGCTCCAGTAGATGTGACACAAATTGGGATAAGAGAAATTGCTCATAATACCTGCATGTTGCGCTCTCATAATATATTGTGATGTCATAATGCGGATATATTATGATGTCATAATACATTGTGATGTCATAGTGCATACTAATTATGATGTCATCAAATACTGTGAAGTCATAATACATGCTCATGATGCTCCAGTAGATGTGACACAAATTGGGGTAAGAGAAATTGCTCATAATACCTGCATGTTGCGCTCTCATAATGTATTGTGATGTCATAATGCGGATACATTATGACATCATAATATATTGTGACGTCACAGTGCATACTAATTATGATGTCATCATATACTGTGACGTCATAATACATGCTCATGATGCTCCAGTAGATGTGACACAAATTGGGGTAAGATAAATTGCTCATAATACCTGCAAATTGCGCTCTCATAATATATTGTGATGTCATAATGCGGATACATTATGACGTCATAATACATTTTGATGACATAGTGCATACTAATTATGATGTCATCATATACTGTGACGTCATAATACATTCTCATGATGCTCCAGTAGATGTGACACAAATTGGGGTAAGAGAAATTGCTCATAATACCTGCATGTTGCGCTCTCATAATATATTGTGATGTCATAATGCGGATACATTATGACGTCTTAATACATTGTGACGTCATAGTGCATACTAATTATGATGTCATCATATACTGTGACGTCATAATACATGCTCATGATGCTCCAGTAGATGTGACACAAATTGGGGTAATCGAAAATGGTCATAAAACCTCCAAATTGCGCTCTCATAATATAATGTGATGTCATAATGCGGATACATTATGACGTCATAATACATTGTGACGTCATAGTGCATACTAATTATGATGTCATCATATACTGTGACGTCATAATACATGCTCATGATGCTACAGTAGATGTGACACAAATTGGCGTAAGCGAAATAGGTCATAATACCTGCATGTTGCGCTCTCATAATATATTGTGATGTCATAATGCGGATACTTTATGACATCATAATACATTGTGACGTCATAGTGCATACTAATTATGATGTCATCATATACTGTGACGTCATAATACATGCTCATGATGCTCCAGTAGATGTGACACAAATTGGGATAAGAGAAATTGCTCATAATACCTGCATGTTGCGCTCTCATAATATATTGTGATGTCATAATGCGGATATATTATGATGTCATAATACATTGTGATGTCATAGTGCATACTAATTATGATGTCATCAAATACTGAGACGTCATAATACATGCTCATGATGCTCCAGTAGATGTGACACAAATTGGGGTAAGAGAAATTGCTCATAATACCTGCATGTTGCGCTCTCATAATATATTGTGATGTCATAATGCGGATACATTATGACCTCATAATACATTGTGACGTCACAGTGCATACTAATTATGATGTCATCATATACTGTGACGTCATAATACATGCTCATGATGCTCCAGTAGATATGACACAAATTGGGGTAAGATAAATTGCTCATAATACCTGCAAATTGCGCTCTCATAATATATTGTGATGTCATAATGCGGATACATTATGACGTCATAATATATTGTGATGTCATAGTGCATACTAATTATGATGTCATCATATACTTTGACGTCATAATACATGCTCATGATGCTCCAGTAGATGTGACACAAATTGGGGTAAGAGAAATTGCTCATAATACCTGCATGTTGCGCTCTCATAATATATTGTGATGTCATAATGCGGATACATTATGACGTCTTAATACATTGTGACGTCATAGTGCATACTAATTATGATGTCATCATATACTGTGACGTCATAATACATGCTCATGATGCTCCAGTAGATGTGACACAAATTGGGGTAATCGAAAACGGTCATAAAACCTCCAAATTGCGCTCTCATAATATAATGTGATGTCATAATGCGGATACATTATGACATCATAATACATTGTGACGTCATAGTGCATACTAATTATGATGTCATCATATACTGTGACGTCATAATACATGCTCATGATGCTCCTGTAGATGTGACACAAATTGGGTAAGCGAAATTGCTCATAATACCTGCATGTTGCGCTCTCATAATATATTGTGATGTCATAATGCGTCTACATAATGACGTCATAATACCTTGTGACGTCATAGTGCATACTAATTATGATGTCATCATATACTGTGACATCATAATACATGCTCATGATGCTCCAGTAGATGTGACACAAATTGGGATAAGAGAAATTGCTCATAATACATGCATGTTGCGCTCTCATAATATATTGTGATGTCATAATGCGGATACATTATGACGTCATAATACATTGTGATGTCATAGTGCTTACTAATTATGATGTCATCATATACTGTGACGTCATAATACATGCTCATGATGCTCCAGTAGATGTGACACAAATTGGGGTAAGAGAAATTGCTCATAATACCTGCATGTTGCGCTCTCATAATATATTGTGATGTCATAATGCGGATACATTATGACGTCATAATACATTGTGACGTCATACTGCATGCTAATTATGATGTCATCATATACTGTGACGTCATAATACATGCTCATGATGCTCCAGTAGATGTGACACAAATTGGGGTAAGAGAAATTGCTCATAATACCTGCATGTTGCGCTCTCATAATATATTGTGATGTCATAATGCGGATACATTATGACGTCATAATACATTGTGACGTCATACTGCATACTAATTATGATGTCATCATATACTGTGACGTCATAATACATGCTCATGATGCTCCAGTAGATGTGACACAAATTGCGGTAAGAGAAATTGCTCATAATACCTGCATGTTGCGCTCTCATAATATATTGTGATGTCATAATGCGGATACATTATGACGTCATAATACATTGTGACGGCATAGTGCATACTAATTATGATGTCATCATATACTGTGACGTCATAATACATGCTCATGATGCTACAGTAGATGTGACACAAATTGGGGTAAGCGAAATTGGTCATAATACCTGCATGTTGCGCTCTCATAATATATTGTGATGTCATAATGCGGATACATTATGACATCATAATACATTGTGACGTCGTAGTGCATACTAATTATGATGTCATCATATACTGTGACGTCATAATACATGCTCATGATGCTCCAGTAGATGTGACACAAATTGGGGTAAGCGAAATTGGTCATAAAACCTGCACATTGCGCTCTCATAATATATTGTGATGTCATAATGCGGATACATTATGACGTAATAATACATTGTGACATCATAGTGCATACTAATTATGATGTCATCATATACTGTGAGGTCATAATACATGCTCATGATGCTCCAGTAGATGTGACACAAATTGGGGTAAGAGAAATTGGTCATAAAACCTGCATATTGCTCTCTCATAATATATTGTGATGTCATAATGCGGATACATTATGACGTCATAATACATTGTGACGTCATAGTTCATACTAATTTTGATGTCATCATATACTGTGACGTCATAATACATGCTCATGATGCTACAGTAGATGGGACACAAATTGGGGTAAGAGAAATTGCTCATAATACCTGCATGTTGCGCTCTCATAATATATTGTGATGTCATAATGCGGATACATTATGACGTCATAATACATTGTGACGGCATAGTGCATACTAATTATGATGTCATCATATACTGTGACGTCATAATACATGCTCATGAAGCTCCAGTAGATGTGACACAAATTGGGGTAAGAGAAATTGCTCATAAAATCTGCAAATTGCGCTCCCATAATATATTGTGATGTCTTAATGCGGATACATTATGACGTCATAATATATTGTGACGTCATACTGCATACTAATTATGATGTCATCATATACTGTGACGTCATAATACATGCTCATGATGCTCCCGTAGATGTGACACAAATTGGGGTAAGAAAAATTGCTCATAATACCTGCATGTTGCGCTCTCATAATATATTGTGATGTCATAATGCGGATACATTATGACGTCATAATACATTGTGACATCATAGTGCATACTAATTATGATGTCATCATATACTGTGACGTCATAATACATGCTCATGATGCTCCAGTAGATGTGACACAAATTGGTGTAAGAGAAATTGCTCATAATACCTGCATGTTGCGCTCTTATAGTATATTGTGATGTCATAATGCGGATACATTATGACGTCATAATACATTGTGACGTCGTAGTGCATACCAATTATGATGTCATCATATACTGTGACGTCATAATACATGCTCATGATGCTCCTGTATATGTGACACAAATTGGGGTAAGCGAAATTGCTCATAATACCTGCATGTTGCGCTCTCATAATATATTGTGATGTCATAATGCGTCTACATAATGACGTCATAATACCTTGTGACGTCATAGTGCATACTAATTATGATGTCATCATATACTGTGAAATCATAATACATGCTCATGATGCTCCAGTAGATGTGACACAAATTGGGATAAGAGAAATTGCTCATAATACATGCATGTTGCGCTCTCATAATATATTGTGATGTCATAATGCGGATACATTATGACGTCATAATACATTGTGATGTCATACTGCATACTAATAATGATGTCATCAAATACTGTGACGTCATAATACATGCTCATGATGCTCCAGTAGATGTGACACAAATTGGGGTAAGAGAAATTGCTCATAATACCTGCATGTTGCGCTCTCATAATATATTGTGATGTCATAATTCGGATATATTATGACGTGATAACACATTGTGACGTCATAGTGCATACTAATTATGATGTCATCATATACTGTGACGTCATAATACATGCTCATGATGCTCCAGTAGATGTGACACAAATTGGGGTAAGAGAAATTGCTCATAATACCTGCATGTTGCGCTCTTATAGTATATTGTGATGTCATAATGCGGATACATTATGACGTCATAATACATTGTGACGTCATAGTGCATACTAATTATGATGTCATCATATACTGTGACGTCATAATACATGCTCATGATGCTCCTGTAGATGTGACACAAATTGGGGTAAGCGAAATTGCTCATAACACCTGCATGATGCGCTCTCATAATATATTGTGATGTCATAATGCGTCTACATAATGACGTCATAATACCTTGTGACGTCATAGTGCATACTAATTATGATGTCATCATATACTGTGACATCATAATACCTGCTCATGATGCTCCAGTAGATGTGACACAAATTGGGATAAGAGAAATTGCTCATAATACATGCATGTTGCGCTCTCATAATATATTGTGATGTCATAATGCGGATACATTATGACGTCATAATACATTGTGATGTCATAGTGCATACTAATTATGATGTCATCAAATACTGTGACGTCATAATACATGCTCATGATGCTCCAGTAGATGTGACACAAATTGGGGTAAGAGAAATTTCTCATAATACCTGCATGTTGCGCTCTCATAATATATTGTGATGTCATAATTCGGATATATTATGACGTGATAACACATTGTGACGTCATAGTGCATACTAATTATGATGTCATCATATACTATGACGTCATAATACATGCTCATGATGCTCCAGTAGATGTGACACAAATTAGGGTAATCGAAAATGGTCATAAAACCTCCAAATTGCGCTGTCATAATATATTGTGATGTCATAATGCGGATACATTATGACGTCATAATACATTGTGACGTCATACTGCGTACTAATTATGATGTCATCATATACTGTGGTGTCATAATACATGCTCATGATTCTACAGTAGATGTGACACAAATTGGGGTAAGCGAAATTGGTCATAATACCTGCATGTTGCGCTCTCATAATATATTGTGATGTCATAATGCGGATACTTTATGACATCATAATACATTGTAACGTCATACTGCATACTAATTATGATGTCATCATATACTGTGACGTCATAATACATGCTCATGTTTCTCCAGTAGATGTGACACAAATTGGGGTAAACGAAATTGGTCATAAAACCTACAAATTGCGCTCTCATAATATATTGTGATATCATAATGCGGATACATTATGACGTCATAATATATTGTGACGTCATACTGCATACTAATTATGATGTCATTATATACTCTGATGTCATAATACATGCTCATTATGCTCCAGTAGATGTGACACAAATTGGGGTAAGAGAAATTGGTCATAAAACCTGCAAATTGCGCTCTCATAATATATTGTGATGTCATAATGCGGATACATTATGACGTCCTAATATATTGTGACGTCATAGTGCATACTAATTATGATGTCATCATATACTGTGACGTCACAATACATGCTCATGATGCTCCAGTAGATGTGACACATATTGGGGTAAGAGAAATTGCTCATAATACCTGCATGTTGCGCTCTCATAATATATTGTGATGTCACAATGCGGATACATTATGACGTCATAATACATTGTGACGTCATAGTGCATACTAATTATGATGTCATCATATACTGTGACGTCATAATACATGCTCATGATGCTCCAGTAGATGTGACACAAATTGTTGTAAGAGAAATTGCTCATAATACCTGCAAATTGCGCTCTCATAATATCTTGTGATGTCATAATGCGGATACATTATGACGTCATAATACATTGTGACGTCATAGTGCATACTAATTATGATGTCATCATATACTGTGACGTCATAATACATGCTCATGATGCTCCAGTAGATGTGACACAAATTGGGATAAGAGAAATTGCTCATAATACCTGCATGTTGCGCTCTCATAATATATTGTGATGTCATAATGCGGATATATTATGACGTCATAACACATTATGATGTCATAGTGCATACTAATTATGATGTCATCAAATACTGTGACGACATAATACATGCTCATGATGCTCCAGTAGATGTGACACAAATTGGGGTAAGAGAAATTGCTCATAATACCTGCATGTTGCGCTCTCATAATATATTGTGATGTCATAATGCGGATACATTATGACATCATAATACATTGTGACGTCATAGTGCATACTAATTATGATGTCATCATATACTGTGACGTCATAATACATGCTCATGATGCTCCAGTAGATGTGACACAAATTGGGGTAAGATAAATTGCTCATAATACCTGCAAATTGCGCTCTCATAATATATTGTGATGTCATAATGCGGATACATTATGACGTCATAATACATTGTGATGTCATAGTGCATAGTAGTTATGATGTCATCATATACTGTGACGTCATAATACATGCTCATGATGCTCCAGTAGATGTGAGACAAATTGGGGTAAGAGAAATTGCTCATAATACCTGCAGGTTGCGCTCTCATAATATATTGTGATGTCATAATGCGGATACATTATGACGTCATAATACATTGTGACGTCATAGTGCATACTAATTATGATGTCATCATATACTGTGACGTCATAATACATGCTCATGATGCTCCAGTAGATGTGACACAAATTGGGGTAATCGAAAATGGTCATAAAACCTCCAAATTGCGCTCTCATAATATAATGTGATGTCATAATGCGGATACATTATGACGTCATAATACATTGTGACGTCATAGTGCATACTAATTATGATGTCATCATATACTGTGACGTCATAATACATGCTCATGATGCTACAGTAGATGTGACACAAATTGGGGTAAGCGAAATTGGTCATAATACCTGCATGTTGGGCTCTCATAATATATTGTGATGTCATAATGCGGATATATTATGACGTCATAATATATTGTGATGTCATAGTGCATACTAATTATGATGTGATCATATACTGTGACGTCATAATACATGCTCATGATGCTCCAGTAGATGTGACACAAATTGTGGTAAGAGAAATTGCTCATAATACCTGCATGTTGCGCTCTCATAATATATTGTGATGTCATAATGCGGATACATTATGACGTCATAATACATTGTGACGTCATAGTGCATACTAATTATGATGTCATCATATACTGTGACGTCATAATACATGCTCATGATGCTCCAGTAGATGTGACACAAATTGGGATAAGAGAAATTGCTCATAATACCTGCATGTTACGCTCTCATACTATATTGTGATGTCATAATGCGGATACATTATGACGTCATAATACATTGTGACGTCATAGTGCATACTAATTATGATGTCATCAAATACTGTGACGTCATAATACATGCTCATGATGCTCCAGTAGATGTGACACAATTTGGGGTAAGAGAAATTGCTCATAATACCTGCATGATGCGCTCTCATAATATATTGTGATGTCATAATGCGGATACTTTATGACATCATAATACAGTGTGACGTCATACTGCATACTAATTATGATGTCATCATATACTGTGACGTCATAATACATGCTCATGATGCTCCAGTAGATGTGACACAAATTGGGGTAATCGAAAATGGTCATAAAACCTCCAAATTGCGCTCTTATAATATATTGTGATGTCATAATGCGGATACATTATGACGTCATAATACATTGTGACGTCATAGTGCATACTAATTATGATGTCATCATATACTGTGACGACATAATACATGCTCATGATTCTACAGTAGATGTGACACAAATTGGGGTAAGCGAAATTGGTCATAATACCTGCATGTTGCGCTCTCATAATATATTGTGATGTCATAATGCGGATACTTTATGACATCATAATATATTGTGACGTCATACTGCATACTAATTATGATGTCATCATATACTGTGACGTCATAATACATGCTCATGATGCTACAGTAGATGTGACACAAATTGGGGTAAACGAAATTGGTCATAAAACCTACAAATTGCGCTCTCATAATATATTGTGATGTCATAATGCGGATACATTATGACGTCATAATACATTGTGACGTCATACTGCATACTAACTATGATGTCATTATATACTCTGATGTCATAATACATGCTCATGATGCTCCAGTAGATGTGACACAAATTGGGGTAAGAGAAATTGGTCATAAAACCTGCAAATTGCGCTCTCATAATATATTGTGATGTCATAATGCGGATACATTATGACGTCATAATACATTGTGACGTCATAGTGCATACTAATTATGATGTCATCATATACTGTGACGTCATAATACATGCTCATGATGCTCCAGTAGATGTGACACATATTGGGGTAAGAGAAATTGCTCGTAATACCTGCATGTTGCGCTCTCATAATATATTGTAATGTCATAATGCGGATACATTATGACGTCATAATACATTGTGACGTCATACTGCATACTAATTATGATGTCATCATATACTGTGACGTCATAATACATGCTCATGATGCTCCAGTAGATGTGACACAAATTGGGGTAAGAGAAATTGCTCATAATACCTGCATGTTGCGCTCTCATAATATATTGTGATGTCATAATGCGGATACATTATGACGTCATAATACATTGTGACGTCATAGTGCATACTAATTATGATGTCATCATATACTGTGACGTCATAATACATGCTCATGATGCTCCAGTAGTTGTGACACAAATTGGTATAAGAGAAATTGCTCAAAATACCTGCATGTTGCGCTCTCATAATATATTGTGATGTCATAATGCGGATATATTATGACGTCATAACACATTGTGATGTCATAGTGCATACTAATTATGATGTCATCAAATACTGTGACGTCATAATACATGCTCATGATGCTCCAGTAGATGTGACACAAATTGGGGTAAGAGAAATTGCTCATAATACCTGCATGCTGCGCTCTCATAATATATTGTGATGTCATAATGCGGATATATTATGACGTCATAACACATTGTGATGTCATAGTGCATACTAATTATGATGTCATCAAATACTGTGACGTCATAATACATGCTCATGATGCTCCAGTAGATGTGACACAAATTGGGGTAAGAGAAATTGCTCATAATACCTGCATGTTGCGCTCTCATAATATATTGTGATGTCATAATGCGGTTACATTATGACGTCATAATACATTGTGACGTCATAGTGCATACTAATTATGATGTCATCATATACTGTGACGTCATAATACATGCTCATGATGCTCCAGTAGATGTGACACAAATTGGGGTAAGAGAAATTGGTCATAAAACCTGCAAATTGCGCTCTCATAATATATTCTGATATCATAATGCGGATACATTATGACGTCATAATACATTGTGACGTCATACTGCATACTAACTATGATGTCATTATATACTCTGATGTCATAATACATGCTCATGATGCTCCAGTAGATGTGACACAAATTGGGGTAAGAGAAATTGGTCATAAAACCTGCAAATTGCGCTCTCATAATATATTGTGATGTCATAATGCGGATACATTATGACGTCATAATACATTGTGACGTCATAGTGCATACTAATTATGATGTCATCATATACTGTGACGTCATAATACATGCTCATGATGCTCCAGTAGATGTGACACATATTGGGGTAAGGGAAATTGCTCGTAATACCTGCATGTTGCGCTCTCATAATATATTGTAATGTCATAATGCGGATACATTATGACGTCATAATACATTGTGACGTCATACTGCATACTAATTATGATGTCATCATATACTGTGACGTCATAATACATGCTCATGATGCTCCAGTAGATGTGACACAAATTGGGGTAAGAGAAATTGCTCATAATACCTGCATGTTGCGCTCTCATAATATATTGTGATGTCATAATGCGGATACATTATGACGTCATAATACATTGTGACGTCATAGTGCATACTAATTATGATGTCATCATATACTGTGACGTCATAATACATGCTCATGATGCTCCAGCAGATGTGACACAAATTGGGGTAATCGAAAATGATCATAAAACCGCCAAATTGGGCTCTCATAATATAATGTGATGTCATAATGCGGATACATTATGACGTCATAATACATTGTGACGTCATAGTGCATACTAATTATGATGTCATCATATACTGTGACATCATAATACATGCTCATGATGCTACAGTAGATGTGACACAAATTGGGGTAAGCGAAATTGGTCATAATACCTGCATATTGCGCTCTTATAATATATTGTGATGTCATAATGCGGATACTTTATGACATCATAATACATTGTGACGTCATAGTGCATACTAATTATGATGTCATCATATACTGTGACGTCATAATACATGCTCATGATGCTCCAGTAGATGTGACACAAATTGGGGTAAGAGAAATTGCTCATAATACCTGCAGGTTGCGCTCTCATAATATATTGTGATGTCATAATGCGGATACATAATGACGTCATAATACATTGTGACGTCATAGTGCATACTAATTATGATGTCATCATATACTGTGACGTCATAATACATGCTCATGATGCTCCAGTAGATGTGACACAAATTAGGGTAATCGAAAATGGTCATAAAACCTCCAAATTGCGCTGTCATAATATATTGTGATGTCATAATGCGGATACATTATGACGTCATAATACATTGTGACGTCATAGTGCATACTAGTTATGATGTCATCATATACTGTGATGTCATAATACATGCTCATGATTCTACAGTAGATGTGACACAAATTGGGGTAAGCGAAATTGGTCATAATACCTGCATGTTGCGCTCTCATAATATGTTGTGATGTCATAATGCGGATACTTTATGACATCATAATACATTGTGACGTCATACTGCATACTAATTATGATGTCATCATATACTGTGACGTCATAATACATGCTCATGATTCTCCAGCAGATGTGACACAAATTGGGGTAAACGAAATTGGTCATAAAACCTACAAATTGCGCTCTCATAATATATTGTGATATCATAATGCGGATACATTATGACGTCATAATATATTGTGACGTAATACTGCATACTAATTATGATGTCATTATATACTCTGATGTCATAATACATGCTCATTATGCTCCAGTAGATGTGACACAATTTGGGGTAAGAGAAATTGGTCATAAAACCTGCAAATTGCGCTCTCATAATATATTGTTATGTCATAATGCGGATACATTATGACGTCATAATACATTGTGACATCATAGTGCATACTAATTGTGATGTCATCATATACTGTGACGTCATAATACATGCTCATGATGCTCCAGTAGATGTGACACAAATTGGTGTAAGAGAAATTGCTCATAATACCTGCAAATTGCGCTCTCATAATATAATGTGATGTCATAATGCGGATACATTATGACATCATAATACATTGTGACGTCATAGTGCATACTAATTATGATGTCATCATATACTGTGACATCATAATACATGCTCATGATGCTACAGTAGATGTGACACAAATTGGGGTAAGCGAAATTGGTCATAATACCTGCATGTTGCGCTCTCATAATATATTGTGATGTCATAATGCGGATACATTATGACATCATAATACATTGTGACGTCATAGTGCATACTAATTATGATGTCATCATATACTCTGACGTCATAATACATGCTCATGATGCTCCAGTAGATGTGACACAAATTGGGGTAAGCGAAATTGGTCATAAAACCTGCACATTGCGCTCTCATAATATATTGTGATGTCATAATGCGGATACATTATGACGTAATAATACATTGTGACATCATAGTGCATACTAATTATGATGTCATCATATACTGTGACGTCATAATACATGCTCATGATGCTCCAGTAGATGTGACACAAATTGGGGTAAACGAAATTGGTCATAAAACCTGAAAATTGCTCTCTCATAATATATTGTGATGTCATAATGCGGATACATTATGACGTCATAATACATTGTGACGTCATAGTTCATACTAATTTTGATGTCATCATATACTGTGACATCATAATACATGCTCATGATGCTCCAGTAGATGTGACACAAATTGGGGTAAGAGAAATTGCTCATAATACCTGCATGTTGCGCTCTCATAATATATTGTGATGTCATAATGCGGATACTTTATGACATCATAATACATTGTGACGTCATACTGCATACTAATTATGATGTCATCATATACTGTGACGTCATAATACATGCTCATGATGCTCCAGTAGATGTGACACAGATTGGTGTAAGAGAAATTGCTCATAATACCTGCAAATTGCGCTCTCATAATATATTGTGATGTCATAATGCGGATACATTATGACGTCATAATACATTGTGACGACATAGTGCATACTAATTATGATGTCATCATATACTGTGACGTCATAATACATGCTCATGATGCTCCAGTAGATGTGACACAAATTGGGATAAGAGAAATTGCTCATAATACCTGCATGTTGCGCTCTCATAATATATTGTGATGTCATAATGCGGATATATTATGACGTCATAACACATTGTGATGTCATAGTGCATACTAATTATGATGTCATCAAATACTGTGACGTCATAATACATGCTCATGATGCTCCAGTAGATGTGACACAAATTGGGGTAAGAGAAATTGCTCATAATACCTGCATGTTGCGCTCTCATAATATATTGTGATGTCATAATGCGGATACATTATGACATCATAATACATTGTGATGTCATAGTGCATACTAATTATGATGTCATCATATACTGTGACGTCATGATACATGCTCATGATGCTCCAGTAGATGTGACACAAATTGGGGTAAGATAAATTGCTCATAATACCTGCAAATTGCGCTCTCATAATATATTGTGATGTCATAATGCGGATACATTATGACGTCATAATACATTGTGACGTCATAGTGCATACTAATTATGATGTCATCATATACTGTGACGTCATAATACATGCTCATGATGCTCCAGTAGATGTGACACAAATTGGGGTAATCGAAAATGATCATAAAACCTCCAAATTGGGCTCCCTTAATATAATGTGATGTCATAATGCGGATACATTATGACGCCATAATACATTGTGACGTCATAGTGCATACTAATTATGATGTCATCATATACTGTGACGTCATAATACATGCTCATGATGCTCCAGTAGATGTGACACAAATTGGGGTAAGAGAAATTGCTCATAAAACCTGCAAATTGCGCTCCCATAATATATTGTGATGTCTTAATGCGGATACATTATGACGTCATAATATATTGTGACGTCATACTGCATACTAATTATGATGTCATCATATACTGTGACGTCATAATACATGCTCATGATGCTCCCGTAGATGTGACACAAATTGGGGTAAGAGAAATTGCTCATAATACCTGCATGTTGCGCTCTCATAATATATTGTGATGTCATAATGCGGCTACATTATGACGTCATAATACATTGTGACGTCATAGTGCATACTAATTATGATGTCATCATATACTGTGACGTCATAATACATGCTCATGATGCTCCAGTAGATGTGACACAAATTGGGGTAAGAGAAATTGCTCATAATACCTGCATGTTGCGCTCTTATAGTATATTGTGATGTCATAATGCGGATACATTATGACGTCATAATACATTGTGACGTCATAGTGCATACTAATTATGATGTCATCATATACTGTGACGTCATAATACATGCTCATGATGCTCCTGTAGATGTGACACAAATTGGGGTAAGCGAAATTGCTCATAATACCTGCATGATGCGCTCTCATAATATATTGTGATGTCATAATGCGTCTACATAATGACGTCATAATACCTTGTGACGTCATAGTGCATACTAATTATGATGTCATCATATACTGTGACATCATAATACCTGCTCATGATGCTCCAGTAGATGTGACACAAATTGGGATAAGAGAAATTGCTCATAATACATGCATGTTGCGCTCTCATAATATATTGTGATGTCATAATGCGGATACATTATGACGTCATAATACATTGTGATGTCATAGTGCATACTAATTATGATGTCATCAAATACTGTGACGTCATAATACATGCTCATGATGCTCCAGTAGATGTGACACAAATTGGGGTAAGAGAAATTGCTCATAATACCTGCATGTTGCGCTCTCATAATATATTGTGATGTCATAATGCGGATATATTATGACGTGATAACACATTGTGACGTCATAGTGCATACTAATTATGATGTCATCATATACTGTGACATCATAATACATGCTCATGATGCTCCAGTAGATGTGACACAAATTAGGGTAATCGAAAATGGTCATAAAACCTCCAAATTGCGCTGTCATAATATATTGTGATGTCATAATGCGGATACATTATGACGTCATAATACATTGTGACGTCATAGTGCATACTAATTATGATGTCATCATACACTGTGATGTCATAATACATGCTCATGATTCTACAGTAGATGTGACACAAATTGGGGTAAGCGAAATTGGTCATAATACCTGCATGTTGCGCTCTCATAATATATTGTGATGTCATAATGCGGATACTTTATGACATCATAATACATTGTGACGTCATACTGCATACTAATTATGATGTCATCATATACTGTGACGTCATAATACATGCTCATGTTTCTCCAGTAGATGTGACACAAATTGGGGTAAACGAAATTGGTCATAAAACCTACAAATTGCGCTCTCATAATATATTGTGATATCATAATGTGGATACATTATGACGTCATAATATATTGTGACGTCATACTGCATACTAATTATGATGTCATTATATACTCTGATGTCATAATACATGCTCATTATGCTCCACTAGATGTGACACAAATTGGGGTAAGAGAAATTGGTCATAAAACCTGCAAATTGCGCTCTCATAATATATTGTGATGTCATAATGCGGATACATTATGACGTCCTAATATATTGTGACGTCATAGTGCATACTAATTATGATGTCATCATATACTGTGACGTCACAATACATGCTCATGATGCTCCAGTACATGTGACACATATTGGGGTAAGAGAAATTGCTCATAATACCTGCATGTTGCGCTCTCATAATATATTGTGATGTCACAATGCGGATACATTTTGACGTCATAATACATTGTGACGTCATAGTGCATACTAATTATGATGTCATCATATACTGTGACGTCATAATACATGCTCATGATGCTCCAGTAGATGTGACACAGATTGGTGTAAGAGAAATTGCTCATAATACCTGCAAATTGCGCTCTCATAATATATTGTGATGTCATAATGCGGATACATTATGACGTCATAATACATTGTGACGACATAGTGCATACTAATTATGATGTCATCATATACTGTGACGTCATAATACATGCTCATGATGCTCCAGTAGATGTGACACAAATTGGGATAAGAGAAATTGCTCATAATACCTGCATGTTGCGCTCTCATAATATATTGTGATGTCATAATGCGGATATATTATGACGTCATAACACATTGTGATGTCATAGTGCATACTAATTATGATGTCATCAAATACTGTGACGTCATAATACATGCTCATGATGCTCCAGTAGATGTGACACAAATTGGGGTAAGAGAAATTGCTCATAATACCTGCATGTTGCGCTCTCATAATATATTGTGATGTCATAATGCGGATACATTATGACATCATAATACATTGTGATGTCATAGTGCATACTAATTATGATGTCATCATATACTGTGACGTCATGATACATGCTCATGATGCTCCAGTAGATGTGACACAAATTGGGGTAAGATAAATTGCTCATAATACCTGCAAATTGCGCTCTCATAATATATTGTGATGTCATAATGCGGATACATTATGACGTCATAATACATTGTGACGTCATAGTGCATACTAATTATGATGTCATCATATACTGTGACGTCATAATACATGCTCATGATGCTCCAGTAGATGTGACACAAATTGGGGTAATCGAAAATGATCATAAAACCTCCAAATTGGGCTCCCTTAATATAATGTGATGTCATAATGCGGATACATTATGACGCCATAATACATTGTGACGTCATAGTGCATACTAATTATGATGTCATCATATACTGTGACATCATAATACATGCTCATGATGCTACAGTAGATGTGACACAAATTGGGGTAAGCGAAATTGGTCATAATACCTGCATATTGCGCTCTTATAATATATTGTGATGTCATAATGCGGATACTTTATGACATCATAATACATTGTGACGTCATAGTGCATACTAATTATGATGTCATCATATACTGTGACATCATAATACATGCTCATGATGCTCCAGTAGATGTGACACAAATTGGGGTAAGAGAAATTGCTCATAATACCTGCAGGTTGCGCTATCATAATATATTGTGATGTCATAATGCGGATACATAATGACGTCATAATACATTGTGACGTCATAATGCATACTAATTATGATGTCATCATATACTGTGACGTCATAATACATGCTCATGATGCTCCAGTAGATGTGACACAAATTAGGGTAATCGAAAATGGTCATAAAACCTCCAAATTGCGCTGTCATAATATATTGTGATGTCATAATGCGGATACATTATGACGTCATAATACATTGTGACGTCATAGTGCATACTAATTATGATGTCATCATATACTGTGATGTCATAATACATGCTCATGATTCTACAGTATATGTGACACAAATTGGGGTAAGCGAAATTGGTCATAATACCTGCATGTTGCGCTCTCATAATATATTGTGATGTCATAATGCGGATACTTTATGACATCATAATACATTGTGACGTCATACTGCATACTAATTATGATGTCATCATATACTGTGACGTCGTAATACATGCTGATGTTCCTCCAGTAGATGTGACACAAATTGGGGTAAACGAAATTGGTCATAAAACCTACAAATTGCGGTCTCATAATATATTGTGATATCATAATGCGGATACATTATGACATCATAATATATTGTGACGTCATACTGCATACTAATTATGATGTCATTATATACTCTGATGTCATAATACATGCTCATTATGCTCCAGTAGATGTGACACAAATTGGGGTAAGAGAAATTGGTCATAAAACCTGCAAATTGCGCTCTCATAATATATTGTGATGTCATAATGCGGATACATTATGAAGTCCTAATTTATTGTGACGTCATAGTGCATACTAATTATGATGTCATCATATACTGTGACGTCACAATACATGCTCATGATGCTCCAGTAGATGTGACACATATTGGGGTAAGAGAAATTGCTCATAATACCTGCATGTTGCGCTCTCATAATATATTGTGGTGTCACAATGCGGATACATTATGACGTCATAATACATTGTGACGTCATAGTGCATACTAATTATGATGTCATCATATACTGTGACGTCATAATACATGCTCATGATGCTCCAGTAGATGTGACACAAATTGGTGTTAGAGAAATTGCTCATAATACCTGCAAATTGCGCTCTCATAATATATTGTGATGTCATAATGCGGATACATTATGACGTCATAATACATTGTGACGTCATAGTGCATACTAATTATGATGTCATCATATACTGTGACATCATAATACATGCTCTTGATGCTCCAGTAGATGTGACACAAATTGGGATAAGAGAAATTGCTCATAATACCTGCATGTTGCGCTCTCATAATATATTGTGATGTCATAATGCGGATATATTATGACGTCATAACACATTGTGATGTCATAGTGCATACTAATTATGATGTCATCAAATACTGTGACGTCATAATACATGCTCATGATGCTCCAGTAGATGTGACACAAATTGGGGTAAGAGAAATTGCTCATAATACCTGCATGTTGCGCTCTCATAATATATTGTGATGTCATAATGCGGATACATTATGACATCATAATACATTGTGATGTCATAGTGCATACTAATTATGATGTCATCATATACTGTGACGTCATAATACATGCTCATGATGCTCCAGTAGATGTGACACAAATTGGGGTAAGATAAATTGCTCATAATACCTGCAAATTGCGCTCTCATAATATATTGTGATGTCATAATGCGGATACATTATGACGTCATAATACATTGTGATGTCATAGTGCATACTAATTATGATGTCATCATATACTGTGACGTCATAATACATGCTCATGATTCTCCAGTAGATGTGACACAAATTGGGGTAAGAGAAATTGCTCATAATACCTGCAGGTTGCGCTCTCATAATATATTGTGATGTCATTATGCGGATACTTTATGACGTCATAATACATTGTGACGTCATAGTGCATACTAATTATGATGTCATCATATACTGTGACGTCATAATACATGCTCATGATGCTCCAGTAGATGTGACACAAATTGGGGTAATCGAAAATGGTCATAAAACCTCCAAATTGCGCTCTCATAATATAATGTGATGTCATAATGCGGATACATTATGACGTCATAATACATTGTGACGTCATAGTGCATACTAATTATGATGTCATCATATACTGTGACGTCAGAATACATGCTCATGATGCTACAGAAGATGTGACACAAATTGGGGTAAGCGAAATTGGTCATAATACCTGCATGTTGCGCTCTCATAATATATTGTGATGTCATAATGCGGATACATTATGACATCATAATACATTGTGACGTCATACTGCATACTAATTATGATGTCATCATATACTGTGACGTCATAATACATGCTCATGATGCTCCAGTAGATGTGAAACAAATTGGGGTAAGCCAAATCGGTCATAAAACCTGCAAATTGCGCTCTCATAATATATTGTGATGTCATAATGCGGATACATTTTGACGTCATAATACATTGTGACGTCATAGTGCATACTAATTATGATGTCATCATATACTGTGACGTCATAATACATGCTCATGATGCTCCAGTAGATGTGACACAAATTGGGGTAAGCGAATTTGGTCATAAAACCTGCAAGTTGCGCTCTCGTAATATATTGTGATGTCATAATGCGGATATATTATGACGTCATAATACATTGTGACGTCATAGTGCATACTAATTATGATGTCATCATATACTGTGACGTCATAATACATGATCATGATGCTCCAGTAGATGTGACACAAATTGGGGTAAGAGAAATTGCTCATAATACCTGCATGTTGCGCTCTCATAATATATTGTGATGTCATAATGCGGATACATTATGATGTCATAATACATTGTGACGTCATAGTGCATACTAATTATGATGTCATCATATACTGTGACGTCATAATACATGCTCATGATGCTCCAGTAGATGTGACACAAATTGGGATAAGAGAAATTGCTCATAATACCTGCATGTTACGCTCTCATAATATATTGTGATGTCATAATGTGGATACATTATGACGTCATAATACATTGTAACGTCATAGTGCATACTAATTATGATGTCATCAAATACTGTGACGTCATAATACATGCTCATGATGCTCCAGTAGATGTGACACAATTTGGGGTAAGACAAATTGCTCATAATACCTGCATGATGCGCTCTCATAATATATTGTGATGTCATAATGCGGATACTTTATGACATCATAATACAGTGTGACGTCATACTGCATACTAATTATGATGTCATCATATACTGTGACGTCATAATACATGCTCATGATGCTCTAGTAGATGTGACACAAATTGGGGTAATCGAAAATGGTCATAAAACCTCCAAATTGCGCTCTCATAATATATTGTGATGTCATAATGCGGATACATTATGACGTCATAATACATTGTGACGTCATAGTGCATACTAATTATGATGTCATCATATACTGTGACGTCATAATACATGCTCATGATTCTACAGTAGATGTGACACAAATTGGGGTAAGCGAAATTGGTCATAATACCTGCATGTTGCGCTCTCATAATATATTGTGATGTCATAATGCGGATACTTTATGACATCATAATATATTGTGACGTCATACTGCATACTAATTATGATGTCATCATATACTGTGACGTCATAATACATGCTCATGATGCTCCAGTAGATGTGACACAAATTGGGGTAAACGAAATTGGTCATAAAACCTGCAAATTGCGCTCTCATAATATATTGTGATATCATAATGCGGATACATTATGACGTCATAATACATTGTGACGTCATACTGCATACTAACTATGATGTCATTATATACTCTGATGTCACAATACATGCTCATGATGCTCCAGTAGATGTGAAACAAATTGGGGTAAGAGAAATTGGTCATAAAACCTGCAAATTGCGCTCTCATAATATATTGTGATGTCATAATGCGGATACATTATGACGTCATAATACATTGTGACGTCATAGTGCATACTAATTATGATGTCATCATATACTGTGACGTCATAATACATGCTCATGATGCTCCAGTAGATGTGACACATATTGGGGTAAGAGAAATTGCTCGTAATACCTGCATGTTGCGCTCTCATAATATATTGTAATGTCATAATGCGGATACATTATGACGTCATAATACATTGTGACGTCATACTGCATACTAATTATGATGTCATCATATACTGTGACGTCATAATACATGCTCATGATGCTCCAGTAGATGTGACACAAATTGGGGTAAGAGAAATTGCTCATAATACCTGCATGTTGCGCTCTCATAATATATTGTGATGTCATAATGCGGATACATTATGACGTCATAATACATTGTGACGTCATAGTGCATACTAATTATGATGTCATCATATACTGTGACGTCATAATACATGCTAAAGATGCTCCAGTAGATGTGACACAAATTGGGATAAGAGAAATTGCTCATAATACCTGCATGTTGCGCTCTCATAATATATTGTGATGTCATAATGCGGATATATTATGACGTCATAACACATTGTGATGTCATAGTGCATACTAATTATGATGTCATCAAATACTGTGACGTCATAATACATGCTCATGATGCTCCAGTAGATGTGACACAAATTGGGGTAAGAGAAATTGCTCATAATACCTGCATGTTGCGCTCTCATAATATATTGTGATGTCATAATGCGGATACATTATGACATCATAATACATTGTGATGTCATAGTGCATACTAATTATGATGTCATCATATACTGTGACGTCATAATACATGCTCATGATGCTCCAGTAGATGTGACACAAATTGGGGTAAGATAAATTGCTCATAATACCTGCAAATTGCGCTCTCATAATATATTGTGATGTCATAATGCGGATACATTATGACGTCATAATACATTGTGACGTCATAGTGCATACTAATTATGATGTCATCATATACTGTGACGTCATAATACATGCTCATGATGCTACAGTAGATGTGACACAAATTGGGGTAAGCGAAATTGGTCATAATACCTGCATATTGCGCTCTTATAATATATTGTGATGTCATAATGCGGATACTTTATGACATCATAATACATTGTGACGTCATAGTGCATACTAATTATGATGTCATCATATACTGTGACGTCATAATACATGCTCATGATGCTCTAGTAGATGTGACACAAATTGGGGTAAGCGAAATTGGTCATAAAATCTGCAAATTGCGCTCTCTTAATATATTGTGATGTCTTAATGCGGATACATTATGATGTCATAATACATTGTGACGTCATAGTGCATACTAATTATGATGTCATCATATACTGTGACGTCATAATACATGCTCATGATGCTCCAGTAGATGTGACACAAATTGGGGTAAGAGAAATCGGTCATAAAACCTGCAAATTGCGCTCTCATAATATATTGTGATGTCATAATGCGGATACATTTTGACGTCATAATACATTGTGACGTCATAGTGCATACTAATTATGATGTCATCATATACTGTGACGTCATAATACATGCTCATGATGCTCCAGTAGATGTGACACAAATTGGGGTAAGCGAATTTGGTCATAAAACCTGCAAGTTGCGCTCTCATAATATATTGTGATGTCATAATGCGGATATATAATGACGTCATAATACATTGTGACGTCATAGTGCATACTAATTATGATGTCATCATATACTGTGACGTCATAATACATGCTCATGATGCTCCAGTAGATGTGACACAAATTGGTGTAAGAGAAATTGCTCATAATACCTGCATGTTGCGCTCTCATAATATATTGTGATGTCATAATGCGAATACATTATGACGTCATAATACATTGTGACGTCATACTGCATACTAATTATGATGTCATCATATACTGTGACGTCATAATACATGCTCATGATGCTCCAGTAGATGTGACACAAATTGGGATAAGAGAAATTGCTCATAATACCTGCATGTTACGCTCTCATAATATATTGTGGTGTCATAATGCGGATACATTATGACGTCATAATACATTGTGACGTCATAGTGCATACTAATTATGATGTCATCAAATACTGTGACGTCATAATACATGCTCATGATGCTCCAGTAGATGTGACACAAATTGGGGTAAGAGAAATTGCTCATAATACCTGCATGATGCGCTCTCCTAATATATTGTGATGTCATAATGCGGATACATTATGACGTCATAATATATTGTTACGTCATAGTGCATACTAATTATGATGTCATCATATACTGTGACGTCATAATACACGCTCATGATGCTCCTGTAGATGTGACACAAATTGGGGTAAGAGAAATTGCTCATAATACCTGCATGTTGCGATCTCATAATATATTGTGATGTCATAATGCGGATTCATTATGACGTCATAATACATTCTGATGTCATAGTGCTTACTAATTATGATGTCATCATATACTGTGACGTCATAATACATGCTCATGATGCTCCAGTAGATGTGACACAAATTGGGGTAATCGAAATTGGTCATAAAACCTCCAAATTGCGCTCTCATAATATAATGTGATGTCATAATGCAGATACATTATGACGTCATAATACATTGTGACGTCATAGTGCATACTAATTATGATGTCATCATATACTGTGACGTCATAATACATGCTCATGATGCTCCAGTAGATGTGACACAAATTGGGGTAAGCAAAATTGGTCATAATACCTGCATGTTGCGCTCTCATAATATATTGTGATGTCATAATGCGGATACTTTATGACATCATAATACATTGTGACGTCATAGTGCATACTAATTATGATGTCATCATATACTGTGACGTCATAATACATGCTCATGATGCTCCAGTAGATGTGACACAAATTGGGGTAAGAGAAATTGCTCATAATACCTGCATGTTGCGCTCTCATAATATATTGTGATGTCATAATGCTGATACATTATGACGTCATAATACATTGTGACGTCATAGTGCATACTAATTATGATGTCATCATATACTGTGACGTCATAATACATGCTCATGATGCTCCTGTAGATGTGACACAAATTGGGGTAAGAGAAATTGCTCATAATACCTGCATGTTGCGCTCTCATAATATATTGTGATGTCATAATGCGAATACATTATGACGTCATAATACATTGTGTCGTCATAGTGCATACTAATTATGATGTCATCATATACTGTGACGTCATAATACATGCTCATGATGCTCCAGTAGATGTGACACAAATTGGGGTAAGAGAAATTGCTCATAATACCTGCATGTTGCGCTCTCATAATATATTGTGATGTCATAATGCGTCTAAATAATGACGTCATAATACCTTGTGACGTCATAGTGCATGCTAATTATGATGTCATCATATACTGTGA
The DNA here is from genome assembly GCF_030222135.1 of Aotus nancymaae. Taxonomy (NCBI): domain Eukaryota; kingdom Metazoa; phylum Chordata; class Mammalia; order Primates; family Aotidae; genus Aotus; species Aotus nancymaae. The sequence goes on along the minus strand of NW_026988475.1, from coordinate 1,274,127 downwards.
CGTCATAATACATGCTCGTGATGCTCCAGTAGATGTGACACAAACTGGGGTAAGAGAAATTGCTCATAATACCTGCATGTTGCGCTCTCATAATATATTGTGATGTCATAATGCGGATACATTATGACATCATAATACATTGTGACGTCATAGTGCATACTAATTATGATGTCATCATATACTGTGACGTCATAATACATGCTCATGATGCTCCAGTAGATGTGACACAAATTGGGGTAAGAGAAATTGCTCATAATACCTCCCTGTTGCGCTCTCATAATATATTGTGATGTCATAATGCGGATACATTATGACGTCATAATACATTGTGACGTCATAGTGCATACTAATTATGATGTCATCATATACTGTGACGTCATAATACATGCTCATGATTCTACAGTAGATGTGACACAAATTGGGGTAAGCGAAATTGGTCATAATACCTGCATGTTGCGCTCTCATAATATATTGTGATGTCATAATGCGGATACTTTATGACATCATAATACATTGTGAAATCATACTGCATACTAATTATGATGTCATCATATACTGTGACGTCATAATACATGCTCATGATGCTCCAGTAGATGTGACACAAATTGGGGTAAGAGAAATTTCTCATAATACCTACAAATTGCGCTCTCATAATATATTGTGATATCATAATGCGGATACATTTTGACGTCATAATACATTGTGACGTCATACTGCATACTAATTATGATGTCATTATATACTCTGATGTCATAATACATGCTCATGATGCTCCAGTAGATGTGACACAAATTGGGGTAAGAGAAATTGGTCAGAAAACCTGCAAATTGCGCTCTCATAATATATTGTGATGTCATAATGCGGATACATTATGACGTCATAATATATTGTGACGTCATAGTTCATACTAATTATGATGTCATCATATACTGTGACGTCATAATACATGCTCATGATGCTCCAGTAGATGTGACACATATTGGGGTAAGAGAAATTGCTCATAATACCTGCATGTTGCGCTCTCATAATATATTGTGATGTCATAATGCGGATACATTATGACGTCATAATATTGTGACGTCATACTGCATACTAATTATGATGTCATCATATATTGTGACGTCATAATACATGCTCATGATGCTCCAGTAGATGTGACACAAATTGGGGTAAGAGAAATTGCTCATAATACCTGCATGTTGCGCTCTCATAATATATTGTGATGTCATAATGCGGATACATTATCATGTCATAATATATTGTGACGTCATACTGCATACTAATTATGATGTCATCATATACTGTGACATCATAATACATGCTCATGATGCTCCAGTAGATGTGACACAAATTGGGGTAAGAGAAATTGCTCATAATACCTGCATGTTGCGCTCTCATAATATATTGTGATGTCATAATGCGGATACATTATCATGTCATAATACATTGTGACGTCACACTGCATACTAATTATGATGTCCTCATATACTGTGACGTCATAATACATGCTCATGATGCTCCAGTAGATGTGACACAAATTGGGGTAAGAGAAATTGTTCATAATACCTGCATGTTGCGCTCTCATAATATATTGTGATGTCATAATGCGGATACATTATGACGTCATAATACATTGTGACGTCATAGTGCATACTAATTATGATGTCATCATATACTGTGACGTCATAATACATGCTCATGATGCTCCAGTAGATGTGACACAAATTGGGGTAATCGAAAATGGTCATAAAACCTCCAAATTGCGCTGTCATAATATATTGTGATGTCATAATGCGGATACATTATGACGTCATAATACATTGTGACGTCATAGTGCATACTAATTATGATGTCATCATATACTGTGACGTCATAATACATGCTCATGATTCTACAGTAGATGTGACACAAATTGTGGTAAGCGAAATTGGTCATAATACCTGCATGTTGCGCTCTCATAATATAATGTGATGTCATAATGCGTCTACATAATGACGTCATAATACATTGTGACGTCATAGTGCATACTAATTATGATGTCATCATATACTGTGACGTCATAATACATGCTCATGATGCTCCAGCAGATGTGACACAAATTGGGATAAGAGAAATTGCTCATAATACATGCATGTTTTGCTCTCATAATATATAGTGATGTCCTAATGCGAATACATTATGACGTCATAATACATTGTGATGTCATAGTGCATACTAATTATGATGTCATCAAATACTGTGACGTCATAATACATGCTCATGATGCTCCAGTAGATGTGACACAAATTGGGGTAAGAGAAATTGCTCATAATACCTGCATGTTGCGCTCTCATAATATATTGTGATGTCATAATGCGGATACATTATGACGTCATAACACATTGTGACGTCATAGTGCATACTAATTGTGATGTCATCATATACTGTGACGTCATAATACATGCTCATGATGCTCCAGTAGATGTGACACAAATTGAGGTAAGAGAAATTGCTCATAATACATGCATGTTGCGCTATCATAATATATTTTGATGTCATAATGCGGATACATTATGACGTCATAATACATTGTGACGACATAGTGCATACTAATTATGATGTCATCATATACTGTGATGTCATAATACATGCTCATGATACTCCAGTAGATGTGACACAAATTGGGGTAAGAGAAATTGCTCATAATACCTGCATATTGCGCTCTCATAATATATTGTGATGCCATAATGCGGATACATAATGACGTCATAATACATTGTGACGTCATAGTGCATACTAATTAAGATGTCATCAAATACTGTGACGTCATAATACATGCTCATGATGCTCCAGTAGATGTGACACAAATTGGGGTAATGGAAAATGGTCATAAAACCTGCAAATTGCGCTCTCATAATATATTGTGATGTCATAATGCGGATATATTATGACGTCATATATATTGCGAAGTCATAGTGCATACTAATTATGATGTCATCATATACTGTGACGTCATAATACATGCTCATGATGCTACAGATGTGACACATATTGGGGTAAGAGAAATTGCTCATAATACCTGCATGTTGCGCTCTCATAATATATTGTGATGTCATAATGCGGATACATTATGACGTCATAATACATTGTGACGTCATACTGCATACTAATTATGATGTCATCATATACTGTGACGTCATAATACATGCTCATGATGCTCCAGTAGATGTGACACAAATTGGGGTAAGAGAAATTGCTCATAATACCTGCATGTTGTGCTCTCATAATATATTGTGATGTCATAATGCGGATACATTATGACGTCATAATACATTGTGACGTCATACTGCATACTAATCATCATGTCATCATATACTGTGACGTCATAATACATGCTCATGATGCTCCAGTAGATGTGACACAAATTGGGGTTAGAGAAATTGCTCATAATACCTTCCATTTTCGCTCTCATAATATATTGTGATGTCATAATGCGGATACATTATGACGTCATAATACATTGTGACGTCATTGTGCATCATAATTATGATGTCATCATATACTGTGACGTCATAATACATGCTCATGATGCTCCAGTAGATGTGACACAAATTGGGGTAAGAGAAATTGCTCATAATACCTTCATGTTTCGCACTCATAATATATTGTGATGTCCTAATGCGGATACATTATGACGTCATAATACATTGTGACGTCATAGTGCATACTAGTTATGATGTCATCATATGCTGTGATGTCATAATACATGCTCATGATGCTCCAGTACATGTGACACAAATTGGGGCAAGAGAAATTGCTAATAATACCTGCAAATTGCGCTCTTATACTATATTGTGATGGTATAATGCGGATACATTATGACGTCATAATATATTGTGACATCATAGTGCATACTAATTATGATGACATCATATACTGTGACGTCAGAATACATGCTCATGATGCTCCAGTAGATGTGACACAAATTGGGGTAAGCGAAATTTGTCATAAAACCTGCAAATTGCGCTCTCATAATATATTGTGATGTCATAATGCGGATACATTATGATGTCATAATACATTCTGACGTCATAATGAATACTAATTATGATGTCATCATATACTGTGACGTCATAATACATGCTCATTATGCTCCAGTAGATGTGACACAAATTGGGGTAAGAGAAATTGCTCATAATACCTTCATGTTGCGCTCTCATAATATATCGTGATGTCATAATCCAGCTACATTATGACGTCATAATACATTATGACGTCATACTGCATACTAATTATGATGTCATCATATACTGTGATGTCATAATACATGCTCATGATGCTCCAGTAGATGTGACACAAATTGGGGTAAGAGAAATTGCTCAAAATACCTGCATGTTGCGCTCTCATAATATATTGTGATGTCATAGTGCGGATACATTATGACGTCCTAATACATTGTGACGTCATAGTGCATACTAATTATGATGTCATCATATACTGTGACGTCATAATACATGCTCATAATGCTCCAGTAGATGTGACACAACTTGGGGTAAGAGAAATTGCTCATAATACCTTCATGTTGCGCTCTCATAATGTATTGTGATGTCATAATGCGGATACATTATGACGTCATAATATATTGTGACGTCATAGTGCATACTAATTATGATGTCATCATATACTGTGACATCATAATACATGCTCATGATGCTCCAGTAGATGTGACACAAATTGGGGTAAGATAAATTGCTCATAATACCTCCCTGTTGCGCTCTCATAATATATTGTGATGTCATAATGCGGATACATTATGACGTCATAATACATTGTGACGTCATACTGCATACTAATTATGATGTCATCATATACTGTGACGTCATAATACATGCTCATGATGCTCCAGTAGATGTGACACAAATTGGGGTAAGAGAAATTGCTCATAATACCTGCATGTTGCGCTCTCATAATATATTGTGATGTCATAATGCGGATACATTATGACGTCATAATACATTGTGACGTCATACTGCATACTAATTATGATGTCATCAAATACTGTGACGTCATAATACATGCTCATGATGCTCCAGTAGATGTGACACTAATTGGGGTAAGAGAAATTGCTCATAATACCTGCATGTTGCGCTCTCATAATATATTGTGATGTCATAATGCGGATACATTATGACGTCATAATACATTGTGATGCCATAGTGCATACTAATTATGATGTCATCATATACTGTGACGTCATAATACATGCTCATGATGCTACAGTAGATGTGACACAAATTGGGGTAAGCGAAATTGGTCATAATACCTGCATGTTGCGCTCTCATAATATATTGTGATGTCATAATGCGGATACTTTATGACACCATAATACATTGTGACGTCATAGTGCATACTAATTATGATGTCATCATATACTGTGACGTCATAATACATGCTCATGATGCTCCAGTAGATGTGACACAAATTGGGGTAAGAGAAATTGCTCATATTACCTGCATGTTGCGCTCTCATAATATATTGTGATGTCATAATGCTGATACATTATGACGTCATAATACATTGTGACGTCATAGTGCATACTAATTATGATGTCATCATATACTGTGACGTCATAATACATGCTCATGATGCTCCTGTAGATGTGACACAAATTGGGGTAAGAGAAATTGCTCATAATACCTGCATGTTGCGCTCTCATAATATATTGTGATGTCATAATGCGGATACATTATGATGTCATAATACATTGTGACGTCATAGTGCATACTAATTATGATGTCATCATATACTGTGACGTCATAATACATGCTCATGATGCTCCAGTAGATGTGACACAAATTGGGGTAAGAGAAATTGCTCATAATACCTGCATGTTGCGCTCTCATAATATATTGTGATGTCATAATGCGTCTAAATAATGACGTCATAATACCTTGTGACGTCATAGTGCATGCTAATTATGATGTCATCATATACTGTGACGTCATAATACATGCTCATGATGCTCCAGTAGATGTGACACAAACTGGGGTAAGAGAAATTGCTCATAATACCTGCATGTTGCGCTCTCATAATATATTGTGATGTCATAATGCGGATACATTATGACATCATAATACATTGTGACGTCATAGTGCATACTAATTATGATGTCATCATATACTGTGACGTCATAATACATGCTCATGATGCTCCAGTAGATGTGACACAAACTGGGGTATTCGAAAATGGTCATAAAACCTCCAAATTGCGCTCTCATAATATATTGTGATGTCATAATGCGGATACATTATGACGTCATAATACATTGTGACGTCATAGTGCATACTAATTATGATGTCATCATATACTGTGACGTCATAATACATGCTCATGATTCTACAGTAGATGTGACACAAATTGGGGTAAGCGAAATTGGTCATAATACCTGCATGTTGCGCTCTCATAATATATTGTGATGTCATAATGCGGATACTTTATGACATCATAATACATTCTGACATCATACTGCATACTAATTATAATGTCATCATATACTGTGACATCATAATACATGCTCATGATGCTCCAGTAGATGTGACACAAATTGGGGTAAACGAAATTGGTCATAATACTTACAAATTGCGCTCTCATAATATATTGTGATATCATAATGCGGATACATTTTGACGTCATAATACATTGTGACGTCATACTGCATACTAATTATGATGTCATTATATACTCTGATGTCATAATACATGCTCATGATGCTCCAGTAGATGTGACACAAATTGGGGTAAGAGAAATTGGTCAGAAAACCTGCAAATTGCGCTCTCATAATATATTGTGATGTCATAATGCGGATACATTATGACGTCATAATATATTGTGACGTCATAGTTCATACTAATTATGATGTCATCATATACTGTGACGTCATAATACATGCTCATGATGCTCCAGTAGTTGTGACACATATTGGGGTAAGAGAAATTGCTCATAATACCTGCATGTTGCGCTCTCATAATATATTGTGATGTCATAATGCGGATACATTATGACGTCATAATATTGTGACGTCATACTGCATACTAATTATGATGTCATCATATACTGTGACGTCGTAATACATGCTCATGATGCTCCAGTAGATGTGACACAAACTGGGGTATTCGAAAATGGTCAAAAAACCTCCAAATTGCGCTGTCATAATATATTGTGATGTCATAATGCGGATACATTATGACGTCATAATACATTGTGACGTCATAGTGCATACTAATTATGATGTCATCATATACTGTGACGTCATAATACATGCTCATGATTCTACAGTAGATGTGACACAAATTGTGGTAAGCGAAATTGGTCATAATACCTGCATGTTGCGCTCTCATAATATATTGTGATGTCATAATGCGGATACTTTATGACATCATAATACATTGTGACGTCATACTGCATACTAATTATGATGTCATCATATACTGTGACGTCATAATACATGCTCATGATGCTCCAGTAGATGTGACACAAATTGGGGTAAACGAAATTGGTCATAATATCTACAAATTGCGCTCTCATAATATATTGTGATATCATAATGCGGATACATTATGACGTCATAATACATTGTGACGTCATACTGCATACTAATTATGATGTCATTATATACTCTGATGTCATAATACATGCTCATGATGCTCCAGTAGATGTGACACAAATTGGCGTAAGAGAAATTGGTCATAAAACCTGCAAATTGCGCTCTCATAATATATTGTGATGTCATAATGCGGATACATTATGACGTCATAATACATTGTGACGTCATAGTGCATGCTAGTTATGATGTCATCATATGCGGTGATGTCATAATACATGCTCATGATGCTCCAGTACATGTGACACAAATTGGGGTAAGAGAAATTGCTCATAAAACCTGCAAATTGCGCTCTCATAATATATTGCGATGTCTAAATGCGGATACATTATGACGTCATAATATATTGTGACGTCATATTGCATACTAATTATGATGTCATCATATACTGTGACGTCATAATACATGCTCATGATGCTCCAGTAGATGTGACACAAATTGGGGTAAGAGAAATTGCTCATAATACCTGCATGTTGCGCTCTCATAATATATTGTGATGTCATAATGCGGATACATTATGACGTCATAATACATTGTGACGTCATAGTGCATACTAATTATGATGTCATCATATACTGTGACGTCATAATACATGCTCATGATGCTCCAGTAGATGTGACACAATTTGGGGTAAGAGAAATTGCTCATAATACCTGCATGTTGCGCTCTCATAATATAATGTGATGTCATAATGCGTCTACATAATGACGTCATAATACATTGTGACGTCATAGTGCATACTAATTATGATGTCATCATATACTGTGACGTCATAATACATGCTCATGATGCTCCAGCAGATGTGACACAAATTGGGATAAGAGAAATTGCTCATAATACATGCATGTTTTGCTCTCATAATATATTGTGATGTCCTAATGCGAATACATTATGACGTCATAATACATTGTGATGTCATAGTGCATACTAATTATGATGTCATCAAATACTGTGACGTCATAATACATGCTCATGATGCTCCAGTAGATGTGACACAAATTGGGGTAAGAGAAATTGCTCATAATACCTGCATGTTGCGCTCTCATAATATATTGTGATGTCATAATGCGGATACATTATGAAGTCATAACACATTGTGACGTCATAGTGCATACTAATTGTGATGTCATCATATACTGTGACGTCATAATACATGCTCATGATGCTCCAGTAGATGTGACACAAATTGAGGTAAGAGAAATTGCTCATAATACATGCATGTTGCGCTATCATAATATATTGTGATGTCATAATGCGGATACATTATGACGTCATAATACATTGTGACGACATAGTGCATACTAATTATGATGTCATCATATACTGTGACGTCATAATACATGCTCATTATACTCCAGTAGATGTGACACAAATTGGGGTAAGAGAAATTGCTCATAATACCTGCATATTGCGCTCTCATAATATATTGTGATGCCATAATGCGGATACATAATGACGTCATAATACATTGTGACGTCATAGTGCATACTAATTATAATGTCATCAAATACTGTGACGTCATAATACATGCTCATGATGCTCCAGTAGATATGACACAAATTGCGGTAATGGAAAATGGTCATAAAACCTGCAAATTGCGCTCTCATAATATATTGTGATGTCATAATGCGGATATATTATGACGTCATAATATATTGCGACGTCATAGTGCATACTAATTATGATGTCATCATATACTGTGACGTCATAATACATACTCATGATGCTCCAGTAGATGTGACACATATTGGGGTAAGAGAAATTGCTCATAATACCTGCATGTTGCGCTCTCATAATATATTGTGATGTCATAATGCGGATACATTATGACGTCATAATACATTGTGACGTCATACTGCATACTAATTATGATGTCATCATATACTTTGACGTCATAATACATGCTCATGATGCTCCAGTAGATGTGAAACAAATTGGGGTAAGAGAAATTGCTCATAATACCTGCATGTTGTGCTCTCATAATATATTGTGATGTCATAATGCGGATACATTATGACGTCATAATACATTGTGACGTCATACTGCATACTAATCATGATGTCATCATATACTGTGACGTCATAATACAAGCTCATGATGCTCCAGTAGATGTGACACAAATTGGGGTAAGAGAAATTGCTCATAATACCTTCCATTTTCGCTCTCATAATATATTGTGATGTCATAATGCGGATACATTATGACGTCATAATACATTGTGACGTCATTGTGCATCATAGTTATGATGTCATCATATACTGTGACGTCATAATACATGCTCATGATGCTCCAGTAGATGTGACACAAATTGGGGTAAGAGAAATTGCTCATAATACCTTCATGTTTCGCTCTCATAATATATTGTGATGTCCTAATGCGGATACATTATGACGTCATAATACATTGTGACGTCATAGTGCATACTAGTTATGATGTCATCATATGCTGTGATGTCATAATACATGCTCATGATGGTCCAGTACATGTGACACAAATTGGGGCAAGAGAAATTGCTCATAATACCTGCAAATTGCGCTCTCATAATATATTGTGATGGTATAATGCGGATACATTATGACGTCATAATATATTGTGACATCATAGTGCATACTAATTATGATGACATCATATACTGTGACGTCAGAATACATGCTCATGATGCTCCAGTAGATGTGACACAAATTGGGGTAAGCGAAATTTGTCATAAAACCTGCAAATTGCGCTCTCATAATATATTGTGATGTCATAATGCGGATACATTATGATGTCATAATACATTCTGACGTCATAATGAATACTAATTATGATGTCATCATATACTGTGACGTCATAATACATGCTCATTATGCTCCAGTAGATGTGACACAAATTGGGGTAAGAGAAATTGCTCATAATACCTTCATGTTGCGCTCTCATAATATATTGTGATGTCATAATCCAGCTACATTATAACGTCATAATACATTGTGACGTCATACTGCATACTAATTATGATGTCATCATATACTGTGATGTCATAATACATGCTCATGATGCTCCAGTAGATGTGACACAAATTGGGGTAAGAGAAATTGCTCAAAATACCTGCATGTTGCGCTCTCATAATATATTGTGATGTCATAGTGCGGATACATTATGACGTCCTAATACATTGTGACGTCATAGTGCATACTAATTATGATGTCATCATATACTGTGACGTCATAATACATGCTCATGATGCTCCAGTAGATGTGACACAACTTGGGGTAAGAGAAATTGCTCATAATACCTTCATGTTGCGCTCTCATAATGTATTGTGATGTCATAATGCGGATACATTATGACGTCATAATACATTGTGACGTCATAGTGCATACTAATTATGATGTCATCATATACTGTGACGTCATAATACATGCTCATGATGCTCCAGTAGATGTGACACAAATTGGGGTAAGAGAAATTGCTCATAATACATGCATGTTGCGCTCTCATAATATATTGTGATGTCATAATGCGGATACCTTATGACATCATAATACATTGTGACGTCATAGTGCATACTAATTATGATGTCATCATATACTGTGACATCATAATACATGCTCATGATGCTCCAGTAGATGTGACACAAATTGGGATAAGAGAAATTGCTCATAATACCTGCATGTTGCGCTCTCATAATATATTGTGATGTCATAATGCGGATACATTATGACGTCATAATACATTGTGACATCATAGTGCATACTAAGTATGATGTCATCAAATGCTGTGACGTCATAATACATGCTCATGATGCTCCAGTATATGTGACACAATTTGGGGTAAGAGAAATTGTTCATAATACCTGCATGTTGCGCTCTCATAATATATTGTGAAGTCATCATGCGGATACATTATGACGTCATAATACATTGTGACGTCATAGTGCATACTAATTATGATGTCATCATATACTGTGACGTCATAATACATGCTCATGATGCTCCTGTAGATGTGACACAAATTGGGGTAAGAGAAATTGCTCATAATACCTGCATGTTGCGCTCTCATAATATATTGTGATGTCATAATGCGGATACATTATGACGTCATAATATATTGTGATGTCATAGTGCATAGTAATTATGATGTCATCATATACTGTGACGTCATAATACATGCTCATGATGCTCCAGTAGATGTGACACAAATTGGGGTAAGAGAAATTGCTCATAATACCTGCATGTTGCGCTCTCATAATATATTGTGATGTCATAATGCGGATACATAATGACGTCATAATACATTGTGACGTCATAGTGCATACTAATTATGATGTCATCATCTACTGTGACGTCATAATACATGCTCATGATGCTCCAGTAGATGTGACACAAATTGGGATAAGAGAAATTGCTCATAATACCTGCATGTTGCGCTCTCATAATATATTGTGATGTCATAATGCGGATACATTATGACGTCATAATACATTGTGACGTCATAGTGCATACTAATTATGATGTCATCAAATACTGTGACGTCATACTACATGCTCATGGTGCTCCAGTAGATGTGACACAAATTGGGGTAAGAGAAATTACTCATAATACCTGCATGTTGCGCTCTCATAATATATTGTGATGTCATAATGCGGATACATTATGAGGTCATAATACATTGTGATGTCATAGTGCATACTAATTATGATGTCATCATATACTGTGACGTCATAATACATTCTCATGATGCTACAGTAGATGTGACACAAATTGGGGTAAGAGAAATTGCTCATAATACCTGCATGTTGCGCTCTCATAATATATTGTGGTGTCATAATGCGGATACATTATGACGTCATAATACATTGTGACGTCATACTGCATACTAATCATGATGTCATCATATACTGTGACGTCATAATACATGCTCATGATGCTCCAGCAGATGTGACACAAATTGGGGTAAGAGAAATTGCTCATAATACCTGCAAATTGCGCTCTCATAATATATTGTGATGTCCTAATGCGGATACATTTTGACGTCATAATACATTGTGACGTCATAGTGCATACTAGTTATGATGTCATCATATGCTGTGATGTCATAATACATGCTCATGATGCTCCAGTAGATGTGACACAAATTGGGGTAAGAGAAATTGCTCATAATACATGCATGTTGCGCTATCATAATATATTGTGATGTCATAATGCGGATACATTATGACGTCATAATACATTGTGACGACATAGTGCATACTAATTATGATGTCATCATATACTGTGACGTCATAATACATGCTCATGATACTCCAGTAGATGTGACACAAATTGGGGTAAGAGAAATTGCTCATAATACCTGCATATTGCGCTCTCATAATATATTGTGATGCCATAATGCGGATACATAATGACGTCATAATACATTGTGACGTCATAGTGCATACTAATTATGATGTCATCAAATACTGTGATGTCATAATACATGCTCATGATGCTCCAGTAGATGTGACACAAATTGGGGTAATGGAAAATGGTCATAAAACCTGCAAATTGCGCTCTCATAATATATTGTGATGTCATAATGCGGATATATTATGACGTCATAATATATTGCGACGTCATAGTGCATACTAATTATGATGTCATCATATACTGTGACGTCATAATACATGCTCATGATGCTCCAGTAGATGTGACACATATTGGGGTAAGAGAAATTGCTCATAATACCTGCATGTTGCGCTCTCATAATATATTGTGATGTCATAATGCGGATACATTATGACGTCATAATACATTGTGACGTCATACTGCATACTAATTATGATGTCATCATATACTTTGACGTCATAATACATGCTCATGATGCTCCAGTAGATGTGACACAAATTGGGGTAAGAGAAATTGCTCATAATACCTGCATGTTGTGCTCTCATAATATATTGTGATGTCATAATGCGGATACATTATGACGTCATAATACATTGTGACGTCATACTGCATACTAATCATGATGTCATCATATACTGTGACGTCATAATACACGCTCATGATGCTCCAGTAGATGTGACACAAATTGGGGTAAGAGAAATTGCTCATAATACCTTCCATTTTCGCTCTCATAATATATTGTGATGTCATAATGCAGATACATTATGACGTCATAATACATTGTGACGTCATTGTGCATCATAGTTATGATGTCATCATATACTGTGACGTCATAATACATGCTCATGATGCTCCAGTAGATGTGACACAAATTGGGGTAAGAGAAATTGCTCATAATACCTTCATGTTTCGCTCTCATAATATATTGTGATGTCCTAATGCGGATACATTATGACGTCATAATACATTGTGACGTCATAGTGCATACTAGTTATGATGTCATCATATGCTGTGATGTCATAATACATGCTCATGATGGTCCAGTACATGTGACACAAATTGGGGCAAGAGAAATTGCTCATAATACCTGCAAATTGCGCTCTCATAATGTATTGTGATGGTATAATGCGGATACATTATGACGTCATAATATATTGTGACATCATAGTGCATACTAATTATGATGACATCTTATACTGTGACGTCAGAATACATGCTCATGATGCTCCAGTAGATGTGACACAAATTGGGGTAAGCGAAATTTGTCATAAAACCTGCAAATTGCGCTCTCATAATATATTGTGATGTCATAATGCGGATACATTATGATGTCATAATACATTCTGACGTCATAATGAATACTAATTATGATGTCATCATATACTGTGACGTCATAATACATGCTCATGATGCTCCAGTAGATGTGACACAAATTGGGGTAAGAGAAATTGCTCAAAATACCTGCATGTTGCGCTCTCATAATATATTGTGATGTCATAGTGCGGATACATTATGACGTCCTAATACATTGTGACGTCATAGTGCATACTAATTATGATGTCATCATATACTGTGACGTCATAATACATGCTCATGATGCTCCAGTAGATGTGACACAACTTGGGGTAAGAGAAATTGCTCATAATACCTTCATGTTGCGCTCTCATAATGTATTGTGATGTCATAATGCGGATACATTATGACGTCATAATACATTGTGACGTCATAGTGCATACTAATTATGATGTCATCATATACTGTGACGTCATAATACATGCTCATGATGCTCCAGTAGATGTGACACAAATTGGGGTAAGAGAAATTGCTCATAATACCTCCCTGTTGCGCTCTCATAATATATTGTGATGTCATAATGCGGATACATTATGACGTCATAATACATTGTGACGTCATACTGCATACTAATTATGATGTCATCATATACTGTGACGTCATAATACATGCTCATGATGCTCCAGTAGATGTGACACAAATTGGGGTAAGAGAAATTGCTCATAATACCTGCATGTTGCGCTCTCATAATATATTGTGATGTCATAATGCGGATACATTATGACGTCATAATACATTGTGACGTCATACTGCATACTAATTATGATGTCATCATATACTGTGACGCCATAATACATGCTCATGATGCTCCAGTAGATGTGACACATATTGGGGTAAGAGAAATTGCTCATAATACCTGCATGTTGCGCTCTCATAATATATTGTGATGTCATAATGCGGATACATTATGACGTCATAATACATTGTGATGCCATAGTGCATACTAATTATGATGTCATCATATACTGTGACGTCATAATACATGCTCATGATGCTCCAGTAGATGTGACACAAATTGGGGTAAGCGAAATTGGTCATAAAACCTGCAAATTGGGCTCTCATAATAAATTGTGATGTCATAATGCGGATATATTATGAAATCATAATACATTGTGACGTCATAGTGCATACTAATTATGATGTCATCATATACTGTGACGTCATAATACATGCTCATGATGCTCCAGTAGATGTGACACAAATTGGGGTAAGAGAAATTGCTCATAATACATGCATGTTGCGCTCTCATAATATATTGTGATGTCATAATGCGGATACCTTATGACATCATAATACATTGTGAGGTCATAGTGCATACTAATTATGATGTCATCATATACTGTGACATCATAATACATGCTCATGATGCTCCAGTAGATGTGACACAAATTGGGATAAGAGAAATTGCTCATAATACCTGCATGTTGCGCTCTCATAATATATTGTGATGTCATAATGCGGATACATTATGACGTCATAATACATTGTGACATCATAGTGCATACTAAGTATGATGTCATCAAATGCTGTGACGTCATAATACATGCTCATGATGCTCCAGTATATGTGACACAATTTGGGGTAAGAGAAATTGTTCATAATACCTGCATGTTGCGCTCTCATAATATATTGTGAAGTCATCATGCGGATACATTATGACGTCATAATACATTGTGACGTCATAGTGCATACTAATTATGATGTCATCATATACTGTGACGTCATAATACATGCTCATGATGCTCCTGTAGATGTGACACAAATTGGGGTAAGAGAAATTGCTCATAATACCTGCATGTTGCGCTCTCATAATATATTGTGATGTCATAATGCGGATACATTATGACGTCATAATATATTGTGATGTCATAGTGCATAGTAATTATGATGTCATCATATACTGTGACGTCATAATACATGCTCATGATGCTCCAGTAGATGTGACACAAATTGGGGTAAGAGAAATTGCTCATAATACCTGCATGTTGCGCTCTCATAATATATTGTGATGTCATAATGCGGATACATAATGACGTCATAATACATTGTGACGTCATAGTGCATACTAATTATGATGTCATCATCTACTGTGACGTCATAATACATGCTCATGATGCTCCAGTAGATGTGACACAAATTGGGATAAGAGAAATTGCTCATAATACCTGCATGTTGCGCTCTCATAATATATTGTGATGTCATAATGCGGATACATTATGACGTCATAATACATTGTGACGTCATAGTGCATACTAATTATGATGTCATCAAATACTGTGACGTCATAATACATGCTCATGGTGCTCCAGTAGATGTGACACAAATTGGGGTAAGAGAAATTACTCATAATACCTGCATGTTGCGCTCTCATAATATATTGTGATGTCATAATGCGGATACATTATGAGGTCATAATACATTGTGATGTCATAGTGCATACTAATTATGATGTCATCATATACTGTGACGTCATAATACATTCTCATGATGCTACAGTAGATGTGACACAAATTGGGGTAAGAGAAATTGCTCATAATACCTGCATGTTGTGCTCTCATAATATATTGTGATGTCATAATGCGGATACATTATGACGTCATAATACATTGTGACGTCATACTGCATACTAATCATGATGTCATCATATACTGTGACGTCATAATACACGCTCATGATGCTCCAGTAGATGTGACACAAATTGGGGTAAGAGAAATTGCTCATAATACCTTCCATTTTCGCTCTCATAATATATTGTGATGTCATAATGCGGATACATTATGACGTCATAATACATTGTGACGTCATTGTGCATCATAGTTATGATGTCATCATATACTGTGACGTCATAATACATGCTCATGATGCTCCAGTAGATGTGACACAAATTGGGGTAAGAGAAATTGCTCATAATACCTTCATGTTTCGCTCTCATAATATATTGTGATG
Source organism: Aotus nancymaae (assembly GCF_030222135.1). Taxonomy (NCBI): domain Eukaryota; kingdom Metazoa; phylum Chordata; class Mammalia; order Primates; family Aotidae; genus Aotus; species Aotus nancymaae. Next base: position 1,256,826 of record NW_026988475.1, on the reverse strand, counting down.
TCCTAATGCGGATACATTATGACGTCATAATACATTGTGACGTCATAGTGCATACTAGTTATGATGTCATCATATGCTGTGATGTCATAATACATGCTCATGATGGTCCAGTACATGTGACACAAATTGGGGCAAGAGAAATTGCTCATAATACCTGCAAATTGCGCTCTCATAATGTATTGTGATGGTATAATGCGGATACATTATGACGTCATAATATATTGTGACATCATAGTGCATACTAATTATGATGACATCATATACTGTGACGTCAGAATACATGCTCATGATGCTCCAGTAGATGTGACACAAATTGGGGTAAGCGAAATTTGTCATAAAACCTGCAAATTGCGCTCTCATAATATATTGTGATGTCATAATGCGGATACATTATGATGTCATAATACATTCTGACGTCATAATGAATACTAATTATGATGTCATCATATACTGTGACGTCATAATACATGCTCATCATGCTCCAGTAGATGTGACACAAATTGGGGTAAGAGAAATTGCTCAAAATACCTGCATGTTGCGCTCTCATAATATATTGTGATGTCATAGTGCGGATACATTATGACGTCCTAATACATTGTGACGTCATAGTGCATACTAATTATGATGTCATCATATACTGTGACGTCATAATACATGCTCATGATGCTCCAGTAGATGTGACACAACTTGGGGTAAGAGAAATTGCTCATAATACCTTCATGTTGCGCTCTCATAATGTATTGTGATGTCATAATGCGGATACATTATGACGTCATAATACATTGTGACGTCATAGTGCATACTAATTATGATGTCATCATATACTGTGACGTCATAATACATGCTCATGATGCTCCAGTAGATGTGACACAAATTGGGGTAAGAGAAATTGCTCATAATACCTCCCTGTTGCGCTCTCATAATATATTGTGATGTCATAATGCGGATACATTATGACGTCATAATACATTGTGACGTCATACTGCATACTAATTATGATGTCATCATATACTGTGACGTCATAATACATGCTCATGATGCTCCAGTAGATGTGACACAAATTGGGGTAAGAGAAATTGCTCATAATACCTGCATGTTGCGCTCTCATAATATATTGTGATGTCATAATGCGGATACATTATGACGTCATAATACATTGTGACGTCATACTGCATACTAATTATGATGTCATCATATACTGTGACGCCATAATACATGCTCATGATGCTCCAGTAGATGTGACACATATTGGGGTAAGAGAAATTGCTCATAATACCTGCATGTTGCGCTCTCATAATATATTGTGATGTCATAATGCGGATACATTATGACGTCATAATACATTGTGATGCCATAGTGCATACTAATTATGATGTCATCATATACTGTGACGTCATAATACATGCTCATGATGCTCCAGTAGATGTGACACAAATTGGGGTAAGCGAAATTGGTCATAAAACCTGCAAATTGGGCTCTCATAATAAATTGTGATGTCATAATGCGGATATATTATGAAATCATAATACATTGTGACGTCATAGTGCATACTAATTATGATGTCATCATATACTGTGACGTCATAATACATGCTCATGATGCTCCAGTAGATGTGACACAAATTGGGGTAAGAGAAATTGCTCATAATACATGCATGTTGCGCTCTCATAATATATTGTGATGTCATAATGCGGATACCTTATGACATCATAATACATTGTGACGTCATAGTGCATACTAATTATGATGTCATCATATACTGTGACATCATAATACATGCTCATGATGCTCCAGTAGATGTGACACAAATTGGGGTAAGAGAAATTGCTCAAAATACCTGCATGTTGCGCTCTCATAATATATTGTGATGTCATAATGCGGATACATTATGACGTCATAATACATTGTGACATCATAGTGCATACTAAGTATGATGTCATCAAATGCTGTGACGTCATAATACATGCTCATGATGCTCCAGTAGATGTGACACAATTTGGGGTAAGAGAAATTGTTCATAATACCTGCATGTTGCGCTCTCATAATATATTGTGAAGTCATCATGCGGATACATTATGACGTCATAATACATTGTGACGTCATAGTGCATACTAATTATGATGTCATCATATACTGTGACGTCATAATACATGCTCATGATGCTCCTGTAGATGTGACACAAATTGGGGTAAGAGAAATTGCTCATAATACCTGCATGTTGCGCTCTCATAATATATTGTGATGTCATAATGCGGATACATTATGACGTCATAATATATTGTGATGTCATAGTGCATAGTAATTATGATGTCATCATATACTGTGACGTCATAATACATGCTCATGATGCTCCAGTAGATGTGACACAAATTGGGGTAAGAGAAATTGCTCATAATACCTGCATGTTGCGCTCTCATAATATATTGTGATGTCATAATGCGGATACATAATGACGTCATAATACATTGTGACGTCATAGTGCATACTAATTATGATGTCATCATCTACTGTGACGTCATAATACATGCTCATGATGCTCCAGTAGATGTGACACAAATTGGGATAAGAGAAATTGCTCATAATACCTGCATGTTGCGCTCTCATAATATATTGTGATGTCATAATGCGGATACATTATGACGTCATAATACATTGTGACGTCATAGTGCATACTAATTATGATGTCATCAAATACTGTGACGTCATAATACATGCTCATGGTGCTCCAGTAGATGTGACACAAATTGGGGTAAGAGAAATTACTCATAATACCTGCATGTTGCGCTCTCATAATATATTGTGATGTCATAATGCGGATACATTATGAGGTCATAATACATTGTGATGTCATAGTGCATACTAATTATGATGTCATCATATACTGTGACGTCATAATACATTCTCATGATGCTACAGTAGATGTGACACAAATTGGGGTAAGAGAAATTGCTCATAATACCTGCATGTTGCGCTCTCATAATATATTGTGGTGTCATAATGCGGATACATTATGACGTCATAATACATTGTGACGTCATACTGCATACTAATCATGATGTCATCATATACTGTGACGTCATAATACATGCTCATGATGCTCCAGCAGATGTGACACAAATTGGGGTAAGAGAAATTGCTCATAATACCTGCAAATTGCGCTCTCATAATATATTGTGATGTCCTAATGCGGATACATTATGACGTCATAATACATTGTGACGTCATAGTGCATACTAGTTATGATGTCATCATATGCTGTGATGTCATAATACATGCTCATGATGCTCCAGTACATGTGACACAAATTGGGGTAAGAGAAATTGCTCATAATACCTGCAAATTGCGCTCTCATAATATATTGTGATGGTATAATGCGGATACATTATGACGTCATAATATATTGTGACATCATAGTGCATACTAATTATGATGACATCATATACTGTGACGTCAGAATACATGCTCATGATGCTCCAGTAGATGTGACACAAATTGGGGTAAGCGAAATTTGTCATAAAACCTGCAAATTGCGCTCTCATAATATATTGTGATGTCATAATGCGGATACATTATGATGTCATAATACATTCTGACGTCATAATGAATACTAATTATGATGTCATCATATACTGTGACGTCATAATACATGCTCATTATGCTCCAGTAGATGTGACACAAATTGGGGTAAGAGAAATTGCTCATAATACCTTCATGTTGCGCTCTCATAATATATTGTGATGTCATAATCCAGCTACATTATGACGTCATAATACATTGTGACGTCATACTGCATACTAATTATGATGTCATCATATACTGTGATGTCATAATACATGCTCATGATGCTCCAGTAGATGTGACACAAATTGGGGTAAGAGAAATTGCTCAAAATACCTGCATGTTGCGCTCTCATAATATATTGTGATGTCATAGTGCGGATACATTATGACGTCCTAATACATTGTGACGTCATAGTGCATACTAATTATGATGTCATCATATACTGTGACGTCATAATACATGCTCATGATGCTCCAGTAGATGTGACACAACTTGGGGTAAGAGAAATTGCTCTTAATACCTTCATGTTGCGCTCTCATAATGTATTGTGATGTCATAATGCGGATACATTATGACGTCATAATACATTGTGACGTCATAGTGCATACTAATTATGATGTCATCATATACTGTGACGTCATAATACATGCTCATGATGCTCCAGTAGATGTGACACAAATTGGGGTAAGAGAAATTGCTCATAATACCTCCCTGTTGCGCTCTCATAATATATTGTGATGTCATAATGCGGATACATTATGACGTCATAATACATTGTGACGTCATACTGCAAACTAATTATGATGTCATCATATACTGTGACGTCATAATACATGCTCATGATGCTCCAGTAGATGTGACACCAATTGGGGTAAGAGAAATTGCTCATAATACCTGCATGTTGCGCTCTCATAATATATTGTGATGTCATAAAGCGGATACATTATGACGCAATAATACATTGTGACATCATAGTGCATACTAATTATGATGTCATCATATACTGTGACGTCATAATACATGCTCATGATGCTCCAGTAGATGTGACACTAATTGGGGTAAGAGAAATTGCTCATAATACCTGCATGTTGCGCTCTCATAATATATTGTGATGTCATAATGCGGATACATTATGACGTCATAATACATTGTGATGTCATAGTGCATACTAATTAAGATGTCATCATATACTGTGACCTCATAATACATGCTCATGATGCTCCAGTAGATGTGACACAAATTGGGGTTAGAGAAATTGCTCATAAAACCTGCAAATTGCGCTCTCATAACATATTGTGATGTCTTAATGTGGATACATTATGACGTCATAATACATTGTGACGTCAAACTGCATACTAATTATGATGTCATCATATACTGTGACGTCATAATACATGCTCATGATGCTCCAGTAGATGTGACACAAATTGGGGTAAGCGAAATTGGTCACAAAACCTGCAAATTGCGCCCTCATAATATATTGTGATGTCATAATGCGGATACATTATGACGTCATAATATATTGTGACGTCATACTGCATACAAATTATGATGTCATCATATACTGTGACGTCATAATACACGCTCTTGATGCTCCAGTAGATGTGACACAAATTCGGGTAAGCGAAATTGGTCATAAAACCTGCAAATTGCGCTCTCATAATATATTGTGATGTCATAATGCGGATATATTATGACGTCATAATACATTGTGACGTCATAGTGCATAGTAATTATGATGTCATCATATACTGTGACGTCATAATACATGCTCATGATGCTCCAGTAGATGTGACACAAATTGTGGTAAGAGAAATTGCTCATAATACCTGCATGTTGCGCTCTCATAATATATTGTGATGTCATAATGCGGATACATTATGACGTCATAATACATTGTGACGTCATAGTGCATACTAATTATGATGTCATCATATACTGTGACGTCATAATTCATTCTCATGATGCTACAGTAGATGTGACACAAATTGGGGTAAGCGAAATTGGTCATAATACCTGCATGTTGCGCTCTCATAATATATTGTGATGTCATAATGCGGATACTTGATGACATCATAATACATTGTGACGTCATACTGCATACTAATTATGATGTCATCATATACTGTGACATCATAATACATGCTCATGATGCTCCAGTAGATGTGACACAAATTGGGGTAAGCGAAATTGGTCATAAAACCTGCAAATTGCGCTCTCATAATATATTGTGATGTCATAATGCGGATACATTATGACGTCATAATACATTGTGACGTCATAGTGCATACTAATTATGATGTCATCATATACTGTGACGTCATAATACATGCTCATGATGCTCCAGTAGATGTGACACAAATTGGGGTAAGAGAAATTGCTCATAATACCTGCATGTTGCGCTCTCATAATATATTGTGATGTCATAATGCGGATACATTATGACGTCGTAATACATTGTGACGTCATAGTGCATACTAATTATGATGTCATCATATACTGTGACGTCATAATACATGCTCATGATGCTCCAGTAGATGTGACACAAATTGGGGTAAGAGAAATTGCTCATAATACCTGCATGTTGTGCTCTCATAATATATTGTGATGTCATAATGCGGATACATTATGACGTCATAATACATTGTGACGTCATAGTGCACACTAATTATGATGTCATCATATACTGTGACGTCATAATACATGCTCATGATGCTCCAGTAGTTGTGACACAAATTGAGGTAAGAGAAATTGCTCATAATACCTGCCTGTTGCGCTCTCATAATATATTGTGATGTCATATTGCGGATACATTATGACGTCATAATACATTGTGACGTCATAGTGCATACTAATTATGATGTCATCATATACTGTGACGTCATAATACATGCTCATGATGCTCCAGTAGATGTGACACAAATTGGGGTAAGAGAAATTGCTCATAATACCTGCATGTTGCGCTCTCATAATATATTGTGATGTCATAATGCGGATACATTATGACGTCATAATACATTGTGATGTCATAGTGCATACTAATTATGATGTCATCATATACTGTGACGTCATAATACATGCTCATGATGCTCCAGTAGATGTGACACAAATTGGGGTTAGAGAAATTGCTCATAAAACCTGCAAATTGCGCTCTCATAATATATTGTGATGTCTTAATGTGGATACATTATGACGTTATAATACATTGTGACGTCATAGTGCATACTAATTATGATGTCATCATATACTGTGACGTCATAATTCATGCTCATGATGCTACAGTAGATGTGACACAAATTGGGGTAAGCGAAATTGGTCATAATACCTGCATGTTGCGCTCTCATAATATATTGTGATGTCATAATGCGGATACTTTATGACATCATAATACATTGTGACGTCATACTGCATACTAATTATGATGTCATCATATACTGTGACGTCATAATACATGCTCATGATGCTCCAGTCGATGTGACACAAATTGGGGTAAGCGAAATTGGTCATAAAACCTGCAAATTGCGCTCTCATAATATATTGTGATGTCATAATGCGGATACATTATGACGTCATAATACATTGTGACGTCATAGTGCATACTAATTATGATGTCATCATATACTGTGACGTCACAATACATGCTATTGATGCTCCAGTAGATGTGACACAAATTGGGATAAGTGAAATTGCTCATAATACCTGCATGTTGCGCTCTCATAATATATTGTGATGTCATAATGCGGATACATTATGACGTCATAATACATTGTGACGTCATAGTGCATACTAATTATGATGTCATCATATACTGTGAAGTCATAATATATGCTCATGATGCTCCAGTAGATGTGACACAAATTGGGGTAAGAGAAATTGCTCATAATACCTGCATGTTGCACTCTCATAATATATTGTGATGTCATAATGCGGATACATTATAACGTCATAATACATTGTGACATCATAGTGCATATTAATTATGATGTCATCATATACTGTGACGTCATAATACATGCTCATGTTGCTCCTGTAGATGTGACACAAATTGGGGTAAGAGAAATTGCTCATAATACCTGCATGTTGCGCTCTCATAATATATTGTGATGTTGTAATGCGGATACATTATGACGTCATAATACATTGTGATGTCATAGTGCATACTAATTATGATGTCATTATATACTGTGACGTCATAATACATGCTCATGATGCTCCAGTAGATGTGACACAAATTCAGGTAAGAGAAATTGCTCATAATACCTGCATGTTGCGCTCTCATAATATATTGTGATGTCATAACACGGATACATAATGACGTCATAATACATTGTGACGTCATAGTGCATACTAATTATGATGTCATCATATACTGTGACATCATAATACATGCTCATGTTGCTCCAGTAGATGTGACACAAATTGGGGTAAGAGAAAATGCTCATAATACCTGCATGTTGCGCTCTCATAATATATTGTGAAGTCATAACGCGGATACATAATGACGTCATAATACATTGTGACGTCATAGTGCATACTAATTATGATGTCATCATATACTGTGACGTCATAATACATGCTCATGTTGCTCCAGTAGATGTGACACAAATTGGGATAAGAGAAAATGCTCATAATACCTGCATGTTGCGCTCTCATAATATATTGTGAAGTCATAATGCGGATACATTATGACGTCATAATACATTGTGACGTCATAGTGCATACTAATTATGATGTCATCATATACTGTGACGTCACAATACATGCTCATGATGCTCCAGTAGATGTGACACAAATTGGGGTAAGAGAAATTGCTCATAATACCTGCATGTTGCGCTCTCATAATATATTGTGATGTCATAATGCGGATCCATTATGACGTCATAATACATTGTGACGTCATAGTGCATACTAATTATGATGTCATCATATACTGTGACGTCATAATACATGCTCATGATGCTCCAGTAGATTGGACACAAATTGAGGTAAGAGAAATTTCTCATAATACCTGCATGTTGCGCTCTCATAATATATTGTGATGTCATAATGCGGATACATTATGGCGTCATAATACATTGTGACGTCATAGTGCGTAATAATTATGATGTCATCATATACTGTGACGTCATAATACATGCTCATGATGCTCCAGTAGATGTGCACAAATTGGGGTAAGAGAAATTGCTCATAATACCTGCTTGTTGCGCTCTCATAATATATTGTGATGTCATAATGCGGATACATTATGACGTCATAATCCATTGTGACATCATAGTGCATAGTAATTATGATGTCATTATATACTGTGACATCATAATACATGCTCATGATGCTCCAGTAGATGTGACACAAACTGGGGTAAGAGAAATTGGTCATAAAACCTGAAAATTACTCTCTCATAATATTTTGTGATGTCATAATGCAGATACATTATGACGTCATAATACATTGTGACGTCATAGTGCATACTAATTATAATGTCATCATATACTGTGACGTCATAATACATGCTCATGATGCTCCAGTAGATGTGACACAAATTGGGGTAAGAGAAATTGCTCATAATACCTGCATGTTGCGCTCTCATAATATATTGTGATGTCATAATGCGGATACATTATCACGTCACAATACATTGTGACGTCATAGTGCATACTAATTATGATGTCATCATGTACTGTGACGTCATAATACATGCTCATGATGCTCCTGTAGATGTGACACAAATTGGGGTAAGAGAAATTGCTCATAATACCTGCATGTTGCGCTCTTATAATATATTGTGATGTCATAATGCGGATACATTATGACGTCATAATACATTGTGACGTCATAGTGCATACTAATTATGATGTCATCATATACTGTGACGTCATAATACATGCTCATGATGCTGCAGTTGATGTGACAGAAATTGAGGTAAGAGAAATTGCTCATAATACCTGCCTGTTGCGCTCTCATAATATATTGTGATGTCATAATGCGGATACATTATGACGTCATAATACATTGTGACGTCATAGTGCATACTAATTATGATGTCATCATATACTGTGACGTCATAATACATGCTCATGATGCTCCAGTAGATGTGACACAAATTGGGGTAAGAGAAATTGCTCATAATACCTGCATGTTGCGATCTCATAATATATTGTGATGTCATAATGCGGATACATTATGATGTCATAATACATTGTGACATCATACTGCATACTAATTATGATGTCATCATATACTGTGACGTCATAATACATGCTCATGATGCTCCAGTAGATGTGACACAAATTGGGGTAAGAGAAATTGCTCATAATACCTGCATGTTGCGCTCTCATAATATATTGTGATGTCATAATGCGGATACATTATGACGTCATAATACATTGTGATGTCATAGTGCATACTAATTATGATGTCATCATATACTGTGACGTCATAATACATGATCATGATGCTCCAGTACATGTGACACAAATTGGGGTTAGAGAAATTGCTCATAAAACCTGCAAATTGCGCTCTCATAATATATTGTGATGTCATAATGCGGATATATTATGACGTCATAATACATTGTGACGTCATAGTGCACAGTAATTATGATGTCATCATATACTGTGACGTCATAATACATGCTCATGATGCTCCAGTAGATGTGACACAAATTGTGGTAAGAGAAATTGCTCATAATACCTGCATGTTGCGCTCTCATAATATATTGTGAAGTCATAATGCGGATACATTATGACGTCATAATCCATTGTGACGTCATAGTGCATACTAATTATGATGTCATCATATACTGTGACGTCATAATTCATGCTCATGATGCTACAGTAGATGTGACACAAATTGGGGTAAGCGAAATTGCTCATAATACCTGCATGTTGCGCTCTCTTAATATATTGTGATGTCATAATGCGGATAATTTATGACATCATAATACATTGTGACGTCATACTGCATACTAATTATGACGTCATAATATACTGTGACATCATAATACATGCTCATGATGCTCCAGTAGATGTGACACAAATTGCGGTAAGCGAAATTGGTCATAAAACCTGCAAATTGCGCTCTCATAATATATTGTGATGTCATAATGCGGATACATTATGACGTCATAATACATTGTGACGTCATAGTGCATACTAATTATGATATCATCATATACTGTGACGTCATAATACATGCTCATGATGCTCCAGTAGATGTAACACAAATTGGGATAAGAGAAATTGCTCATAATACCTGCATGTTGCGCTCTCATAATATATTGTGATGTCATAATGCGGATACATTATGACGTCATAATACATTGTGATGTCATAGTGCATACTAATTATGATGTCATCAAAAACTGTGACGTTATAATACATGCTCATTATGCTCCAGTAGATGTGACACAAATTGGGATAAGAGAAATTGCTCATAATACCTGCATGTTGCGCTCTCATAATATATTGTGATGTCATAATGCGGATACATTATGACGTCAAAATACATTGTGATGTCATAGTGCATACTAATTATGATGTCATCAAATACTGTGACGTCATAATACATGCTCATGATTCTCCAGTAGATGTGACACAAATTGGGGTAAGAGAAATTGCTCATAATACCTGCATGTTGCGCTCTCATAATATATTGTGATGTCATAATGCGGATACATTATGACGTCATAATACATTGTGACGTCATAGTGCATACTAATTATGATGTCATCATATACTGTGATGTCATAATACATGCTCATGATGCAACAGTAGATGTGACACAAATTGGGGTAAGAGAAATTGCTCATAATACCTGCATGTTGCGCTCTCATAATATAATGTGATGTCATAATGCGGATACTTTATGACATCATAATACATTGTGACGTCATACTGCATTCTAATTATGATGTCATCATATACTGTGACATCATAATATATGCTCATGATGCTCCAGTAGATGTGACACAAATTGGGGTAAGCGAAATTGGTCATAAAACCTGCAAATTGCGCTCTCATAAAATATTGTGATGTCATAATGCGGATACATTATGACGTCATAATACATTGTGACGTCATAGTGCATACTAATTATGATGTCATCATATACTGTGACATCATAATACATGCTCATGATGCTCCAGTAGATGTGACACAAATTGAGGTAAGAGAAATTGCTCATAATACCTGCCTGTTGCGCTCTCATAATGTATTGTGATGTCATAATGCGGATACATTATGACGTCATAATACATTGTGACGTCATAGTGCATACTAATTATGATGTCATCATATACTGTGACCTCATAATACATGCTCATGATGCTCCAGTAGATGTGACACAAATTGGGGTAAGAGAAATTGCTCATAATACCTGCATGTTGCGCTCTCATAAAATATTGTGATGTCATAATGCGGATACATTATGACGTCATAATACATTGTGACGTCATAGTGCATACTAATTATGATGTCATCATATACTGTGACGTCACAATACATGCTCATGATGCTCCAGTAGATGTGACACAAATTGGGGTAAGAGAAATTGCTCATAATACCTGCATGTTGCGCTCTCATAATATATTGTGATGTCATAATGCGGATCCATTATGACGTCATAATACATTGTGACGTCATAGTGCATACTAATTGTGATGTCATCATATACTGTGACGTCATAATACATGCTCATGATGCTCCAGTAGATGTGACACAAATTGGTGTAAGAGAAATTGCTCATAATACCTGCATGTTGCGCTCTCATAATATATTGTGATGTCATAATGCGAATACATTATGACGTCATAATACATTGTGACGTCATACTGCATACTAATTATGATGTCATCATATACTGTGACGTCATAATACATGCTCATGATGCTCCAGTAGATGTGACACAAATTGGGATAAGAGAAATTGCTCATAATACCTGCATGTTACGCTCTCATAATATATTGTGGTGTCATAATGCGGATACATTATGACGTCATAATACATTGTGACGTCATAGTGCATACTAATTATGATGTCATCAAATACTGTGACGTCATAATACATGCTCATGATGCTCCAGTAGATGTGACACAAATTGGGGTAAGAGAAATTGCTCATAATACCTGCCTGTTGCGCTCTCATAATGTATTGTGATGTCATAATGCGGATACATTATGACGTCATAATACATTGTGACGTCATACTGCATACTAACTATGATGTCATTATATACTCTGATGTCACAATACATGCTCATGATGCTCCAGTAGATGTGAAACAAATTGGGGTAAGAGAAATTGGTCATAAAACCTGCAAATTGCGCTCTCATAATATATTGTGATGTCATAATGCGGATACATTATGACGTCATAATACATTGTGACGTCATAGTGCATACTAATTATGATGTCATCATATACTGTGACGTCACAATACATGCTCATGATGCTCCAGTAGATGTGACACAAATTGGGGTAAGAGAAATTGCTCGTAATACCTGCATGTTGCGCTCTCATAATATATTGTGATGTCATAATGCGGATCCATTATGACGTCATAATACATTGTGACGTCATAGTGCATACTAATTGTGATGTCATCATATACTGTGACGTCATAATACATGCTCATGATGCTCCAGTAGATGTGACACAAATTGGTGTAAGAGAAATTGCTCATAATACCTGCATGTTGCGCTCTCATAATATATTGTGATGTCATAATGCGGATACATTATGACGTCATAATACATTGTGACGTCATACTGCATACTAATTATGATGTCATCATATACTGTGACGTCATAATACATGCTCATGATGCTCCAGTAGATGTGACACAAATTGGGATAAGAGAAATTGCTCATAATACCTGCATGTTGCGCTCTCATAATATATTGTGGTGTCATAATGCGGATACATTATGACGTCATAATACATTGTGACGTCATAGTGCATACTAATTATGATGTCATCAAATACTGTGACGTCATAATACATGCTCATGATGCTCCAGTAGATGTGACACAAATTGGGGTAAGAGAAATTGCTCATAATACCTGCCTGTTGCGCTCTCATAATGTATTGTGATGTCATAATGCGGATACATTATGACGTCATAATACATTGTGACGTCATACTGCATACTAACTATGATGTCATTATATACTCTGATGTCACAATACATGCTCATGATGCTCCAGTAGATGTGAAACAAATTGGGGTAAGAGAAATTGGTCATAAAACCTGCAAATTGCGCTCTCATAATATATTGTGATGTCATAATGCGGATACATTATGACGTCATAATACATTGTGACGTCATAGTGCATACTAATTATGATGTCATCATATACTGTGACGTCATAATACATGCTCATGATGCTCCAGTAGATGTGACACATATTGGGGTAAGAGAAATTGCTCGTAATACCTGCATGTTGCGCTCTCATAATATATTGTAATGTCATAATGCGGATACATTATGACGTCATAATACATTGTGACGTCATACTGCATACTAATTATGATGTCATCATATACTGTGACGTCATAATACATGCTCATGATGCTCCAGTAGATGTGACACAAATTGGGGTAAGAGAAATTGCTCATAATACCTGCATGTTGCGCTCTCATAATATATTGTGATGTCATAATGCGGATACATTATGACGTCAAAATACATTGTGACGTCATAGTGCATACTAATTATGATGTCATCATATACTGTGACGTCATAATACATGCTAAAGATGCTCCAGTAGATGTGACACAAATTGGGATAAGAGAAATTGCTCATAATACCTGCATGTTGCGCTCTCATAATATATTGTGATGTCATAATGCGGATATATTATGACGTCATAACACATTGTGATGTCATAGTGCATACTAATTATGATGTCATCAAATACTGTGACGTCATAATACATGCTCATGATGCTCCAGTAGATGTGACACAAATTGGGGTAAGAGAAATTGCTCATAATACCTGCATGTTGCGCTCTCATAATATATTGTGATGTCATAATGCGGATACATTATGACATCATAATACATTGTGATGTCATAGTGCATACTAATTATGATGTCATCATATACTGTGACGTCATAATACATGCTCATGATGCTCCAGTAGATGTGACACAAATTGGGGTAAGATAAATTGCTCATAATACCTGCAAATTGCGCTCTCATAATATATTGTGATGTCATAATGCGGATACATTATGACGTCATAATACATTGTGACGTCATAGTGCATACTAATTATGATGTCATCATATACTGTGACGTCATAATACATGCTCATGATGCTACAGTAGATGTGACACAAATTGGGGTAAGCGAAATTGGTCATAATACCTGCATATTGCGCTCTTATAATATATTGTGATGTCATAATGCGGATACTTTATGACATCATAATACATTGTGACGTCATAGTGCATACTAATTATGATGTCATCATATACTGTGACGTCATAATACATGCTCATGATGCTCCAGTAGATGTGACACAAATTGGGGTAAGAGAAATCGGTCATAAAACCTGCAAATTGCGCTCTCATAATATATTGTGATGTCATAATGCGGATACATTTTGACGTCATAATACATTGTGACGTCATAGTGCATACTAATTATGATGTCATCATATACTGTGACGTCATAATACATGCTCATGATGCTCCAGTAGATGTGACACAAATTGGGGTAAGCGAATTTGGTCATAAAACCTGCAAGTTGCGCTCTCATAATATATTGTGATGTCATAATGCGGATATATAATGACGTCATAATACATTGTGACGTCATAGTGCATACTAATTATGATGTCATCATATACTGTGACGTCATAATACATGCTCATGATGCTCCAGTAGATGTGACACAAATTGGTGTAAGAGAAATTGCTCATAATACCTGCATGTTGCGCTCTCATAATATATTGTGATGTCATAATGCGAATACATTATGACGTCATAATACATTGTGACGTCATACTGCATACTAATTATGATGTCATCATATACTGTGACGTCATAATACATGCTCATGATGCTCCAGTAGATGTGACACAAATTGGGATAAGAGAAATTGCTCATAATACCTGCATGTTACGCTCTCATAATATATTGTGGTGTCATAATGCGGATACATTATGACGTCATAATACATTGTGACGTCATAGTGCATACTAATTATGATGTCATCAAATACTGTGACGTCATAATACATGCTCATGATGCTCCAGTAGATGTGACACAAATTGGGGTAAGAGAAATTGCTCATAATACCTGCATGATGCGCTCTCCTAATATATTGTGATGTCATAATGCGGATACATTATGACGTCATAATATATTGTTACGTCATAGTGCATACTAATTATGATGTCATCATATACTGTGACGTCATAATACACGCTCATGATGCTCCTGTAGATGTGACACAAATTGGGGTAAGAGAAATTGCTCATAATACCTGCATGTTGCGATCTCATAATATATTGTGATGTCATAATGCGGATTCATTATGACGTCATAATACATTCTGATGTCATAGTGCTTACTAATTATGATGTCATCATATACTGTGACGTCATAATACATGCTCATGATGCTCCAGTAGATGTGACACAAATTGGGGTAATCGAAATTGGTCATAAAACCTCCAAATTGCGCTCTCATAATATAATGTGATGTCATAATGCAGATACATTATGACGTCATAATACATTGTGACGTCATAGTGCATACTAATTATGATGTCATCATATACTGTGACGTCATAATACATGCTCATGATGCTCCAGTAGATGTGACACAAATTGGGGTAAGCAAAATTGGTCATAATACCTGCATGTTGCGCTCTCATAATATATTGTGATGTCATAATGCGGATACTTTATGACATCATAATACATTGTGACGTCATAGTGCATACTAATTATGATGTCATCATATACTGTGACGTCATAATACATGCTCATGATGCTCCAGTAGATGTGACACAAATTGGGGTAAGAGAAATTGCTCATAATACCTGCATGTTGCGCTCTCATAATATATTGTGATGTCATAATGCTGATACATTATGACGTCATAATACATTGTGACGTCATAGTGCATACTAATTATGATGTCATCATATACTGTGACGTCATAATACATGCTCATGATGCTCCTGTAGATGTGACACAAATTGGGGTAAGAGAAATTGCTCATAATACCTGCATGTTGCGCTCTCATAATATATTGTGATGTCATAATGCGAATACATTATGACGTCATAATACATTGTGTCGTCATAGTGCATACTAATTATGATGTCATCATATACTGTGACGTCATAATACATGCTCATGATGCTCCAGTAGATGTGACACAAATTGGGGTAAGAGAAATTGCTCATAATACCTGCATGTTGCGCTCTCATAATATATTGTGATGTCATAATGCGTCTAAATAATGACGTCATAATACCTTGTGACGTCATAGTGCATGCTAATTATGATGTCATCATATACTGTGACGTCATAATACATGCTCGTGATGCTCCAGTAGATGTGACACAAACTGGGGTAAGAGAAATTGCTCATAATACCTGCATGTTGCGCTCTCATAATATATTGTGATGTCATAATGCGGATACATTATGACATCATAATACATTGTGACGTCATAGTGCATACTAATTATGATGTCATCATATACTGTGACGTCATAATACATGCTCATGATGCTCCAGTAGATGTGACACAAATTGGGGTAAGAGAAATTGCTCATAATACCTCCCTGTTGCGCTCTCATAATATATTGTGATGTCATAATGCGGATACATTATGACGTCATAATACATTGTGACGTCATAGTGCATACTAATTATGATGTCATCATATACTGTGACGTCATAATACATGCTCATGATTCTACAGTAGATGTGACACAAATTGGGGTAAGCGAAATTGGTCATAATACCTGCATGTTGCGCTCTCATAATATATTGTGATGTCATAATGCGGATACTTTATGACATCATAATACATTGTGAAATCATACTGCATACTAATTATGATGTCATCATATACTGTGACGTCATAATACATGCTCATGATTCTCCAGTAGATGTGACACAAATTGGGGTAAGAGAAATTTCTCATAATACCTACAAATTGCGCTCTCATAATATATTGTGATATCATAATGCGGATACATTTTGACGTCATAATACATTGTGACGTCATACTGCATACTAATTATGATGTCATTATATACTCTGATGTCATAATACATGCTCATGATGCTCCAGTAGATGTGACACAAATTGGGGTAAGAGAAATTGGTCAGAAAACCTGCAAATTGCGCTCTCATAATATATTGTGATGTCATAATGCGGATACATTATGACGTCATAATATATTGTGACGTCATAGTTCATACTAATTATGATGTCATCATATACTGTGACGTCATAATACATGCTCATGATGCTCCAGTAGATGTGACACATATTGGGGTAAGAGAAATTGCTCATAATACCTGCATGTTGCGCTCTCATAATATATTGTGATGTCATAATGCGGATACATTATGACGTCATAATATTGTGACGTCATACTGCATACTAATTATGATGTCATCATATATTGTGACGTCATAATACATGCTCATGATGCTCCAGTAGATGTGACACAAATTGGGGTAAGAGAAATTGCTCATAATACCTGCATGTTGCGCTCTCATAATATATTGTGATGTCATAATGCGGATACATTATCATGTCATAATATATTGTGACGTCATACTGCATACTAATTATGATGTCATCATATACTGTGACATCATAATACATGCTCATGATGCTCCAGTAGATGTGACACAAATTGGGGTAAGAGAAATTGCTCATAATACCTGCATGTTGCGCTCTCATAATATATTGTGATGTCATAATGCGGATACATTATCATGTCATAATACATTGTGACGTCACACTGCATACTAATTATGATGTCCTCATATACTGTGACGTCATAATACATGCTCATGATGCTCCAGTAGATGTGACACAAATTGGGGTAAGAGAAATTGTTCATAATACCTGCATGTTGCGCTCTCATAATATATTGTGATGTCATAATGCGGATACATTATGACGTCATAATACATTGTGACGTCATAGTGCATACTAATTATGATGTCATCATATACTGTGACGTCATAATACATGCTCATGATGCTCCAGTAGATGTGACACAAATTGGGGTAATCGAAAATGGTCATAAAACCTCCAAATTGCGCTGTCATAATATATTGTGATGTCATAATGCGGATACATTATGACGTCATAATACATTGTGACGTCATAGTGCATACTAATTATGATGTCATCATATACTGTGACGTCATAATACATGCTCATGATTCTACAGTAGATGTGACACAAATTGTGGTAAGCGAAATTGGTCATAATACCTGCATGTTGCGCTCTCATAATATAATGTGATGTCATAATGCGTCTACATAATGACGTCATAATACATTGTGACGTCATAGTGCATACTAATTATGATGTCATCATATACTGTGACGTCATAATACATGCTCATGATGCTCCAGCAGATGTGACACAAATTGGGATAAGAGAAATTGCTCATAATACATGCATGTTTTGCTCTCATAATATATAGTGATGTCCTAATGCGAATACATTATGACGTCATAATACATTGTGATGTCATAGTGCATACTAATTATGATGTCATCAAATACTGTGACGTCATAATACATGCTCATGATGCTCCAGTAGATGTGACACAAATTGGGGTAAGAGAAATTGCTCATAATACCTGCATGTTGCGCTCTCATAATATATTGTGATGTCATAATGCGGATACATTATGACGTCATAACACATTGTGACGTCATAGTGCATACTAATTGTGATGTCATCATATACTGTGACGTCATAATACATGCTCATGATGCTCCAGTAGATGTGACACAAATTGAGGTAAGAGAAATTGCTCATAATACATGCATGTTGCGCTATCATAATATATTTTGATGTCATAATGCGGATACATTATGACGTCATAATACATTGTGACGACATAGTGCATACTAATTATGATGTCATCATATACTGTGATGTCATAATACATGCTCATGATACTCCAGTAGATGTGACACAAATTGGGGTAAGAGAAATTGCTCATAATACCTGCATATTGCGCTCTCATAATATATTGTGATGCCATAATGCGGATACATAATGACGTCATAATACATTGTGACGTCATAGTGCATACTAATTAAGATGTCATCAAATACTGTGACGTCATAATACATGCTCATGATGCTCCAGTAGATGTGACACAAATTGGGGTAATGGAAAATGGTCATAAAACCTGCAAATTGCGCTCTCATAATATATTGTGATGTCATAATGCGGATATATTATGACGTCATATATATTGCGAAGTCATAGTGCATACTAATTATGATGTCATCATATACTGTGACGTCATAATACATGCTCATGATGCTACAGATGTGACACATATTGGGGTAAGAGAAATTGCTCATAATACCTGCATGTTGCGCTCTCATAATATATTGTGATGTCATAATGCGGATACATTATGACGTCATAATACATTGTGACGTCATACTGCATACTAATTATGATGTCATCATATACTGTGACGTCATAATACATGCTCATGATGCTCCAGTAGATGTGACACAAATTGGGGTAAGAGAAATTGCTCATAATACCTGCATGTTGTGCTCTCATAATATATTGTGATGTCATAATGCGGATACATTATGACGTCATAATACATTGTGACGTCATACTGCATACTAATCATCATGTCATCATATACTGTGACGTCATAATACATGCTCATGATGCTCCAGTAGATGTGACACAAATTGGGGTTAGAGAAATTGCTCATAATACCTTCCATTTTCGCTCTCATAATATATTGTGATGTCATAATGCGGATACATTATGACGTCATAATACATTGTGACGTCATTGTGCATCATAGTTATGATGTCATCATATACTGTGACGTCATAATACATGCTCATGATGCTCCAGTAGATGTGACACAAATTGGGGTAAGAGAAATTGCTCATAATACCTTCATGTTTCGCACTCATAATATATTGTGATGTCCTAATGCGGATACATTATGACGTCATAATACATTGTGACGTCATAGTGCATACTAGTTATGATGTCATCATATGCTGTGATGTCATAATACATGCTCATGATGCTCCAGTACATGTGACACAAATTGGGGCAAGAGAAATTGCTAATAATACCTGCAAATTGCGCTCTTATACTATATTGTGATGGTATAATGCGGATACATTATGACGTCATAATATATTGTGACATCATAGTGCATACTAATTATGATGACATCATATACTGTGACGTCAGAATACATGCTCATGATGCTCCAGTAGATGTGACACAAATTGGGGTAAGCGAAATTTGTCATAAAACCTGCAAATTGCGCTCTCATAATATATTGTGATGTCATAATGCGGATACATTATGATGTCATAATACATTCTGACGTCATAATGAATACTAATTATGATGTCATCATATACTGTGACGTCATAATACATGCTCATTATGCTCCAGTAGATGTGACACAAATTGGGGTAAGAGAAATTGCTCATAATACCTTCATGTTGCGCTCTCATAATATATCGTGATGTCATAATCCAGCTACATTATGACGTCATAATACATTATGACGTCATACTGCATACTAATTATGATGTCATCATATACTGTGATGTCATAATACATGCTCATGATGCTCCAGTAGATGTGACACAAATTGGGGTAAGAGAAATTGCTCAAAATACCTGCATGTTGCGCTCTCATAATATATTGTGATGTCATAGTGCGGATACATTATGACGTCCTAATACATTGTGACGTCATAGTGCATACTAATTATGATGTCATCATATACTGTGACGTCATAATACATGCTCATAATGCTCCAGTAGATGTGACACAACTTGGGGTAAGAGAAATTGCTCATAATACCTTCATGTTGCGCTCTCATAATGTATTGTGATGTCATAATGCGGATACATTATGACGTCATAATATATTGTGACGTCATAGTGCATACTAATTATGATGTCATCATATACTGTGACATCATAATACATGCTCATGATGCTCCAGTAGATGTGACACAAATTGGGGTAAGATAAATTGCTCATAATACCTCCCTGTTGCGCTCTCATAATATATTGTGATGTCATAATGCGGATACATTATGACGTCATAATACATTGTGACGTCATACTGCATACTAATTATGATGTCATCATATACTGTGACGTCATAATACATGCTCATGATGCTCCAGTAGATGTGACACAAATTGGGGTAAGAGAAATTGCTCATAATACCTGCATGTTGCGCTCTCATAATATATTGTGATGTCATAATGCGGATACATTATGACGTCATAATACATTGTGACGTCATACTGCATACTAATTATGATGTCATCAAATACTGTGACGTCATAATACATGCTCATGATGCTCCAGTAGATGTGACACTAATTGGGGTAAGAGAAATTGCTCATAATACCTGCATGTTGCGCTCTCATAATATATTGTGATGTCATAATGCGGATACATTATGACGTCATAATACATTGTGATGCCATAGTGCATACTAATTATGATGTCATCATATACTGTGACGTCATAATACATGCTCATGATGCTACAGTAGATGTGACACAAATTGGGGTAAGCGAAATTGGTCATAATACCTGCATGTTGCGCTCTCATAATATATTGTGATGTCATAATGCGGATACTTTATGACACCATAATACATTGTGACGTCATAGTGCATACTAATTATGATGTCATCATATACTGTGACGTCATAATACATGCTCATGATGCTCCAGTAGATGTGACACAAATTGGGGTAAGAGAAATTGCTCATATTACCTGCATGTTGCGCTCTCATAATATATTGTGATGTCATAATGCTGATACATTATGACGTCATAATACATTGTGACGTCATAGTGCATACTAATTATGATGTCATCATATACTGTGACGTCATAATACATGCTCATGATGCTCCTGTAGATGTGACACAAATTGGGGTAAGAGAAATTGCTCATAATACCTGCATGTTGCGCTCTCATAATATATTGTGATGTCATAATGCGGATACATTATGATGTCATAATACATTGTGACGTCATAGTGCATACTAATTATGATGTCATCATATACTGTGACGTCATAATACATGCTCATGATGCTCCAGTAGATGTGACACAAATTGGGGTAAGAGAAATTGCTCATAATACCTGCATGTTGCGCTCTCATAATATATTGTGATGTCATAATGCGTCTAAATAATGACGTCATAATACCTTGTGACGTCATAGTGCATGCTAATTATGATGTCATCATATACTGTGACGTCATAATACATGCTCATGATGCTCCAGTAGATGTGACACAAACTGGGGTAAGAGAAATTGCTCATAATACCTGCATGTTGCGCTCTCATAATATATTGTGATGTCATAATGCGGATACATTATGACATCATAATACATTGTGACGTCATAGTGCATACTAATTATGATGTCATCATATACTGTGACGTCATAATACATGCTCATGATGCTCCAGTAGATGTGACACAAACTGGGGTATTCGAAAATGGTCATAAAACCTCCAAATTGCGCTCTCATAATATATTGTGATGTCATAATGCGGATACATTATGACGTCATAATACATTGTGACGTCATAGTGCATACTAATTATGATGTCATCATATACTGTGACGTCATAATACATGCTCATGATTCTACAGTAGATGTGACACAAATTGGGGTAAGCGAAATTGGTCATAATACCTGCATGTTGCGCTCTCATAATATATTGTGATGTCATAATGCGGATACTTTATGACATCATAATACATTCTGACATCATACTGCATACTAATTATAATGTCATCATATACTGTGACATCATAATACATGCTCATGATGCTCCAGTAGATGTGACACAAATTGGGGTAAACGAAATTGGTCATAATACCTACAAATTGCGCTCTCATAATATATTGTGATATCATAATGCGGATACATTTTGACGTCATAATACATTGTGACGTCATACTGCATACTAATTATGATGTCATTATATACTCTGATGTCATAATACATGCTCATGATGCTCCAGTAGATGTGACACAAATTGGGGTAAGAGAAATTGGTCAGAAAACCTGCATGTTGCGCTCTCATAATATATTGTGATGTCATAATGCGGATACATTATGACGTCATAATACATTGTGATGCCATAGTGCATACTAATTATGATGTCATCATATACTGTGACGTCATAATACATGCTCATGATGCTCCAGTAGATGTGACACAAATTGGGGTAAGCGAAATTGGTCATAAAACCTGCAAATTGGGCTCTCATAATAAATTGTGATGTCATAATGCGGATATATTATGAAATCATAATACATTGTGACGTCATAGTGCATACTAATTATGATGTCATCATATACTGTGACGTCATAATACATGCTCATGATGCTCCAGTAGATGTGACACAAATTGGGGTAAGAGAAATTGCTCATAATACATGCATGTTGCGCTCTCATAATATATTGTGATGTCATAATGCGGATACCTTATGACATCATAATACATTGTGACGTCATAGTGCATACTAATTATGATGTCATCATATACTGTGACATCATAATACATGCTCATGATGCTCCAGTAGATGTGACACAAATTGGGATAAGAGAAATTGCTCATAATACCTGCATGTTGCGCTCTCATAATATATTGTGATGTCATAATGCGGATACATTATGACGTCATAATACATTGTGACATCATAGTGCATACTAAGTATGATGTCATCAAATGCTGTGACGTCATAATACATGCTCATGATGCTCCAGTATATGTGACACAATTTGGGGTAAGAGAAATTGTTCATAATACCTGCATGTTGCGCTCTCATAATATATTGTGAAGTCATCATGCGGATACATTATGACGTCATAATACATTGTGACGTCAAAGTGCATACTAATTATGATGTCATCATATACTGTGACGTCATAATACATGCTCATGATGCTCCTGTAGATGTGACACAAATTGGGGTAAGAGAAATTGCTCATAATACCTGCATGTTGCGCTCTCATAATATATTGTGATGTCATAATGCGGATACATTATGACGTCATAATATATTGTGATGTCATAGTGCATAGTAATTATGATGTCATCATATACTGTGACGTCATAATACATGCTCATGATGCTCCAGTAGATGTGACACAAATTGGGGTAAGAGAAATTGCTCATAATACCTGCATGTTGCGCTCTCATAATATATTGTGATGTCATAATGCGGATACATAATGACGTCATAATACATTGTGACGTCATAGTGCATACTAATTATGATGTCATCATCTACTGTGACGTCATAATACATGCTCATGATGCTCCAGTAGATGTGACACAAATTGGGATAAGAGAAATTGCTCATAATACCTGCATGTTGCGCTCTCATAATATATTGTGATGTCATAATGCGGATACATTATGACGTCATAATACATTGTGACGTCATAGTGCATACTAATTATGATGTCATCAAATACTGTGACGTCATAATACATGCTCATGGTGCTCCAGTAGATGTGACACAAATTGGGGTAAGAGAAATTACTCATAATACCTGCATGTTGCGCTCTCATAATATATTGTGATGTCATAATGCGGATACATTATGAGGTCATAATACATTGTGATGTCATAGTGCATACTAATTATGATGTCATCATATACTGTGACGTCATAATACATTCTCATGATGCTACAGTAGATGTGACACAAATTGGGGTAAGAGAAATTGCTCATAATACCTGCATGTTGTGCTCTCATAATATATTGTGATGTCATAATGCGGATACATTATGACGTCATAATACATTGTGACGTCATACTGCATACTAATCATGATGTCATCATATACTGTGACGTCATAATACACGCTCATGATGCTCCAGTAGATGTGACACAAATTGGGGTAAGAGAAATTGCTCATAATACCTTCCATTTTCGCTCTCATAATATATTGTGATGTCATAATGCGGATACATTATGACGTCATAATACATTGTGACGTCATTGTGCATCATAGTTATGATGTCATCATATACTGTGACGTCATAATACATGCTCATGATGCTCCAGTAGATGTGACACAAATTGGGGTAAGAGAAATTGCTCATAATACCTTCATGTTTCGCTCTCATAATATATTGTGATGTCCTAATGCGGATACATTATGACGTCATAATACATTGTGACGTCATAGTGCATACTAGTTATGATGTCATCATATGCTGTGATGTCATAATACATGCTCATGATGGTCCAGTACATGTGACACAAATTGGGGCAAGAGAAATTGCTCATAATACCTGCAAATTGCGCTCTCATAATGTATTGTGATGGTATAATGCGGATACATTATGACGTCATAATATATTGTGACATCATAGTGCATACTAATTATGATGACATCATATACTGTGACGTCAGAATACATGCTCATGATGCTCCAGTAGATGTGACACAAATTGGGGTAAGCGAAATTTGTCATAAAACCTGCAAATTGCGCTCTCATTATATATTGTGATGTCATAATGCGGATACATTATGATGTCATAATACATTCTGACGTCATAATGAATACTAATTATGATGTCATCATATACTGTGACATCATAATACATGCTCATCATGCTCCAGTAGATGTGACACAAATTGGGGTAAGAGAAATTGCTCATAATACCTTCATGTTGCGCTCTCATAATATATTGTGATGTCATAATCCAGCTACATTATAA
The DNA here is from genome assembly GCF_030222135.1 of Aotus nancymaae. Lineage (NCBI taxonomy): Eukaryota > Metazoa > Chordata > Mammalia > Primates > Aotidae > Aotus > Aotus nancymaae. The sequence continues at coordinate 1,230,257 of NW_026988475.1, read as the reverse complement.
CGTCATAATACATTGTGACGTCATACTGCATACTAATTATGATGTCATCATATACTGTGATGTCATAATACATGCTCATGATGCTCCAGTAGATGTGACACAAATTGGGGTAAGAGAAATTGCTCAAAATACCTGCATGTTGCGCTCTCATAATATATTGTGATGTCATAGTGCGGATACATTATGACGTCCTAATACATTGTGACGTCATAGTGCATACTAATTATGATGTCATCATATACTGTGACGTCATAATACATGCTCATGATGCTCCAGTAGATGTGACACAACTTGGGGTAAGAGAAATTGCTCATAATACCTTCATGTTGCGCTCTCATAATGTATTGTGATGTCATAATGCGGATACATTATGACGTCATAATACATTGTGACGTCATAGTGCATACTAATTATGATGTCATCATATACTGTGACGTCATAATACATGCTCATGATGCTCCAGTAGATGTGACACAAATTGGGGTAAGAGAAATTGCTCATAATACCTCCCTGTTGCGCTCTCATAATATATTGTGATGTCATAATGCGGATACATTATGACGTCATAATACATTGTGACGTCATACTGCATACTAATTATGATGTCATCATATACTGTGACGTCATAATACATGCTCATGATGCTCCAGTAGATGTGACACAAATTGGGGTAAGAGAAATTGCTCATAATACCTGCATGTTGCGCTCTCATAATATATTGTGATGTCATAATGCGGATACATTATGACGTCATAATACATTGTGACGTCATACTGCATACTAATTATGATGTCATCATATACTGTGACGCCATAATACATGCTCATGATGCTCCAGTAGATGTGACACATATTGGGGTAAGAGAAATTGCTCATAATACCTGCATGTTGCGCTCTCATAATATATTGTGATGTCATAATGCGGATACATTATGACGTCATAATACATTGTGATGCCATAGTGCATACTAATTATGATGTCATCATATACTGTGACGTCATAATACATGCTCATGATGCTCCAGTAGATGTGACACAAATTGGGGTAAGCGAAATTGGTCATAAAACCTGCAAATTGGGCTCTCATAATAAATTGTGATGTCATAATGCGGATATATTATGAAATCATAATACATTGTGACGTCATAGTGCATACTAATTATGATGTCATCATATACTGTGACGTCATAATACATGCTCATGATGCTCCAGTAGATGTGACACAAATTGGGGTAAGAGAAATTGCTCATAATACATGCATGTTGCGCTCTCATAATATATTGTGATGTCATAATGCGGATACCTAATGACATCATAATACATTGTGACGTCATAGTGCATACTAATTATGATGTCATCATATACTGTGACATCATAATACATGCTCATGATGCTCCAGTAGATGTGACACAAATTGGGGTAAGAGAAATTGCTCAAAATACCTGCATGTTGCGCTCTCATAATATATTGTGATGTCATAATGCGGATACATTATGACGTCATAATACATTGTGACATCATAGTGCATACTAAGTATGATGTCATCAAATGCTGTGACGTCATAATACATGCTCATGATGCTCCAGTAGATGTGACACAATTTGGGGTAAGAGAAATTGTTCATAATACCTGCATGTTGCGCTCTCATAATATATTGTGAAGTCATCATGCGGATACATTATGACGTCATAATACATTGTGACGTCATAGTGCATACTAATTATGATGTCATCATATACTGTGACGTCATAATACATGCTCATGATGCTCCTGTAGATGTGACACAAATTGGGGTAAGAGAAATTGCTCATAATACCTGCATGTTGCGCTCTCATAATATATTGTGATGTCATAATGCGGATACATTATGACGTCATAATATATTGTGATGTCATAGTGCATAGTAATTATGATGTCATCATATACTGTGACGTCATAATACATGCTCATGATGCTCCAGTAGATGTGACACAAATTGGGGTAAGAGAAATTGCTCATAATACCTGCATGTTGCGCTCTCATAATATATTGTGATGTCATAATGCGGATACATAATGACGTCATAATACATTGTGACGTCATAGTGCATACTAATTATGATGTCATCATCTACTGTGACGTCATAATACATGCTCATGATGCTCCAGTAGATGTGACACAAATTGGGATAAGAGAAATTGCTCATAATACCTGCATGTTGCGCTCTCATAATATATTGTGATGTCATAATGCGGATACATTATGACGTCATAATACATTGTGACGTCATAGTGCATACTAATTATGATGTCATCAAATACTGTGACGTCATAATACATGCTCATGGTGCTCCAGTAGATGTGACACAAATTGGGGTAAGAGAAATTACTCATAATACCTGCATGTTGCGCTCTCATAATATATTGTGATGTCATAATGCGGATACATTATGAGGTCATAATACATTGTGATGTCATAGTGCATACTAATTATGATGTCATCATATACTGTGACGTCATAATACATTCTCATGATGCTACAGTAGATGTGACACAAATTGGGGTAAGAGAAATTGCTCATAATACCTGCATGTTGCGCTCTCATAATATATTGTGGTGTCATAATGCGGATACATTATGACGTCATAATACATTGTGACGTCATACTGCATACTAATCATGATGTCATCATATACTGTGACGTCATAATACATGCTCATGATGCTCCAGCAGATGTGACACAAATTGGGGTAAGAGAAATTGCTCATAATACCTGCAAATTGCGCTCTCATAATATATTGTGATGTCCTAATGCGGATACATTATGACGTCATAATACATTGTGACGTCATAGTGCATACTAGTTATGATGTCATCATATGCTGTGATGTCATAATACATGCTCATGATGCTCCAGTACATGTGACACAAATTGGGGTAAGAGAAATTGCTCATAATACCTGCAAATTGCGCTCTCATAATATATTGTGATGGTATAATGCGGATACATTATGACGTCATAATATATTGTGACATCATAGTGCATACTAATTATGATGACATCATATACTGTGACGTCAGAATACATGCTCATGATGCTCCAGTAGATGTGACACAAATTGGGGTAAGCGAAATTTGTCATAAAACCTGCAAATTGCGCTCTCATAATATATTGTGATGTCATAATGCGGATACATTATGATGTCATAATACATTCTGACGTCATAATGAATACTAATTATGATGTCATCATATACTGTGACGTCATAATACATGCTCATTATGCTCCAGTAGATGTGACACAAATTGGGGTAAGAGAAATTGCTCATAATACCTTCATGTTGCGCTCTCATAATATATTGTGATGTCATAATCCAGCTACATTATGACGTCATAATACATTGTGACGTCATACTGCATACTAATTATGATGTCATCATATACTGTGATGTCATAATACATGCTCATGATGCTCCAGTAGATGTGACACAAATTGGGGTAAGAGAAATTGCTCAAAATACCTGCATGTTGCGCTCTCATAATATATTGTGATGTCATAGTGCGGATACATTATGACGTCCTAATACATTGTGACGTCATAGTGCATACTAATTATGATGTCATCATATACTGTGACGTCATAATACATGCTCATGATGCTCCAGTAGATGTGACACAACTTGGGGTAAGAGAAATTGCTCTTAATACCTTCATGTTGCGCTCTCATAATGTATTGTGATGTCATAATGCGGATACATTATGACGTCATAATACATTGTGACGTCATAGTGCATACTAATTATGATGTCATCATATACTGTGACGTCATAATACATGCTCATGATGCTCCAGTAGATGTGACACAAATTGGGGTAAGAGAAATTGCTCATAATACCTCCCTGTTGCGCTCTCATAATATATTGTGATGTCATAATGCGGATACATTATGACGTCATAATACATTGTGACGTCATACTGCAAACTAATTATGATGTCATCATATACTGTGACGTCATAATACATGCTCATGATGCTCCAGTAGATGTGACACAAATTGGGGTAAGAGAAATTGCTCATAATACCTGCATGTTGCGCTCTCATAATATATTGTGATGTCATAAAGCGGATACATTATGACGCAATAATACATTGTGACATCATAGTGCATACTAATTATGATGTCATCATATACTGTGACGTCATAATACATGCTCATGATGCTCCAGTAGATGTGACACTAATTGGGGTAAGAGAAATTGCTCATAATACCTGCATGTTGCGCTCTCATAATATATTGTGATGTCATAATGCGGATACATTATGACGTCATAATACATTGTGATGTCATAGTGCATACTAATTAAGATGTCATCATATACTGTGACCTCATAATACATGCTCATGATGCTCCAGTAGATGTGACACAAATTGGGGTTAGAGAAATTGCTCATAAAACCTGCAAATTGCGCTCTCATAACATATTGTGATGTCTTAATGTGGATACATTATGACGTCATAATACATTGTGACGTCATACTGCATACTAATTATGATGTCATCATATACTGTGACGTCATAATACATGCTCATGATGCTCCAGTAGATGTGACACAAATTGGGGTAAGCGAAATTGGTCACAAAACCTGCAAATTGCGCCCTCATAATATATTGTGATGTCATAATGCGGATACATTATGACGTCATAATATATTGTGACGTCATACTGCATACAAATTATGATGTCATCATATACTGTGACGTCATAATACACGCTCTTGATGCTCCAGTAGATGTGACACAAATTCGGGTAAGCGAAATTGGTCATAAAACCTGCAAATTGCGCTCTCATAATATATTGTGATGTCATAATGCGGATATATTATGACGTCATAATACATTGTGACGTCATAGTGCATAGTAATTATGATGTCATCATATACTGTGACGTCATAATACATGCTCATGATGCTCCAGTAGATGTGACACAAATTGTGGTAAGAGAAATTGCTCATAATACCTGCATGTTGCGCTCTCATAATATATTGTGATGTCATAATGCGGATACATTATGACGTCATAATACATTGTGACGTCATAGTGCATACTAATTATGATGTCATCATATACTGTGACGTCATAATTCATTCTCATGATGCTACAGTAGATGTGACACAAATTGGGGTAAGCGAAATTGGTCATAATACCTGCATGTTGCGCTCTCATAATATATTGTGATGTCATAATGCGGATACTTGATGACATCATAATACATTGTGACGTCATACTGCATACTAATTATGATGTCATCATATACTGTGACATCATAATACATGCTCATGATGCTCCAGTAGATGTGACACAAATTGGGGTAAGCGAAATTGGTCATAAAACCTGCAAATTGCGCTCTCATAATATATTGTGATGTCATAATGCGGATACATTATGACGTCATAATACATTGTGACGTCATAGTGCATACTAATTATGATGTCATCATATACTGTGACGTCATAATACATGCTCATGATGCTCCAGTAGATGTGACACAAATTGGGGTAAGAGAAATTGCTCATAATACCTGCATGTTGCGCTCTCATAATATATTGTGATGTCATAATGCGGATACATTATGACGTCGTAATACATTGTGACGTCATAGTGCATACTAATTATGATGTCATCATATACTGTGACGTCATAATACATGCTCATGATGCTCCAGTAGATGTGACACAAATTGGGGTAAGAGAAATTGCTCATAATACCTGCATGTTGTGCTCTCATAATATATTGTGATGTCATAATGCGGATACATTATGACGTCATAATACATTGTGACGTCATAGTGCACACTAATTATGATGTCATCATATACTGTGACGTCATAATACATGCTCATGATGCTCCAGTAGTTGTGACACAAATTGAGGTAAGAGAAATTGCTCATAATACCTGCCTGTTGCGCTCTCATAATATATTGTGATGTCATATTGCGGATACATTATGACGTCATAATACATTGTGACGTCATAGTGCATACTAATTATGATGTCATCATATACTGTGACGTCATAATACATGCTCATGATGCTCCAGTAGATGTGACACAAATTGGGGTAAGAGAAATTGCTCATAATACCTGCATGTTGCGCTCTCATAATATATTGTGATGTCATAATGCGGATACATTATGACGTCATAATACATTGTGATGTCATAGTGCATACTAATTATGATGTCATCATATACTGTGACGTCATAATACATGCTCATGATGCTCCAGTAGATGTGACACAAATTGGGGTTAGAGAAATTGCTCATAAAACCTGCAAATTGCGCTCTCATAATATATTGTGATGTCTTAATGTGGATACATTATGACGTTATAATACATTGTGACGTCATAGTGCATACTAATTATGATGTCATCATATACTGTGACGTCATAATTCATGCTCATGATGCTACAGTAGATGTGACACAAATTGGGGTAAGCGAAATTGGTCATAATACCTGCATGTTGCGCTCTCATAATATATTGTGATGTCATAATGCGGATACTTTATGACATCATAATACATTGTGACGTCATACTGCATACTAATTATGATGTCATCATATACTGTGACGTCATAATACATGCTCATGATGCTCCAGTCGATGTGACACAAATTGGGGTAAGCGAAATTGGTCATAAAACCTGCAAATTGCGCTCTCATAATATATTGTGATGTCATAATGCGGATACATTATGACGTCATAATACATTGTGACGTCATAGTGCATACTAACTATGATGTCATCATATACTGTGACGTCACAATACATGCTATTGATGCTCCAGTAGATGTGACACAAATTGGGATAAGTGAAATTGCTCATAATACCTGCATGTTGCGCTCTCATAATATATTGTGATGTCATAATGCGGATACATTATGACGTCATAATACATTGTGACGTCATAGTGCATACTAATTATGATGTCATCATATACTGTGAAGTCATAATATATGCTCATGATGCTCCAGTAGATGTGACACAAATTGGGGTAAGAGAAATTGCTCATAATACCTGCATGTTGCGCTCTCATAATATATTGTGATGTCATAATGCGGATACATTATGACGTCATAATACATTGTGACGTCATACTGCATACTAATTATGATGTCATCATATACTGTGACGTCATAATACATGCTCATGATGCTCCAGTAGATGTGACACAAATTGGGGTAAGAGAAATTGCTCATAATACCTGCATGTTGCGCTCTCATAATATATTGTGATGTCATAATGCGGATACATTATGACGTCATAATACATTGTGACGTCATACTGCATACTAATTATGATGTCATCATATACTGTGACGCCATAATACATGCTCATGATGCTCCAGTAGATGTGACACATATTGGGGTAAGAGAAATTGCTCATAATACCTGCATGTTGCGCTCTCATAATATATTGTGATGTCATAATGCGGATACATTATGACGTCATAATACATTGTGATGCCATAGTGCATACTAATTATGATGTCATCATATACTGTGACGTCATAATACATGCTCATGATGCTCCAGTAGATGTGACACAAATTGGGGTAAGCGAAATTGGTCATAAAACCTGCAAATTGGGCTCTCATAATAAATTGTGATGTCATAATGCGGATATATTATGAAATCATAATACATTGTGACGTCATAGTGCATACTAATTATGATGTCATCATATACTGTGACGTCATAATACATGCTCATGATGCTCCAGTAGATGTGACACAAATTGGGGTAAGAGAAATTGCTCATAATACATGCATGTTGCGCTCTCATAATATATTGTGATGTCATAATGCGGATACCTAATGACATCATAATACATTGTGACGTCATAGTGCATACTAATTATGATGTCATCATATACTGTGACATCATAATACATGCTCATGATGCTCCAGTAGATGTGACACAAATTGGGGTAAGAGAAATTGCTCAAAATACCTGCATGTTGCGCTCTCATAATATATTGTGATGTCATAATGCGGATACATTATGACGTCATAATACATTGTGACATCATAGTGCATACTAAGTATGATGTCATCAAATGCTGTGACGTCATAATACATGCTCATGATGCTCCAGTAGATGTGACACAATTTGGGGTAAGAGAAATTGTTCATAATACCTGCATGTTGCGCTCTCATAATATATTGTGAAGTCATCATGCGGATACATTATGACGTCATAATACATTGTGACGTCATAGTGCATACTAATTATGATGTCATCATATACTGTGACGTCATAATACATGCTCATGATGCTCCTGTAGATGTGACACAAATTGGGGTAAGAGAAATTGCTCATAATACCTGCATGTTGCGCTCTCATAATATATTGTGATGTCATAATGCGGATACATTATGACGTCATAATATATTGTGATGTCATAGTGCATAGTAATTATGATGTCATCATATACTGTGACGTCATAATACATGCTCATGATGCTCCAGTAGATGTGACACAAATTGGGGTAAGAGAAATTGCTCATAATACCTGCATGTTGCGCTCTCATAATATATTGTGATGTCATAATGCGGATACATAATGACGTCATAATACATTGTGACGTCATAGTGCATACTAATTATGATGTCATCATCTACTGTGACGTCATAATACATGCTCATGATGCTCCAGTAGATGTGACACAAATTGGGATAAGAGAAATTGCTCATAATACCTGCATGTTGCGCTCTCATAATATATTGTGATGTCATAATGCGGATACATTATGACGTCATAATACATTGTGACGTCATAGTGCATACTAATTATGATGTCATCAAATACTGTGACGTCATAATACATGCTCATGGTGCTCCAGTAGATTTGACACAAATTGGGGTAAGAGAAATTACTCATAATACCTGCATGTTGCGCTCTCATAATATATTGTGATGTCATAATGCGGATACATTATGAGGTCATAATACATTGTGATGTCATAGTGCATACTAATTATGATGTCATCATATACTGTGACGTCATAATACATTCTCATGATGCTACAGTAGATGTGACACAAATTGGGGTAAGAGAAATTGCTCATAATACCTGCATGTTGCGCTCTCATAATATATTGTGGTGTCATAATGCGGATACATTATGACGTCATAATACATTGTGACGTCATACTGCATACTAATCATGATGTCATCATATACTGTGACGTCATAATACATGCTCATGATGCTCCAGCAGATGTGACACAAATTGGGGTAAGAGAAATTGCTCATAATACCTGCAAATTGCGCTCTCATAATATATTGTGATGTCCTAATGCGGATACATTATGACGTCATAATACATTGTGACGTCATAGTGCATACTAGTTATGATGTCATCATATGCTGTGATGTCATAATACATGCTCATGATGCTCCAGTACATGTGACACAAATTGGGGTAAGAGAAATTGCTCATAATACCTGCAAATTGCGCTCTCATAATATATTGTGATGGTATAATGCGGATACATTATGACGTCATAATATATTGTGACATCATAGTGCATACTAATTATGATGACATCATATACTGTGACGTCAGAATACATGCTCATGATGCTCCAGTAGATGTGACACAAATTGGGGTAAGCGAAATTTGTCATAAAACCTGCAAATTGCGCTCTCATAATATATTGTGATGTCATAATGCGGATACATTATGATGTCATAATACATTCTGACGTCATAATGAATACTAATTATGATGTCATCATATACTGTGACGTCATAATACATGCTCATTATGCTCCAGTAGATGTGACACAAATTGGGGTAAGAGAAATTGCTCATAATACCTTCATGTTGCGCTCTCATAATATATTGTGATGTCATAATCCAGCTACATTATGACGTCATAATACATTGTGACGTCATACTGCATACTAATTATGATGTCATCATATACTGTGATGTCATAATACATGCTCATGATGCTCCAGTAGATGTGACACAAATTGGGGTAAGAGAAATTGCTCAAAATACCTGCATGTTGCGCTCTCATAATATATTGTGATGTCATAGTGCGGATACATTATGACGTCCTAATACATTGTGACGTCATAGTGCATACTAATTATGATGTCATCATATACTGTGACGTCATAATACATGCTCATGATGCTCCAGTAGATGTGACACAACTTGGGGTAAGAGAAATTGCTCTTAATACCTTCATGTTGCGCTCTCATAATGTATTGTGATGTCATAATGCGGATACATTATGACGTCATAATACATTGTGACGTCATAGTGCATACTAATTATGATGTCATCATATACTGTGACGTCATAATACATGCTCATGATGCTCCAGTAGATGTGACACAAATTGGGGTAAGAGAAATTGCTCATAATACCTCCCTGTTGCGCTCTCATAATATATTGTGATGTCATAATGCGGATACATTATGACGTCATAATACATTGTGACGTCATACTGCAAACTAATTATGATGTCATCATATACTGTGACGTCATAATACATGCTCATGATTCTCCAGTAGATGTGACACCAATTGGGGTAAGAGAAATTGCTCATAATACCTGCATGTTGCGCTCTCATAATATATTGTGATGTCATAAAGCGGATACATTATGACGCAATAATACATTGTGACATCATAGTGCATACTAATTATGATGTCATCATATACTGTGACGTCATAATACATGCTCATGATGCTCCAGTAGATGTGACACTAATTGGGGTAAGAGAAATTGCTCATAATACCTGCATGTTGCGCTCTCATAATATATTGTGATGTCATAATGCGGATACATTATGACGTCATAATACATTGTGATGTCATAGTGCATACTAATTAAGATGTCATCATATACTGTGACCTCATAATACATGCTCATGATGCTCCAGTAGATGTGACACAAATTGGGGTTAGAGAAATTGCTCATAAAACCTGCAAATTGCGCTCTCATAACATATTGTGATGTCTTAATGTGGATACATTATGACGTCATAATACATTGTGACGTCATACTGCATACTAATTATGATGTCATCATATACTGTGACGTCATAATACATGCTCATGATGCTCCAGTAGATGTGACACAAATTGGGGTAAGCGAAATTGGTCACAAAACCTGCAAATTGCGCCCTCATAATATATTGTGATGTCATAATGCGGATACATTATGACGTCATAATATATTGTGACGTCATACTGCATACAAATTATGATGTCATCATATACTGTGACGTCATAATACACGCTCTTGATGCTCCAGTAGATGTGACACAAATTCGGGTAAGCGAAATTGGTCATAAAACCTGCAAATTGCGCTCTCATAATATATTGTGATGTCATAATGCGGATATATTATGACGTCATAATACATTGTGACGTCATAGTGCATAGTAATTATGATGTCATCATATACTGTGACGTCATAATACATGCTCATGATGCTCCAGTAGATGTGACACAAATTGTGGTAAGAGAAATTGCTCATAATACCTGCATGTTGCGCTCTCATAATATATTGTGATGTCATAATGCGGATACATTATGACGTCATAATACATTGTGACGTCATAGTGCATACTAATTATGATGTCATCATATACTGTGACGTCATAATTCATTCTCATGATGCTACAGTAGATGTGACACAAATTGGGGTAAGCGAAATTGGTCATAATACCTGCATGTTGCGCTCTCATAATATATTGTGATGTCATAATGCGGATACTTGATGACATCATAATACATTGTGACGTCATACTGCATACTAATTATGATGTCATCATATACTGTGACATCATAATACATGCTCATGATGCTCCAGTAGATGTGACACAAATTGGGGTAAGCGAAATTGGTCATAAAACCTGCAAATTGCGCTCTCATAATATATTGTGATGTCATAATGCGGATACATTATGACGTCATAATACATTGTGACGTCATAGTGCATACTAATTATGATGTCATCATATACTGTGACGTCATAATACATGCTCATGATGCTCCAGTAGATGTGACACAAATTGGGGTAAGAGAAATTGCTCATAATACCTGCATGTTGCGCTCTCATAATATATTGTGATGTCATAATGCGGATACATTATGACGTCGTAATACATTGTGACGTCATAGTGCATACTAATTATGATGTCATCATATACTGTGACGTCATAATACATGCTCATGATGCTCCAGTAGATGTGACACAAATTGGGGTAAGAGAAATTGCTCATAATACCTGCATGTTGTGCTCTCATAATATATTGTGATGTCATAATGCGGATACATTATGACGTCATAATACATTGTGACGTCATAGTGCACACTAATTATGATGTCATCATATACTGTGACGTCATAATACATGCTCATGATGCTCCAGTAGTTGTGACACAAATTGAGGTAAGAGAAATTGCTCATAATACCTGCCTGTTGCGCTCTCATAATATATTGTGATGTCATATTGCGGATACATTATGACGTCATAATACATTGTGACGTCATAGTGCATACTAATTATGATGTCATCATATACTGTGACGTCATAATACATGCTCATGATGCTCCAGTAGATGTGACACAAATTGGGGTAAGAGAAATTGCTCATAATACCTGCATGTTGCGCTCTCATAATATATTGTGATGTCATAATGCGGATACATTATGACGTCATAATACATTGTGATGTCATAGTGCATACTAATTATGATGTCATCATATACTGTGACGTCATAATACATGCTCATGATGCTCCAGTAGATGTGACACAAATTGGGGTTAGAGAAATTGCTCATAAAACCTGCAAATTGCGCTCTCATAATATATTGTGATGTCTTAATGTGGATACATTATGACGTTATAATACATTGTGACGTCATAGTGCATACTAATTATGATGTCATCATATACTGTGACGTCATAATTCATGCTCATGATGCTACAGTAGATGTGACACAAATTGGGGTAAGCGAAATTGGTCATAATACCTGCATGTTGCGCTCTCATAATATATTGTGATGTCATAATGCGGATACTTTATGACATCATAATACATTGTGACGTCATACTGCATACTAATTATGATGTCATCATATACTGTGACGTCATAATACATGCTCATGATGCTCCAGTCGATGTGACACAAATTGGGGTAAGCGAAATTGGTCATAAAACCTGCAAATTGCGCTCTCATAATATATTGTGATGTCATAATGCGGATACATTATGACGTCATAATACATTGTGACGTCATAGTGCATACTAATTATGATGTCATCATATACTGTGACGTCACAATACATGCTATTGATGCTCCAGTAGATGTGACACAAATTGGGATAAGTGAAATTGCTCATAATACCTGCATGTTGCGCTCTCATAATATATTGTGATGTCATAATGCGGATACATTATGACGTCATAATACATTGTGACGTCATAGTGCATACTAATTATGATGTCATCATATACTGTGAAGTCATAATATATGCTCATGATGCTCCAGTAGATGTGACACAAATTGGGGTAAGAGAAATTGCTCATAATACCTGCATGTTGCACTCTCATAATATATTGTGATGTCATAATGCGGATACATTATAACGTCATAATACATTGTGACATCATAGTGCATATTAATTATGATGTCATCATATACTGTGACGTCATAATACATGCTCATGTTGCTCCTGTAGATGTGACACAAATTGGGGTAAGAGAAATTGCTCATAATACCTGCATGTTGCGCTCTCATAATATATTGTGATGTTGTAATGCGGATACATTATGACGTCATAATACATTGTGATGTCATAGTGCATACTAATTATGATGTCATTATATACTGTGACGTCATAATACATGCTCATGATGCTCCAGTAGATGTGACACAAATTCAGGTAAGAGAAATTGCTCATAATACCTGCATGTTGCGCTCTCATAATATATTGTGATGTCATAACACGGATACATAATGACGTCATAATACATTGTGACGTCATAGTGCATACTAATTATGATGTCATCATATACTGTGACATCATAATACATGCTCATGTTGCTCCAGTAGATGTGACACAAATTGGGGTAAGAGAAAATGCTCATAATACCTGCATGTTGCGCTCTCATAATATATTGTGAAGTCATAACGCGGATACATAATGACGTCATAATACATTGTGACGTCATAGTGCATACTAATTATGATGTCATCATATACTGTGACGTCATAATACATGCTCATGTTGCTCCAGTAGATGTGACACAAATTGGGATAAGAGAAAATGCTCATAATACCTGCATGTTGCGCTCTCATAATATATTGTGAAGTCATAATGCGGATACATTATGACGTCATAATACATTGTGACGTCATAGTGCATACTAATTATGATGTCATCATATACTGTGACGTCACAATACATGCTCATGATGCTCCAGTAGATGTGACACAAATTGGGGTAAGAGAAATTGCTCATAATACCTGCATGTTGCGCTCTCATAATATATTGTGATGTCATAATGCGGATCCATTATGACGTCATAATACATTGTGACGTCATAGTGCATACTAATTATGATGTCATCATATACTGTGACGTCATAATGCATGCTCATGATGCTCCAGTAGATTGGACACAAATTGAGGTAAGAGAAATTTCTCATAATACCTGCATGTTGCGCTCTCATAATATATTGTGATGTCATAATGCGGATACATTATGGCGTCATAATACATTGTGACGTCATAGTGCGTAATAATTATGATGTCATCATATACTGTGACGTCATAATACATGCTCATGATGCTCCAGTAGATGTGCACAAATTGGGGTAAGAGAAATTGCTCATAATACCTGCTTGTTGCGCTCTCATAATATATTGTGATGTCATAATGCGGATACATTATGACGTCATAATCCATTGTGACATCATAGTGCATAGTAATTATGATGTCATTATATACTGTGACATCATAATACATGCTCATGATGCTCCAGTAGATGTGACACAAACTGGGGTAAGAGAAATTGGTCATAAAACCTGAAAATTACTCTCTCATAATATTTTGTGATGTCATAATGCAGATACATTATGACGTCATAATACATTGTGACGTCATAGTGCATACTAATTATAATGTCATCATATACTGTGACGTCATAATACATGCTCATGATGCTCCAGTAGATGTGACACAAATTGGGGTAAGAGAAATTGCTCATAATACCTGCATGTTGCGCTCTCATAATATATTGTGATGTCATAATGCGGATACATTATCACGTCACAATACATTGTGACGTCATAGTGCATACTAATTATGATGTCATCATGTACTGTGACGTCATAATACATGCTCATGATGCTCCTGTAGATGTGACACAAATTGGGGTAAGAGAAATTGCTCATAATACCTGCATGTTGCGCTCTTATAATATATTGTGATGTCATAATGCGGATACATTATGACGTCATAATACATTGTGACGTCATAGTGCATACTAATTATGATGTCATCATATACTGTGACGTCATAATACATGCTCATGATGCTGCAGTTGATGTGACAGAAATTGAGGTAAGAGAAATTGCTCATACTACCTGCCTGTTGCGCTCTCATAATATATTGTGATGTCATAATGCGGATACATTATGACGTCATAATACATTGTGACGTCATAGTGCATACTAATTATGATGTCATCATATACTGTGACGTCATAATACATGCTCATGATGCTCCAGTAGATGTGACACAAATTGGGGTAAGAGAAATTGCTCATAATACCTGCATGTTGCGATCTCATAATATATTGTGATGTCATAATGCGGATACATTATGATGTCATAATACATTGTGACATCATACTGCATACTAATTATGATGTCATCATATACTGTGACGTCATAATACATGCTCATGATGCTCCAGTAGATGTGACACAAATTGGGGTAAGAGAAATTGCTCATAATACCTGCATGTTGCGCTCTCATAATATATTGTGATGTCATAATGCGGATACATTATGACGTCATAATACATTGTGATGTCATAGTGCATACTAATTATGATGTCATCATATACTGTGACGTCATAATACATGATCATGATGCTCCAGTACATGTGACACAAATTGGGGTTAGAGAAATTGCTCATAAAACATGCAAATTGCGCTCTCATAATATATTGTGATGTCATAATGCGGATATATTATGACGTCATAATACATTGTGACGTCATAGTGCACAGTAATTATGATGTCATCATATACTGTGACGTCATAATACATGCTCATGATGCTCCAGTAGATGTGACACAAATTGTGGTAAGAGAAATTGCTCATAATACCTGCATGTTGCGCTCTCATAATATATTGTGAAGTCATAATGCGGATACATTATGACGTCATAATCCATTGTGACGTCATAGTGCATACTAATTATGATGTCATCATATACTGTGACGTCATAATTCATGCTCATGATGCTACAGTAGATGTGACACAAATTGGGGTAAGCGAAATTGCTCATAATACCTGCATGTTGCGCTCTCTTAATATATTGTGATGTCATAATGCGGATAATTTATGACATCATAATACATTGTGACGTCATACTGCATACTAATTATGACGTCATAATATACTGTGACATCATAATACATGCTCATGATGCTCCAGTAGATGTGACACAAATTGCGGTAAGCGAAATTGGTCATAAAACCTGCAAATTGCGCTCTCATAATATATTGTGATGTCATAATGCGGATACATTATGACGTCATAATACATTGTGACGTCATAGTGCATACTAATTATGATATCATCATATACTGTGACGTCATAATACATGCTCATGATGCTCCAGTAGATGTAACACAAATTGGGATAAGAGAAATTGCTCATAATACCTGCATGTTGCGCTCTCATAATATATTGTGATGTCATAATGCGGATACATTATGACGTCATAATACATTGTGATGTCATAGTGCATACTAATTATGATGTCATCAAAAACTGTGACGTTATAATACATGCTCATTATGCTCCAGTAGATGTGACACAAATTGGGATAAGAGAAATTGCTCATAATACCTGCATGTTGCGCTCTCATAATATATTGTGATGTCATAATGCGGATACATTATGACGTCAAAATACATTGTGATGTCATAGTGCATACTAATTATGATGTCATCAAATACTGTGACGTCATAATACATGCTCATGATTCTCCAGTAGATGTGACACAAATTGGGGTAAGAGAAATTGCTCATAATACCTGCATGTTGCGCTCTCATAATATATTGTGATGTCATAATGCGGATACATTATGACGTCATAATACATTGTGACGTCATAGTGCATACTAATTATGATGTCATCATATACTGTGATGTCATAATACATGCTCATGATGCAACAGTAGATGTGACACAAATTGGGGTAAGAGAAATTGCTCATAATACCTGCATGTTGCGCTCTCATAATATAATGTGATGTCATAATGCGGATACTTTATGACATCATAATACATTGTGACGTCATACTGCATTCTAATTATGATGTCATCATATACTGTGACATCATAATATATGCTCATGATGCTCCAGTAGATGTGACACAAATTGGGGTAAGCGAAATTGGTCATAAAACCTGCAAATTGCGCTCTCATAAAATATTGTGATGTCATAATGCGGATACATTATGACGTCATAATACATTGTGACGTCATAGTGCATACTAATTATGATGTCATCATATACTGTGACATCATAATACATGCTCATGATGCTCCAGTAGATGTGACACAAATTGAGGTAAGAGAAATTGCTCATAATACCTGCCTGTTGCGCTCTCATAATGTATTGTGATGTCATAATGCGGATACATTATGACGTCATAATACATTGTGACGTCATAGTGCATACTAATTATGATGTCATCATATACTGTGACCTCATAATACATGCTCATGATGCTCCAGTAGATGTGACACAAATTGGGGTAAGAGAAATTGCTCATAATACCTGCATGTTGCGCTCTCATAAAATATTGTGATGTCATAATGCGGATACATTATGACGTCATAATACATTGTGACGTCATAGTGCATACTAATTATGATGTCATCATATACTGTGACGTCACAATACATGCTCATGATGCTCCAGTAGATGTGACACAAATTGGGGTAAGAGAAATTGCTCATAATACCTGCATGTTGCGCTCTCATAATATATTGTGATGTCATAATGCGGATCCATTATGACGTCATAATACATTGTGACGTCATAGTGCATACTAATTGTGATGTCATCATATACTGTGACGTCATAATACATGCTCATGATGCTCCAGTAGATGTGACACAAATTGGTGTAAGAGAAATTGCTCATAATACCTGCATGTTGCGCTCTCATAATATATTGTGATGTCATAATGCGAATACATTATGACGTCATAATACATTGTGACGTCATACTGCATACTAATTATGATGTCATCATATACTGTGACGTCATAATACATGCTCATGATGCTCCAGTAGATGTGACACAAATTGGGATAAGAGAAATTGCTCATAATACCTGCATGTTACGCTCTCATAATATATTGTGGTGTCATAATGCGGATACATTATGACGTCATAATACATTGTGACGTCATAGTGCATACTAATTATGATGTCATCAAATACTGTGACGTCATAATACATGCTCATGATGCTCCAGTAGATGTGACACAAATTGGGGTAAGAGAAATTGCTCATAATACCTGCCTGTTGCGCTCTCATAATGTATTGTGATGTCATAATGCGGATACATTATGACGTCATAATACATTGTGACGTCATACTGCATACTAACTATGATGTCATTATATACTCTGATGTCACAATACATGCTCATGATGCTCCAGTAGATGTGAAACAAATTGGGGTAAGAGAAATTGGTCATAAAACCTGCAAATTGCGCTCTCATAATATATTGTGATGTCATAATGCGGATACATTATGACGTCGTAATACATTGTGACGTCATAGTGCATACTAATTATGATGTCATCATATACTGTGACGTCATAATACATGCTCATGATGCTCCAGTAGATGTGACACATATTGGGGTAAGAGAAATTGCTCGTAATACCTGCATGTTGCGCTCTCATAATATATTGTAATGTCATAATGCGGATACATTATGACGTCATAATACATTGTGACGTCATACTGCATACTAATTATGATGTCATCATATACTGTGACGTCATAATACATGCTCATGATGCTCCAGTAGATGTGACACAAATTGGGGTAAGAGAAATTGCTCATAATACCTGCATGTTGCGCTCTCATAATATATTGTGATGTCATAATGCGGATACATTATGACGTCATAATACATTGTGACGTCATAGTGCATACTAATTATGATGTCATCATATACTGTGACGTCATAATACATGCTAAAGATGCTCCAGTAGATGTGACACAAATTGGGATAAGAGAAATTGCTCATAATACCTGCATGTTGCGCTCTCATAATATATTGTGATGTCATAATGCGGATATATTATGACGTCATAACACATTGTGATGTCATAGTGCATACTAATTATGATGTCATCAAATACTGTGACGTCATAATACATGCTCATGATGCTCCAGTAGATGTGACACAAATTGGGGTAAGAGAAATTGCTCATAATACCTGCATGTTGCGCTCTCATAATATATTGTGATGTCATAATGCGGATACATTATGACATCATAATACATTGTGATGTCATAGTGCATACTAATTATGATGTCATCATATACTGTGACGTCATAATACATGCTCATGATGCTCCAGTAGATGTGACACAAATTGGGGTAAGATAAATTGCTCATAATACCTGCAAATTGCGCTCTCATAATATATTGTGATGTCATAATGCGGATACATTATGACGTCATAATACATTGTGACGTCATAGTGCATACTAATTATGATGTCATCATATACTGTGACGTCATAATACATGCTCATGATGCTACAGTAGATGTGACACAAATTGGGGTAAGCGAAATTGGTCATAATACCTGCATATTGCGCTCTTATAATATATTGTGATGTCATAATGCGGATACTTTATGACATCATAATACATTGTGACGTCATAGTGCATACTAATTATGATGTCATCATATACTGTGACGTCATAATACATGCTCATGATGCTCCAGTAGATGTGACACAAATTGGGGTAAGCGAAATTGGTCATAAAATCTGCAAATTGCGCTCTCTTAATATATTGTGATGTCTTAATGCGGATACATTATGATGTCATAATACATTGTGACGTCATAGTGCATACTAATTATGATGTCATCATATACTGTGACGTCATAATACATGCTCATGATGCTCCAGTAGATGTGACACAAATTGGGGTAAGAGAAATCGGTCATAAAACCTGCAAATTGCGCTCTCATAATATATTGTGATGTCATAATGCGGATACATTTTGACGTCATAATACATTGTGACGTCATAGTGCATACTAATTATGATGTCATCATATACTGTGACGTCATAATACATGCTCATGATGCTCCAGTAGATGTGACACAAATTGGGGTAAGCGAATTTGGTCATAAAACCTGCAAGTTGCGCTCTCATAATATATTGTGATGTCATAATGCGGATATATAATGACGTCATAATACATTGTGACGTCATAGTGCATACTAATTATGATGTCATCATATACTGTGACGTCATAATACATGCTCATGATGCTCCAGTAGATGTGACACAAATTGGTGTAAGAGAAATTGCTCATAATACCTGCATGTTGCGCTCTCATAATATATTGTGATGTCATAATGCGAATACATTATGACGTCATAATACATTGTGACGTCATACTGCATACTAATTATGATGTCATCATATACTGTGACGTCATAATACATGCTCATGATGCTCCAGTAGATGTGACACAAATTGGGATAAGAGAAATTGCTCATAATACCTGCATGTTACGCTCTCATAATATATTGTGGTGTCATAATGCGGATACATTATGACGTCATAATACATTGTGACGTCATAGTGCATACTAATTATGATGTCATCAAATACTGTGACGTCATAATACATGCTCATGATGCTCCAGTAGATGTGACACAAATTGGGGTAAGAGAAATTGCTCATAATACCTGCATGATGCGCTCTCCTAATATATTGTGATGTCATAATGCGGATACATTATGACGTCATAATATATTGTTACGTCATAGTGCATACTAATTATGATGTCATCATATACTGTGACGTCATAATACACGCTCATGATGCTCCTGTAGATGTGACACAAATTGGGGTAAGAGAAATTGCTCATAATACCTGCATGTTGCGATCTCATAATATATTGTGATGTCATAATGCGGATTCATTATGACGTCATAATACATTCTGATGTCATAGTGCTTACTAATTATGATGTCATCATATACTGTGACGTCATAATACATGCTCATGATGCTCCAGTAGATGTGACACAAATTGGGGTAATCGAAATTGGTCATAAAACCTCCAAATTGCGCTCTCATAATATAATGTGATGTCATAATGCAGATACATTATGACGTCATAATACATTGTGACGTCATAGTGCATACTAATTATGATGTCATCATATACTGTGACGTCATAATACATGCTCATGATGCTCCAGTAGATGTGACACAAATTGGGGTAAGCAAAATTGGTCATAATACCTGCATGTTGCGCTCTCATAATATATTGTGATGTCATAATGCGGATACTTTATGACATCATAATACATTGTGACGTCATAGTGCATACTAATTATGATGTCATCATATACTGTGACGTCATAATACATGCTCATGATGCTCCAGTAGATGTGACACAAATTGGGGTAAGAGAAATTGCTCATAATACCTGCATGTTGCGCTCTCATAATATATTGTGATGTCATAATGCTGATACATTATGACGTCATAATACATTGTGACGTCATAGTGCATACTAATTATGATGTCATCATATACTGTGACGTCATAATACATGCTCATGATGCTCCTGTAGATGTGACACAAATTGGGGTAAGAGAAATTGCTCATAATACCTGCATGTTGCGCTCTCATAATATATTGTGATGTCATAATGCGAATACATTATGACGTCATAATACATTGTGTCATCATAGTGCATACTAATTATGATGTCATCATATACTGTGACGTCATAATACATGCTCATGATGCTCCAGTAGATGTGACACAAATTGGGGTAAGAGAAATTGCTCATAATACCTGCATGTTGCGCTCTCATAATATATTGTGATGTCATAATGCGTCTAAATAATGACGTCATAATACCTTGTGACGTCATAGTGCATGCTAATTATGATGTCATCATATACTGTGACGTCATAATACATGCTCGTGATGCTCCAGTAGATGTGACACAAACTGGGGTAAGAGAAATTGCTCATAATACCTGCATGTTGCGCTCTCATAATATATTGTGATGTCATAATGCGGATACATTATGACATCATAATACATTGTGACGTCATAGTGCATACTAATTATGATGTCATCATATACTGTGACGTCATAATACATGCTCATGATGCTCCAGTAGATGTGACACAAATTGGGGTAAGAGAAATTGCTCATAATACCTCCCTGTTGCGCTCTCATAATATATTGTGATGTCATAATGCGGATACATTATGACGTCATAATACATTGTGACGTCATAGTGCATACTAATTATGATGTCATCATATACTGTGACGTCATAATACATGCTCATGATTCTACAGTAGATGTGACACAAATTGGGGTAAGCGAAATTGGTCATAATACCTGCATGTTGCGCTCTCATAATATATTGTGATGTCATAATGCGGATACTTTATGACATCATAATACATTGTGAAATCATACTGCATACTAATTATGATGTCATCATATACTGTGACGTCATAATACATGCTCATGATTCTCCAGTAGATGTGACACAAATTGGGGTAAGAGAAATTTCTCATAATACCTACAAATTGCGCTCTCATAATATATTGTGATATCATAATGCGGATACATTTTGACGTCATAATACATTGTGACGTCATACTGCATACTAATTATGATGTCATTATATACTCTGATGTCATAATACATGCTCATGATGCTCCAGTAGATGTGACACAAATTGGGGTAAGAGAAATTGGTCAGAAAACCTGCAAATTGCGCTCTCATAATATATTGTGATGTCATAATGCGGATACATTATGACGTCATAATATATTGTGACGTCATAGTTCATACTAATTATGATGTCATCATATACTGTGACGTCATAATACATGCTCATGATGCTCCAGTAGATGTGACACATATTGGGGTAAGAGAAATTGCTCATAATACCTGCATGTTGCGCTCTCATAATATATTGTGATGTCATAATGCGGATACATTATGACGTCATAATATTGTGACGTCATACTGCATACTAATTATGATGTCATCATATATTGTGACGTCATAATACATGCTCATGATGCTCCAGTAGATGTGACACAAATTGGGGTAAGAGAAATTGCTCATAATACCTGCATGTTGCGCTCTCATAATATATTGTGATGTCATAATGCGGATACATTATCATGTCATAATATATTGTGACGTCATACTGCATACTAATTATGATGTCATCATATACTGTGACATCATAATACATGCTCATGATGCTCCAGTAGATGTGACACAAATTGGGGTAAGAGAAATTGCTCATAATACCTGCATGTTGCGCTCTCATAATATATTGTGATGTCATAATGCGGATACATTATCATGTCATAATACATTGTGACGTCACACTGCATACTAATTATGATGTCCTCATATACTGTGACGTCATAATACATGCTCATGATGCTCCAGTAGATGTGACACAAATTGGGGTAAGAGAAATTGTTCATAATACCTGCATGTTGCGCTCTCATAATATATTGTGATGTCATAATGCGGATACATTATGACGTCATAATACATTGTGACGTCATAGTGCATACTAATTATGATGTCATCATATACTGTGACGTCATAATACATGCTCATGATGCTCCAGTAGATGTGACACAAATTGGGGTAATCGAAAATGGTCATAAAACCTCCAAATTGCGCTGTCATAATATATTGTGATGTCATAATGCGGATACATTATGACGTCATAATACATTGTGACGTCATAGTGCATACTAATTATGATGTCATCATATACTGTGACGTCATAATACATGCTCATGATTCTACAGTAGATGTGACACAAATTGTGGTAAGCGAAATTGGTCATAATACCTGCATGTTGCGCTCTCATAATATAATGTGATGTCATAATGCGTCTACATAATGACGTCATAATACATTGTGACGTCATAGTGCATACTAATTATGATGTCATCATATACTGTGACGTCATAATACATGCTCATGATGCTCCAGCAGATGTGACACAAATTGGGATAAGAGAAATTGCTCATAATACATGCATGTTTTGCTCTCATAATATATAGTGATGTCCTAATGCGAATACATTATGACGTCATAATACATTGTGATGTCATAGTGCATACTAATTATGATGTCATCAAATACTGTGACGTCATAATACATGCTCATGATGCTCCAGTAGATGTGACACAAATTGGGGTAAGAGAAATTGCTCATAATACCTGCATGTTGCGCTCTCATAATATATTGTGATGTCATAATGCGGATACATTATGACGTCATAACACATTGTGACGTCATAGTGCATACTAATTGTGATGTCATCATATACTGTGACGTCATAATACATGCTCATGATGCTCCAGTAGATGTGACACAAATTGAGGTAAGAGAAATTGCTCATAATACATGCATGTTGCGCTATCATAATATATTTTGATGTCATAATGCGGATACATTATGACGTCATAATACATTGTGACGACATAGTGCATACTAATTATGATGTCATCATATACTGTGATGTCATAATACATGCTCATGATACTCCAGTAGATGTGACACAAATTGGGGTAAGAGAAATTGCTCATAATACCTGCATATTGCGCTCTCATAATATATTGTGATGCCATAATGCGGATACATAATGACGTCATAATACATTGTGACGTCATAGTGCATACTAATTAAGATGTCATCAAATACTGTGACGTCATAATACATGCTCATGATGCTCCAGTAGATGTGACACAAATTGGGGTAATGGAAAATGGTCATAAAACCTGCAAATTGCGCTCTCATAATATATTGTGATGTCATAATGCGGATATATTATGACGTCATATATATTGCGAAGTCATAGTGCATACTAATTATGATGTCATCATATACTGTGACGTCATAATACATGCTCATGATGCTACAGATGTGACACATATTGGGGTAAGAGAAATTGCTCATAATACCTGCATGTTGCGCTCTCATAATATATTGTGATGTCATAATGCGGATACATTATGACGTCATAATACATTGTGACGTCATACTGCATACTAATTATGATGTCATCATATACTGTGACGTCATAATACATGCTCATGATGCTCCAGTAGATGTGACACAAATTGGGGTAAGAGAAATTGCTCATAATACCTGCATGTTGTGCTCTCATAATATATTGTGATGTCATAATGCGGATACATTATGACGTCATAATACATTGTGACGTCATACTGCATACTAATCATCATGTCATCATATACTGTGACGTCATAATACATGCTCATGATGCTCCAGTAGATGTGACACAAATTGGGGTTAGAGAAATTGCTCATAATACCTTCCATTTTCGCTCTCATAATATATTGTGATGTCATAATGCGGATACATTATGACGTCATAATACATTGTGACGTCATTGTGCATCATAATTATGATGTCATCATATACTGTGACGTCATAATACATGCTCATGATGCTCCAGTAGATGTGACACAAATTGGGGTAAGAGAAATTGCTCATAATACCTTCATGTTTCGCACTCATAATATATTGTGATGTCCTAATGCGGATACATTATGACGTCATAATACATTGTGACGTCATAGTGCATACTAGTTATGATGTCATCATATGCTGTGATGTCATAATACATGCTCATGATGCTCCAGTACATGTGACACAAATTGGGGCAAGAGAAATTGCTAATAATACCTGCAAATTGCGCTCTTATACTATATTGTGATGGTATAATGCGGATACATTATGACGTCATAATATATTGTGACATCATAGTGCATACTAATTATGATGACATCATATACTGTGACGTCAGAATACATGCTCATGATGCTCCAGTAGATGTGACACAAATTGGGGTAAGCGAAATTTGTCATAAAACCTGCAAATTGCGCTCTCATAATATATTGTGATGTCATAATGCGGATACATTATGATGTCATAATACATTCTGACGTCATAATGAATACTAATTATGATGTCATCATATACTGTGACGTCATAATACATGCTCATTATGCTCCAGTAGATGTGACACAAATTGGGGTAAGAGAAATTGCTCATAATACCTTCATGTTGCGCTCTCATAATATATCGTGATGTCATAATCCAGCTACATTATGACGTCATAATACATTATGACGTCATACTGCATACTAATTATGATGTCATCATATACTGTGATGTCATAATACATGCTCATGATGCTCCAGTAGATGTGACACAAATTGGGGTAAGAGAAATTGCTCAAAATACCTGCATGTTGCGCTCTCATAATATATTGTGATGTCATAGTGCGGATACATTATGACGTCCTAATACATTGTGACGTCATAGTGCATACTAATTATGATGTCATCATATACTGTGACGTCATAATACATGCTCATAATGCTCCAGTAGATGTGACACAACTTGGGGTAAGAGAAATTGCTCATAATACCTTCATGTTGCGCTCTCATAATGTATTGTGATGTCATAATGCGGATACATTATGACGTCATAATATATTGTGACGTCATAGTGCATACTAATTATGATGTCATCATATACTGTGACATCATAATACATGCTCATGATGCTCCAGTAGATGTGACACAAATTGGGGTAAGATAAATTGCTCATAATACCTCCCTGTTGCGCTCTCATAATATATTGTGATGTCATAATGCGGATACATTATGACGTCATAATACATTGTGACGTCATACTGCATACTAATTATGATGTCATCATATACTGTGACGTCATAATACATGCTCATGATGCTCCAGTAGATGTGACACAAATTGGGGTAAGAGAAATTGCTCATAATACCTGCATGTTGCGCTCTCATAATATATTGTGATGTCATAATGCGGATACATTATGACGTCATAATACATTGTGACGTCATACTGCATACTAATTATGATGTCATCAAATACTGTGACGTCATAATACATGCTCATGATGCTCCAGTAGATGTGACACTAATTGGGGTAAGAGAAATTGCTCATAATACCTGCATGTTGCGCTCTCATAATATATTGTGATGTCATAATGCGGATACATTATGACGTCATAATACATTGTGATGCCATAGTGCATACTAATTATGATGTCATCATATACTGTGACGTCATAATACATGCTCATGATGCTACAGTAGATGTGACACAAATTGGGGTAAGCGAAATTGGTCATAATACCTGCATGTTGCGCTCTCATAATATATTGTGATGTCATAATGCGGATACTTTATGACACCATAATACATTGTGACGTCATAGTGCATACTAATTATGATGTCATCATATACTGTGACGTCATAATACATGCTCATGATGCTCCAGTAGATGTGACACAAATTGGGGTAAGAGAAATTGCTCATATTACCTGCATGTTGCGCTCTCATAATATATTGTGATGTCATAATGCTGATACATTATGACGTCATAATACATTGTGACGTCATAGTGCATACTAATTATGATGTCATCATATACTGTGACGTCATAATACATGCTCATGATGGTCCTGTAGATGTGACACAAATTGGGGTAAGAGAAATTGCTCATAATACCTGCATGTTGCGCTCTCATAATATATTGTGATGTCATAATGCGGATACATTATGATGTCATAATACATTGTGACGTCATAGTGCATACTAATTATGATGTCATCATATACTGTGACGTCATAATACATGCTCATGATGCTCCAGTAGATGTGACACAAATTGGGGTAAGAGAAATTGCTCATAATACCTGCATGTTGCGCTCTCATAATATATTGTGATGTCATAATGCGTCTAAATAATGACGTCATAATACCTTGTGACGTCATAGTGCATGCTAATTATGATGTCATCATATACTGTGACGTCATAATACATGCTCATGATGCTCCAGTAGATGTGACACAAACTGGGGTAAGAGAAATTGCTCATAATACCTGCATGTTGCGCTCTCATAATATATTGTGATGTCATAATGCGGATACATTATGACATCATAATACATTGTGACGTCATAGTGCATACTAATTATGATGTCATCATATACTGTGACGTCATAATACATGCTCATGATGCTCCAGTAGATGTGACACAAACTGGGGTATTCGAAAATGGTCATAAAACCTCCAAATTGCGCTCTCATAATATATTGTGATGTCATAATGCGGATACATTATGACGTCATAATACATTGTGACGTCATAGTGCATACTAATTATGATGTCATCATATACTGTGACGTCATAATACATGCTCATGATTCTACAGTAGATGTGACACAAATTGGGGTAAGCGAAATTGGTCATAATACCTGCATGTTGCGCTCTCATAATATATTGTGATGTCATAATGCGGATACTTTATGACATCATAATACATTCTGACATCATACTGCATACTAATTATAATGTCATCATATACTGTGACATCATAATACATGCTCATGATGCTCCAGTAGATGTGACACAAATTGGGGTAAACGAAATTGGTCATAATACCTACAAATTGCGCTCTCATAATATATTGTGATATCATAATGCGGATACATTTTGACGTCATAATACATTGTGACGTCATACTGCATACTAATTATGATGTCATTATATACTCTGATGTCATAATACATGCTCATGATGCTCCAGTAGATGTGACACAAATTGGGGTAAGAGAAATTGGTCAGAAAACCTGCAAATTGCGCTCTCATAATATATTGTGATGTCATAATGCGGATACATTATGACGTCATAATATATTGTGACGTCATAGTTCATACTAATTATGATGTCATCATATACTGTGACGTCATAATACATGCTCATGATGCTCCAGTAGTTGTGACACATATTGGGGTAAGAGAAATTGCTCATAATACCTGCATGTTGCGCTCTCATAATATATTGTGATGTCATAATGCGGATACATTATGACGTCATAATATTGTGACGTCATACTGCATACTAATTATGATGTCATCATATACTGTGACGTCGTAATACATGCTCATGATGCTCCAGTAGATGTGACACAAACTGGGGTATTCGAAAATGGTCATAAAACCTCCAAATTGCGCTGTCATAATATATTGTGATGTCATAATGCGGATACATTATGACGTCATAATACATTGTGACGTCATAGTGCATACTAATTATGATGTCATCATATACTGTGACGTCATAATACATGCTCATGATTCTACAGTAGATGTGACACAAATTGTGGTAAGCGAAATTGGTCATAATACCTGCATGTTGCGCTCTCATAATATATTGTGATGTCATAATGCGGATACTTTATGACATCATAATACATTGTGACGTCATACTGCATACTAATTATGATGTCATCATATACTGTGACGTCATAATACATGCTCATGATGCTCCAGTAGATGTGACACAAATTGGGGTAAACGAAATTGGTCATAATATCTACAAATTGCGCTCTCATAATATATTGTGATATCATAATGCGGATACATTATGACGTCATAATACATTGTGACGTCATACTGCATACTAATTATGATGTCATTATATACTCTGATGTCATAATACATGCTCATGATGCTCCAGTAGATGTGACACAAATTGGCGTAAGAGAAATTGGTCATAAAACCTGCAAATTGCGCTCTCATAATATATT